>NC_139724.1:4205000-4714498 GCF_964211835.1 Anser anser | reverse complement strand
AGAGTTTATAGCCTGCTTCACATAAAGAAGGCCTTGTAAATCACAAACACATGCAAAATCTGCATTCATAATTAGGTGACAAATACTACTGTTTTTAAAACAAGACCTTCTAAAGCAGACTGAAAGCCCTCCAGGCACCTGCCAGCCAAGAACAAAACTGAAATCGAGGTCAAATCCATAATCCATTCAACAGCCATGTACAAGATTGTTGGCAGGTTACTTTTTTTTTTTTTTTTTTTCTCCCTTGGAGGGGGGGGGTGGCAATGACCATCAAAATCCCATTTCAATTTTTTCATTTCCAATTAAACCACCCTTACATTATTATAAATACATGTACAATGAATGGAAGGGCAAGAGGACACAGTGCTGGAAAACAAGAGACTAACATTTACGGTCTTCACTCAGATAACATTCGGAGGACCTCTTCAAAAGCCAGTATTTGATTTATGTTGGTTTTACAAGCATTCAGAATGATCTGAATTCTTACACATATCTTTCCTCCATTTTCTATTGCTACAGATCTGCCCTTAGCCATAAGTCAGCAACTTCTACCATGACTTCACAAATAACTGTAATACAGAAAGTTCTACCATGACTTCACAAAAAAGGCTTCAAGCATTGAGGAGAAAATAGAAGTGGAAATAGTAAGGGGTACACACTCAGGAAGGGGTTCAAAGAAACAGCAATGCTTCTGGGCTATACGGAAAGCTCCCAAGCCGGGGCAGAGGAATCCAGATTTTTGGTGATGTTTAAATAACCCAAGTGATGCCACCACTGCAGAAAAGACCTGTTGCAGCAGAAGCTGGCAACAACCAACCCAATAAAGTCAGTTAGGCTGTGAGAGTCCCAGGTCACAATGGGATTGTCTCCTTCAGGTTTCCTAAGGAACCAGAGATGTCAAACTCAACAACTCCAACCAGATGGAGCTACCACAGCAGACACTGGTAGTAACAACCTTTTAGATACTGTCACCACTTTCCTACATTTCCAACAGAACAGCTATAGCCATGGGCTAAGGCATTCTGGCAGGTAGAGGACTGAACAAAGCTTGCAAGATCCCACCTCTGTTTTGATTTTGGGTAAAACAACACACCACGCCTTCATCCCTACAGGCAGCTATGGCATCCACAGTAAGGCTGTAACTGGCAGCATAAGGAAAGAGTGGCCTTACGGAGGGGAGAAGAAAAGTGAACCAGTCAGTCCAAAAATAACTAGGCAAATTCAAAACACAAATACATGCGCCAACTTAATTAATCATATTTTCACAACTACATGACAAGCCATACATTGTCTAAATTAGCTCAACCCCTGCAACATGTTTTGAAGATAAAATTTGATTACAGCATGTAACAACAAACTACCGGAGATAAGTTTGACTTTTTTGTTTCTTTCAAATTTGGTTCATGACTTTCACCTTTACAAAATTACAAGCTGCTGACTGGACCAACATTCCCCAGTGTAACCTATAGCTGCCGCAAAATATTAGGATCAGGTATGCCGAATCCTAAGATAAGAAGTTACAAGGAGTATTAAGAAATACAATACCATTTCAAAGTTCCTACACTCATTTTAGTTGTGTCCACTGTGCAAGCCCTGAACTACTGAGCAATGTGGTTTTGGCATTTGCTAAACTTGGCCATGTTTGCAGCCAATGTTTACATATGCTAGTTTACAATGCCAACATCTCACTTCGCATCAATTTTACAAGTGTTCACAAGAATTTCCAGTGAATCTGACAGTTTCTACCTCTGAAATTATATTCCCTTCTCTTTTTTATATTTCATTCTTCCCATGGGATATAGCTGACTTACGGTGAAACCTTAAAACACAAACAACTGCCCAACAGCTACCAACAAAAGACTTGTACCGATCTTTCTTTGACTCCCCTTATATTCTCCAATTTTTGTTACAATATTCCAAGGCAGAGGAAATGAAACTTGAACACCTGACACAATAATTGCCTGACTTAATAAATGCTGTGTAAATGGATGTAACTTGAGAAACATAAAATTCATGTATATAACAATCTAGATAAACAGCTCAGTTAACATTCATATCAACAAGTAAATTGTAAGTGAACCCTGCCATAAATTCATACATTTGTACTCAGGACTCAGTGATTTGTGCCAATACATAAACCAGACATGTCCATAAACTGCAGGCAGGAGAGCACAGTCTACCCAAAATGTGTCAAGGAAGTGGAGGTTTATAGTACAATAACTGTAATTTAGACATGCATCTCCATTTCTCATTCAATGCTCCTGCTGAGATCAGGACGGGGGTGCTTTTTTTGAACTTTACAATGTTGCTCATAAAAATCATCAGATAATTACACAAGCTGCAAATGGGTCTGTGCTAATTCATTACCCAGAAAGAAACATAGGGCTCAGTGTCCCATTCAAGACAAGGTCTCCTCATCCTTTATCCGACATCCTTGCGTTCATTGTTTAATTAATAAGACTGTCCTCTTCCTTCCTCTTTTTCTTTTCTCCTTCTACAGACAAATGCCATTTTTTTCTTTGCAAAACCACAAATTTAGATACAAAAGATTCCATGGTACAAAGTGTGTGACTGTGTACCCATTGCTTGAGCATGACAAATCAAGGATCAGCCATAATATAACTTAAGCAAATATAATCTGAATCAACTGCTGTTTAATTCCTGCGAATTGAGTAGCTGCAATACGTTCAACAAGGCCAAGTGCCGGGTCCTGCACCTGGGGCACAACAACCCCAAGCAACGCTACAGGCTGGGAGTTGAGTGGCTGGAAAGCTGCCTGGCAGAGAAGGACCTGGGAGTACTGGTTGGTAGTCGGCTGAATATGAGCCAGCAGTGTGCTCAGGTGGCCAAGAAGGCCAACAGCATCCTGGCTTGCATAAGAAACAGTGTGGCCAGCAGGGCTATAGAAGTGATTGTCCGCCTGTACTTGGCTCTGGTGAGGCCGCACCTCGAGTACTGTGTTCAGTTTTGGGCCCCTCACTACAGGAAGGACATGGAGGTGCTTGAGAGAGTCCAGAGAAGGGCGACACGGCTGGTGAGGGGTCTGGAGAACAAGTCTTACGAGGAGCGGCTGAGGGAGCTGGGATTGTTCAGCCTGAAGAAGACGATGCTCAGGGGCGACCTCATCGCTCTCTACAGGAACCTTAAAGGAGGCTGTAGCGAGGTGGGGGTTGGTCTATTCTCCCACATGCCTGGTGACAGGATGAGGGGGAATGGGCTAAAGTTGTGCCAGGGGACGTTTAGGTTGGATATTAGGAAGAACTTCTTTACTGAAAGGGTTGTTAGGCATTGGAATAGGCTGCCCAGGGAAGTGGTTGAGTCACCATCCCTGGAGGTCTTTAAGAGATGTTTAGATTTAGAGCTTAGCGATATGGTTTAGTGGAGGACTTATTAATGTTAGGTCAGAGGTTGGACTAGATGATCTTGGTGGTCTCTTCCAACCTAGATGATGCTGTGTGATTCCAGAAAGACCAAGGATATGGTGACAGAAAAACTTGTCATGTTACTGTAGATAAAAAAAATGGCTTCTGGTAAAGTAAAAAGCCTCCTAGATACCATTTATTGTTTATAGCATCGTAATGTAAGTATTTCCTGAACATAAGCCCTCATTGACTTCCTTGTCTAGGGTACACTTTCTTATTCTCCTACTTGCTAATTAAGCATCTATTTACTGATATTAGTTTTGATGCAATACTGTAAATAAAAACAAACAAAAATCAACATAATGGAAATTCCACTAAATGGAACTTGTAAAACAGCACATAAAAACACAGACAAGAAAATCTAACAGTGCCAAGGCTCTCATTTTATAAGAAAACAGAGAATTTGTTTTCCATAACACCAGAGGTGCAAGGAAGATGTGGACATATAACCTGGGCTTACATCAAAGACAGAAACATGCAAATTTTAGCTAGTCCTCATAATTGCAGGAAGGCATTTGAAAATACAACTGATGTGTGCCCTGCAGAATCAAAATTCCTCAAACGGAACACTTAGCTGTTGTTAGTATTACTGGTACATTTGCTATTTACAAAATGATTTCAGGATTTTTTGGAGTTCAACCTATGGTAGAAAAGCTTTAAAAAAAATAAAAAGTAAATTAAAAAAATACCAGTTTCAGTGTTCAATCCTTGGTTTATAAAACAACCCCAAAATGAGACCTGCCTTTGATATGGATTGCTTTAAGCCTCCTTCTTGATACTCCACAAGATCCCTGTTTCATTACACACCCACGTTAGACTGGAAAAAGCATCATATGCCATCTTGTAGTATGACTAAGATTAACTCATTCTCCAGTATCTCAGGTAGGCTGCTCTGCATTCCTTGACCTTCACAGTGCCTCCCAACTTCTTTTTCCTCTTCCATTCACTGTTTCATTAAGAACAGACACTTGGGGTCTTGATCCATCCTACATGAGACTACTAAAAAGTAGATTAATTCTGTATCTCTGCTATATCCTCTTCAACAGCAATGTGTACTTGTGTGCACATGTCCGCACAAGTGAGCATGCTCGTGGTGGAACTTAGATACAAGACTGCAAACACTTGGTAGTTGACTGTTTATGTCAGACATGACAGAAAAAAATCAACATATATCATGGTAGCTATGGAATAAGCAAAAAGGAGTCTGCTATCAATAGATTATAATATTTATGAGAAATCATGGGCTTCTTGATAGAAGTTCAATAGCTGATAACATTCAATAACAAGACAAAGTGCAGTTGACTAGGGTCTTTTACTTTCAGCAGTAAATATTCACTGAAGTCAACAGAAATGACCCCACAGGAATTCAAGGAGCAATGGATTAAGCAACTATAAACCAGCATGCCTGGGAGACAGGAAGACAAAGAAGAATGAAAGGCTGCCTACAACAAATTTTACAATAAAAATAACTAGAGTGCAAACAGTTTTCAAAGTAGATTGCTTCACCTTTTCCTCAGAAGAATTGCATTTATTTTTGTGTCAAACTACTTAAGTGGGAAAGAAGTTATAGCTATAAACAGTTTTTATTGCCACAGACTTCACACCTTTTATTTTGCATTGAACATTAAAAGGGATATGAAACAAAGGAGAATAAATAACTAGACCTGCTTAACCCCCCAATTATTCCCTTTTATTAGAAAAGCAACAGCATGGTACAACTTCAGAAGAGTTTTCTGCACTCGCCTGTGAGGACTTTATCAGTAAGCAGCCCATAAGTAGACTGTACCAATACAGAGCTATTTTGCTCAAAAGGTAGGATATCCATCTGGCCCCCAGCCTAAGCAGACATGTTACCTACTGATGCCTTGAAGCCAATCAAAACATTCTGCTTTATGGAAGCAATTAACATGCTCAAAAAAAACACAACACAAACAAACAAAAAACTTGGAAAAACAATAACAAAACAATAATTAAAACAAAAAGAAAAAAGAAAAAGACTTGAAAGGAAGACCAATATAGTCGAGTGGAATTTAGGGCTTATAAAACTGCAGGGATTGTGGAAGTATATTCTGGCTTTCTTTTGCAACACAATAGAAATTAAAGAGAAAAATATATACTTCCTGCCAATCAAAGTCATGAAATATTTTTTCCAGATTTTTTAGATCAAAAAATAGACCATTAAATATTTTTATACTTCTATAAGCCAGCTCTATCATTTATTCCTAGAAGTGTAGAAAGAAAGCAGCTCCTTTCAGGGAGTTAACAACTTCCTGTTATTTTCAGGAACAGTAGTTCACATTCTAACATTTCTATCTTTTTTTTTTTTTTTCATTTTTTTTTCCACCTAAAACATGAACAGTGGCTTCTATAATTCAATGATCTCTGGTGCTTCCTTGGTTACTTAGTGGACTGATAGATAATTCAGCTGAAATGACAGTGTCTTTTGGCCATTTGGTCTTTTTTGTGCAACTTAAAAGAACCTTTTTGATGAGAATAACAGGCTGAGCTTCAAGTATTTTGAAGAAACCAGACAAAAGAAGAAAATAAGGGAAGGGGAGAACTTCAAAGCAATAGAGATTCACCACTGCCAGTCACTACCTACAAGAGAAGGACTTGTGGTCGCTGAAGTCATTGTGTGTCTTAGAAGCTCCCTAACCTTGTGGATCTATCATCTTTACTCTTTCCATTACTACTTTGAAGATACATAGCATAAAAATATATAGCAGGCAGATCATCCTTTGAACAGCAACAGGGTCAAGGAGATTTGTGTATTTTATTAACAGATGCTACATTGTGTAGGGAGTCTACAAAAAAGTCGTAAACAAGCAGACAGTGAAATAAAAGCAAAACAATTCAAGGAAAAAAATAACTTGATGTGACCCATACACATTTCATTCTGTTTCCATAAATTCCCCTACTCTGCCATTTTTCTCTACCTGGAAGGAATTAAAAACAACCCTAAATTCATTATTAAAAGACTAAGAATATATTCAAAGAATTTATTACTAAAAGTCTGGTATCCTTTTTGAAGAATTTCAGCTCACACTTGCTACCATATCAAAGCATGTTTACATTAAAGTAAGCAAAGGCTGAACTTGTATGATTGAGAAAAACTGGGTAGCTCACAAGTAGGGTTTTGTAGCCAACATACATTTGCTGTATTTCAACACTAAATTTCAGCATAAAGATTTTTAATACAGATTAAAAATAAAAATAAAAATGTAAAAAACAAGTGAGGTCATTTCCATTCTTCCATTCACTGCAGTGAACCCAAATTACCTGCATTTATTTCAGTAGTGATAGTCCTGAGTTTCAATGAGTTTTTCAAAGGCACTTCATCCTATGTATACACTTTTTTCTTTTCCAAACTTTGCTACTCAATGCAAGATACATTTGTTCTTTCAAGGTAATAGGATGCCAGAGAAAGATTTATATGTATATATAAATATATATATATATTTGGTGTTATATATATATATAACCAATATATATATATACAGGTGTCTACAAACTCTACTATAAAATATTATTGTTAAAAAAATAGTGTGTTAGATTACTTAAATCATGAATGGTTAGAAAGACAATGACAATAAAATATTAGCATAAAGCCACTGCTGTGTAAAATATTGCCCAAGAGATACTGAAAGGCTTCTGAGAATGCAACATAACCTTAACAGCTTAAGAGCAATGAAATTATTTCACAACCTTGGTAACTTTTTAACCAGAGGGTATGCTAAAGCTTGGAAAAAAAAAAAAAAAAAAGGTATTTAAGTGAAATACCAACAAACATTTCCCTGAGAATCTCATCCTTTCCTACTCTACCTCACACATCCTGTAGTCCCTTAAATTGTTCCTGTGTTACCAGCCACATCACAGGCTCCCTGGGTACCCAAACAAACCTTTTTGCAAGAACTACCTGACAAATATAATGATAAAATCTACACTGCACAAATCCATCCGAGGCAACTTGTAAGTACTAGGTCACTGCAGATGTCTCCAAACCATCTCAGCTACAACTCAATGCTGAAAGAGGCAAGGACTTTGACAATAAGTCATAGCTCAAGCCTTGACGGGGATGTGTCAACCCTTAATCACAGATTAATTTAGTTGAACTGAATGAGTATATAAAGGCACATAAAATTAGTATATAAAATAATGTACATACTAAAATAAGACAAATGCTAGTGGAAGAACTAAGCTTTTCATTTCTCATTCTCAATTTCCTCATATAAACCAGGGGAAAACTACAATGACTTCCTTCATAGAGCTATTTTGAGAACAGTTCAGATTTGTAAAGTTTGAGCTGAAACTGAGTAAATGCAAAGGAATTTTTATATCAACTACAAACATACACATATATTTATACATAGCTGTATATAAAAGTGAGATGACCAAAGATATTTTTGTAACCTTTAAGGCTGGCACCATCTTTCTCTATACAGGAAGCAATTTAAGACAACATAAAGTTTATGAAAAACAAAACATTTTTTTCCTCAAGACTAATAGTTTGGTCTGCAAAATTCAGAACATCTTCAGGGGAAATTACACACATATGTATATATATACATAAATGGATATTTATTCTTTTTGGCAAATGATCACTAACAGACATACTGTGCATATAACTGGATTGTATTTCCGAAAATACGTGATTCTCTTACATGTTTCTCAGCAGCTCACAACTCTTGGATGTTACTGATTGATCTCAGCAAAAAAGATTATTGGGAACTTCAGTGCTATAGCAGGGACAGCTTAAACATTTTTCACATGTAGAATTCTGGATTAAAGCTCACAAAGAGAATGGCAACTCCCATGCTATGATTAATAACATTACTAGAGTTACATAAGACACTTCAACGGAAGTAATTGCTGCTTTTTCTATTTTTTCTTCTCTATCCTCCAAAACTGGCTCATACTTATATAAAAGAACAGCACATCGTCACAGCTCTTCATGCCAGCACCCTCAATAAGAACCTGAAACATTTCTGCTAACATCTAAGGCTGCTTATAGGCAAATTTCAATTGACAAGCGTATCACTTTGTAATGGAGAAAAACAATCAAATTTTTAAGCTTTTGACAGAATAAACTGTTAAAAAAAAAAACAAAAACAAACAAAAAAACTACACACACACAACCACAGTACTGTCAGAGTAATAGAAATATTTAACTTCCAAAATCTGAAAACAGAATTTCAGCTGGAAGTCTGAAGTCCAAAACTCTCAAGTCTGCTCCAGTTCACAGAACTTCCAGCTTCCACCAAAGAAAGTCACCAGGGCTCTGTACTGACAGTTAATCAAGGAAACTCTGATAGACTTTCACAGGGTTTTCAAAATAAGGTCTTCAATATCATAGGAGTATCTTTAAGTCACGATAAGGTTGATGAAATACATATTTTCTATAATTCTTCATTTCATTTCTTAACACTATCAAGTCTACTGGGATCTGCAAAAAATTGAACTGGAATTCAAAGCTGAATACAGCATGATGATCAGTAAAAACAATAAACCAGTAGGAGGTTAATATTGAATTAAAAACACATGCAGCAGGATAGTAAAATACTATATAATATTCCTGAACACAGTGCAATATTTTGCTTTGACATAATTCCTAATAAAACACAGAACACTCCTATATTTCTGCCATCTGTAGAATAGCATGAAGAAAATACAAAGGTCATTTGGTAAAGAAATGATTTAGGAATACAGGAAATATTTCAGAGTTCTTAATTATATTTTGACAACTCTTTGTACATCTTATATTGGAACCACAATACTAGGCTTGCAATTGCGTTTTTGTACTCATATGTACTCTGTTAAGCTAAGCAATGCTACACCAAATTAAGGATTACATGTAATTTTTGCTTCACAGTTCTTCACTTACTGTCAGAAGATCTAGTATGCCTTGGTGACAGCTGCAACTTCTAGATGAGTAAGTGGAATGCTGAAGTGTGATTCCTCACAGCATTTACGCTAACATATGCAACAAGTGAAGTAGACCTTCACATTTACTTTAGTAAAGCAAATAAAACCAGTTCTTTTCAGAAATTAATGACGCCACCATAAGGAAATGTTGGTAACACCCTACAAATGAAAAGGTCTCCCTTATGTTTCCTTTTAGAGGTTTTATGTTTTCTTTTGTTTATTTAATCTATGATTTGGATTTTCAAAGTAACAATACCACAAATGGTCATTATGTGAACTATGAGATGAGGGAATCAATTTAAAATTTTGAGACCAACTTGACTGTTCCAAGAATTCATCCTCCTCACTTTCTTCGTATAGCTCATAAAGCTACTCTGGAAGGAGTTCTTCAAATTTTGAAAAAGAAGAAACCTTAATAACAACAGAACCTATTTAATGAGGACATCCAGAGCTGACATTAGCTCGCATGAAGAGCCCTCTCTACAGAATACATATTCATATTTTTTGCTTATGGATAATCAAAACCTAATTTAACTGCATAATTGCTAAATTGAAAGATTTCAAATCCGCCTTCCCCCCCCCCCCCCCCAGTCAGGAAAAACAAACAAACAAACAAACAAAACCACCTGAAATAAATTACCAGTTCCAGGAAATGCCATGGAACATTTGAACCTCTTGCTATTTCAGCGCAACATTTCCAGGCATAGTTACCGGAATTGTAACTTTAAAGTATGCTTATCAGAGTAGGTAAAAGAACACCATAGCACAGTTGGGATGGGAGCCTGGCCTCCACTTTTGCCATCTGACATTCAATGAACACAGCTCTAACAAGTCTGTATTTTCCCAAGCTAAATTCACTTAGCAGGGTACTATAGGGAAGTCATTAATCTGCCATTAGAGGCTCCTTTGCAAATCCTGGCAAAAGGGTGGGAAAAGAAAGTAAAAAAACATGTTGGAAGCTGAGCACAATATCCAATACTCCAAGAATTTGGCTTGTTGATGTCTGGAACTTACTCACCTCAGCCTTTTTAAAGTATGTGGGGTGCTTCCTTTTCTTGGTGCAACTGATAGTCCAGCATCACCTGCCTCTGAGTTGCCAATTTTGTGCTTTCTTCTCCACAAGGCAAAGAATCCCCTTATTTGCAGTAATGACATCTGCTTAGCTGCAAAAGCATTTAACATTCATAGCTATCTTGGTTTACACACATACATAAGTCTACCAGGGGAAATGGAAGAGATTGTTGTATTTTAAAAGTGCTTATTGTTGTTGTCAATTCATTTCAACAAAATTAACTTCAGCTTTATCAAAACTGAGAAAGCAACATACTTTAAAAAGCAATTAAATACATTAATTCCATATGGGAAGATAATTTCTTCTTTTGGGTCATAAACATTTATGTACACATCAGACACAGTAAACAAGAAATTTTGAGCATGATTTCTCCTCCTACGTTCTCTGATGTGGTTCAAAATGACTGAGCCATACAGTTATAAAACTAATGAGAGATGAGGACTAAATCCTTGCTTTTTATTTGGAAACTAACATAAACGAAAGGCCATGATGATGATACTTGTATCCTCAGGTTCACAAGTCAATATTGGCTGTTCCCTGAGAAGATCACGCAATTTCACTACTCTTCAGGAGTTCTATTACAGCTTTAGAAAGGAAGGTAAGCAGTAAACAAATGGTAAAGTTCTGACTGCTAAATACATATGAGACTTAGTACAAGCTTGTTAATTTATGTGATGCTCATAGTTAAGATTAATTTTTGATCTCAAAAACGATAGCAAAATTTTAATAGCTGCAATGGGATCGAGTATTTGGCCTTTTTATTGGTATAGATTCAAGTAAGAAACAAACTTTTGAATATTGTGTTTGTCTGTATTCCTGTGTCTACCTGTCCATTAGATGAAAATAATCATTTTTCTACATTAATTTCTACTGTTGTATATGAGCCCAAACTCTCAGGTTAAGCTTAATCTTTTTTTCACTTACACAAGTTAAAAAAGGCCAACCTAATTAGTTTGGCCTTGAGAACAGCAGTTGAGAGGAAAAGTATGACTTGAATATTTGCAGGTTTGAAGTTTTCACATTTTAAACTCACCTAGGAAGAATTTTTTTTAAAAGACAAGTAAACCTGTTATTTACTCCCTTTCAGTATTTATTCTTCTTTATGAAAGTCAAACAAACCATTCATTCCCTTTGAAAATACATTTCTTTCTTAACTTAAAGTACCTGCCTCTACATGATGTAGAGACTCTATTTTGCTATATTCAACTCCCACTGACATCAGTAATACCTAATGCAGGACCTGGGCAACACAGTAGCTCTTTCCACTATTTACATGCTAGAAATCACTTCAGAAGAAGTAAAAACTGATTCCAAGTCTTTAGACAAAGGATGACACTTGGCTCCCTTTAAATGATGGATCACAAAAACACGGTACATCCTGTGATTTTACACAAACTTCCAACTCATAGTCTGACTTCTGTATAAGTAGTTACAGTTTTACAGAAGAAACCAAGATGCACAAAATTTATTGGAGCAATTTCAAAACAAAAACAAAACTTTGAGTGACTGTACCTGTACTTTGTTAACAAACTGTTAGAGTTTGATGGCAAAATTTGACCTGCAACACGTAACTCAAAAGCAGATGGCATTTTCATATTTAAACTGAGTCATTCCATCCTTCAGCAGGATCAAAGGCTTACAAAAGAGCTTAGGCTATCAGCTGCTACAAGACAAAACACCCTACAAGATCATTCTCCAGAAGGCGAACAGCTGATGGCCTGGATAAAACCACTGTGCTTCCCTCAGGAGCAGTAACTTTACAACACTGTGTATCTCAAGGTGATGCACTATTTCTCCAGCCCCCTGCTGATTCTGTCCTTCATAAGCACTTCCTTCCCCCTCTCTCCACACAAGAAAGAGAGGCCCTAGGCTTCCCTAAAGGCAAACTGCTGGGAACAAGGAACATGCTTAAACCTCAATTTATGGTGATCAGGACAAAAGAAACAAGCCCCCAAGTCCAAGGGTCTAAACAGGCAGAAAACATTTTGCAGCATTAGTCAACAGAGCATATTGTGTACCTTGCTCCCAGCTTAAAAAGCTATTGAAACACATACAAGATCACTTTACCTTATCAAACGTCATGGTATTGAATGACGTTTACTTACTAGAGGAATACTCCACAAGTCTTGGAGTGCAGATGGCTATCCAAACTACCAAAACTCAAGAAGAAACTCAGCAGGACTTAAAATACATTTTCTCTGCAAAAAACTGTCCATTTCCCTTTCCAGTCTTTCCTGCTGTCAGATACTCACCTCCTCTCTAAGGTCTAGGACTCTCCCTACCATCCCAGTTTTCTCCAGAAAGTGATGAACTTTTACATACACTGCTGCCATCCAAAACAGCTCAAAACTATGGCCTACGTCCTGCTGGCTATTTTACTCAGGCCTTGACAAAAAACAGAAAACGAAGTTAAAATGGTTCCCACCAACTCTTCTGACGGTACAAGCCAATAAAAGTTCATCTAACCATGAATCACAGTTTCTGCCATGAAAGTTTAGAAATTAAAATTACTCCAGTCACATACCTTGAAGCTCAATGTTGGAAAAGACACACACATACACTTACTGTGGTAGCCCTTTATCATGTATGCAACACTGGACAATTTCAGACTGAAATAACATCACTTCCACAGACATTACACACACAGGAAAACAAGAATCTCATGAAAACAAGTATCAATCATTAATACTTTATCCACTTCTAACACAGATTTGAATGGCTGCCAAAGACAAGGGAGAAGCATCTGTGAGGCTGCTGTATGTCGAAGTCCCACACAGAAAGATCATGTATGCTGACATGAGAGAGTATGTTGCACCAGAGATGGGTTAAGGAAAGGACACTATGGTGAGGAAGAAAACACTTGGCTGAGCGAGTCACACTGAAACATTCCTCTGCCCCACACTGGTACAGGGATCATTTTTACTTCAGCATAACTTCATAGAGGGTCATATTGTCTTCTTTCATCACAATACCAAATACACTGTTTTCTAATATTTTATGAACTTCTAAATTACAAAGATGTTAAGAACAACAAGTCTTCTCTCTTTGCCTTGATAGTACACTCCTCATGTAATTAGCTTTAGATGAGATGCTGAAGTCTGTTCTTTGGAACGTGCATACCATTACATTAAAAAGGAGATTTATTGTAAGAATTACGTTGTACAGATTACTAGTACATTATTAGTGGGGAAAAAAAAAAAAGCTTTCTGTACAAGTTGAATATATATTTATATTCTAAATTAGAACAAAACATGTATTTCTTGGAGGTGACTTAAAAGTCAGAATTAAGATTTCAGCAAAATACTAAAATTTGTATTATTTGCTTTTCTACAAACATAGTTTATATGTAATCTGAAACAGTTTTTCTTTTTTAAACAGAAAACCAGAATCATAAGAATGTACTTTATTTTTAAAGGTTATGCTAAAAAGTTTTTAGTTCATGATCATGGTCTCTACCTTTCAGAGATGCAACAAAACAATATGGCTTTTCTGAAAAAAAATGCTTCTGGTTTGTAGTATAGCTTATTTTTACTTAAAACAGGAAAACAGAAAATTAAATTATATTATATTTTTTGTTGTATTTTAAGAAAAAAAATCTAAAAAATCAAAGATAAAGATAGGTGTTACTCATCTGTTATGAGTATATATTTGTACCCAGTAATTACATATGTGTTGAGTGAGTTTACTGTGTCCTTTTTGAAAAACACAACAAAAAAAATAGGTGTTAATAAAATGTTCAGTGTAAGAAGGATTAGAATTTAGCTTTGATGTTATCATGGACTTACATGGCTATGACATCAAAAACTTTCGAAGTGCTTCTTTCATCAGCACAGAAACTGTGATCTTTGAAGCCAGGAAGCCCTTACTTCAGCCAAGGCCACCAATACTTTCCATTTTAAATTTGTCATGGGCACAGAGAAGAATGGGAAAATTACTGCAGACAGTTTTTTAATGGGAAACAGTTGGACTTATTTTATCAGTATGTAAAGCGATTCTAATAATACTTTTAAATCATTTTATAAAAATCTCAAGATTTTCAACTAAAGCTTGCAAAAAAACATTTTAAAAATCAGTCTTATGGAAGTTATCTGGATCTAAGTTTCAGTTTAAGAGGAAGACATCTAAATGTACAGCCTACGTGTAGCTGTTTAAAATGCACAAATTGTCAACGTAGTCCGGAGAGCAATTCAGCAGAATGGTTATTAGGTTCAGTAGCTGCCTATAATCCCGATTACAGAGTAATTAAGAGGCATGAGTGTATGCAACTAGTGTCATTTGAGAGGTTCCCTAGGTATCCAGGACAGCTGCACATGACTGACAGATACAACAATGCTCCAACAGGAGACTCCAGCTCTGTATGGCAGCCAGAGACAACACTGAAGACCCTGAATTTTCTCATGCAGCCACAGATGCCTGTCGGCAGGCAATGTACTTGAGCCCCAGGAGGCTGCAATGAGCAGAAGAGCTCTCTAGGTGCACTGAGTGTTGACTTAGCCTTCACCAACTAGAAGGAGTGCTTAGACACCTCGCATGTCAACGCCACCACACAAGCTTCTAGCTTTAGGCATCTTGATCTAGAGTTGAATCTTACTCTGAGTGTTTCATGCCATTACCACTCCTCACCTGCGCATTTCAAGAATTATTTCTGCACTCATCCAGCCAGTCAAAACATCTGAGTACATATCCTCCTCCAATAAGAGGGGCATCTTGAGTTGAAAGGAAGGAAAGGCGGTATTTGGAGTAATGGTAAGTGTTGCTCAGAATGAACAATGAAATGATGACAATGGCAAAGAGGTGAGCTTTTCCACTGGGAGGAAGTAGTGAAGTTAGGTTGTAGGAATTTTCCTCCTAAGTTTTGTGGGTCCTGGTACCTCACGTGTTTTCTGTATAAACATACAGGGCACAGAAGTTAATAAAATTTCCTTTGGGATTTTTAGAGGTTTTTTCCTGTGGTTTGCACCCCACTTCTTTTACAATAGTGACAAGACTTCTCTGCTTTTTGCTCTTGAAACAGCACTGAATACTGCCATCTCAGCTGTGGTACTTAGCCTACAGCTACCTCAGGGCATTTCATGTAGATAGATGAGCTTGAAAGACTGAGAAGCTAAATACAGGAGCTGAGCAAGAGACACTCTCCAAGGGACTGAAACATGGGAGGTGGGGACCAAGTCCCAGAGGAAAAGCACACGGGTGGCTACACAAAGTCAACATCCACCACAGGGCAGCCTGCGGGCTCACATAACACCCTCAGGTCCTCAACAGAGCCTGTTCAGAGCAAGAGTGCCACACAGAATTACAGTCTCTCTCTCCATTGACCGCCAACAGCACAGAGGTTGCAGATACCTCTCTGTGTAGGCCACATATCAAGAGCCTACTGCGAAACATGAGCACTATGGGGGGATGGTCATTTCAAATATCATACGGACTATATACAAAACATTAAATGGAGTCTGGCACTTTGCAAGGAAGGGTGTCAGAAAATCTTACAGCGGGGATACCAGGCATTCAGACTGAGTGTGAAGGGGGTTTGTAACACTAAAATTGTCTTTCAGCAGAAAGGGGTGCTAAGAAACAAACAATCTGAGGAAAATGCTTCCATTCCTTAAAGAAAAAATTAACTTTCAAAACAACAACAAAAGTCAGTCAGATCGGCTGTAAAGATTTAATTTGCAATTCTGATTCTGAAACTTCAGCAATTGCCCTCAGAAATTCTGGTTCAGACAACTCACTTTGCTAAGATGGCCCCCCAAACCAGAGTTTACTTTCCACATTGTATCTTGGGCATACAAAAATTAGAGTTTTTCAATTGATTTCACTAAACTTGGATTTGGTGTTGGCTTTTTCCTTCCTCTGTTTCTTTGCTCTTCCACGTTTCTACACCACTCAACTGAAATAATTTACATGTAGTTTTTGCTATACCAAATGCTACCTCTTTGCGGGTCTATTTCTACGTTGAAACTGAAGTTAGGTCCCTGGATTTCCACATCTTCAATTACAACTCACAAGACAAAGTTCTACTATTCTTAAATAAAGCAGAACTAATTTAAGGAGCGTGTATAATTAATCAAAATAGCTAGCAGCGCAATTTTTAAAATAACTGAGGCCTGCCTGGATTATAGCAACATTATTAGTATGTGATTAATAAGCAGTTGAAGTATTGCATTTGCTACACATTTGCTAAGTTATTTTATCTTGCTTTAAAGTTAGGTGGCAAAGTTTCAAGCCATAGTTAGGAGATTTGCTTTATTCAGTACTACTTTGTCAACCCCACCATCTGGTCAAACAGCTGAGGGAACTCAGACAACCATATGGGGGGCCCCATGTTTCTCTCTTGGAAAATATTTGTCGTACTGAATTATGCAATGGGTACCAGTTTATAGCTAAAAAATAATAATAATAATAACAACAAAAAAATCAAAATACTTTGTAGATAACCTGAGTTTGGTGGGCCTTCCAATTAGGCTTAACTTATGTAGGAAATAAGATGGCACTTACTTGAGGACCAGGCTGACCCTGAAAAACAAGAAAAAGATAAGGTTACGGAAAGCTATGACAAGGATTAACTCCTTAAACAGTAGCAAATAGTTACAGTACTTTATACTAAGGAGAGAACAAACAAACCAGCAACAATAATGAAAACAGATTCTGGACTTTTAATTCTAATATTCATTTTGAAGGTTGCAATTAACTGATTCCAGAAATAAATGACACTAACACATCATTGAACCTGCATTTGAGATAATTCATACTTTATACAGTTAGAACAATACAATTTAGAAATTACAGAAAGACCTAATTTAACTGTTTTCAAGTGAGAAAGAATCCACAGATACAAAACTGATCTAGGAGTAGGTATTGGGTACTTTTTCTCCATCATAGCCCACACCCAGGATTCAGGGAAGTGCTAATTACTGCCTACTGAATGAATAAAGTCTAGAAACTGGAGGAACACATTGCTGCGGAAACAAGACTTTTTGCAAGGACCACAATTTCCAACAAGTATAAACTAATATTTAAACTAGAAAATCAGCAACAGATGGAACCCTTGGGTGCCAGCCTAAGAGGTAGCTTGGGAATGTACTGATCCATTTCCTCTCCCTTACTTACCAACATCACATCTGGGACTACCTCTGCCCAAATGGAGAGACACCTACTGCAAACTGAGAAGCTGCAAGCCCTTCCAGAGTAGACTTCCTATCACTAATACCCCTATTCCAGGAAAGTCAGTTAAAGTCATCAATAATTCTGGACTACCAATTGCAAATCATTTGCGTGAAGCAGAAATATATTTCAAAACAGTATAGTAGCTGTGACTGTGAACTACAACTACACAGACAACCAGCTCATACTGTAAAACACAGACAAATATTTGTAAGTATTTGTATGTCTCCTTAAAAAGGGACAAAGTCTTAAACTCCTAGGGCTAGTTTAGCTTATGGTGTTTTATGGTACATCAATGAGATTTCAGCTGATTAAAACTACATTTCCTTTCGTTAAAAGTAATCGAGCATGGAGACTTCCTGTAAGTCATATAAAACCTCTCCACTTTAGCTAGAGGGCAATTTCACAGAGTTGAAAATTTTATACAGATTCCAACCAACCTGACTGGCTACGAACTAGTCATTTTCTATCATCATTTTTTCTACAACTTTCCACCTGGAAAGCAGCTTTGCAGGGAACGATGTGGGGGCCCTGGTGGACTCCAGATTGAACAGAACATGGGACAGCAACATGTTCTTGCCACAAAGAAGGCTACCAGTATCCTGGGCTGCAATCAGCAAAGTATTGCCAGCAGGTTGAGGGAGATGATCCTTCTCCTCTGTTCAGCACCGGTGAGGCCACACCTGGAGTGCTGGGACCAGTTCTGGGCTCCCCAGTACAAGAAGGGCATATTGAACATCATCCTGAACATGCTTTTTTTTTTTTTGCCCCCCCTTTTTTTTTTTTTTTTGCCTTTTTGCTTTTTTTCCTTCCCCTGTGCAGGTGACAGAGCACTGGCACAGGTTGCCCAAGAGGCTTGGAGATCTTCAAAAGCCACCTGGACATGGTAGTGGACAACCTGCTCTGGGTGGCCCTGCTTGAGCAGGAGGGTTGGACTAGAATAATGTTACAGAAGAACCATGGTAAAATATAGAATTACTGTGGCTATCTAATCCTTATAATGAAGGAAGCCTAAAACATTCCTTGTCATAGATGCTGCAGTCTTGTTTAGCTCCTTATAATACTGCTCTATATGGGTTTCTAGAAAACAAACAAACAAAAACAAAAAAAACACATATATACTGAGGTTTGACGGTTCTAATATAAAGTATTCTGAATTGGTCAGTTCTATGAATATAGAGTATAATGAAAATGACTGGGATTCCTCTGCACTCAGCCTCTACCCCAATCTTTCCATTACAGCAAGTTTTAAGCCATTATATGCTAAAACCACTGGAAATTGCTTACTGATGTACAATAAATGTATAAATTGACTAAACTGAGTCCTGTGCATGCAAACTTTCATATAAAAATCACAACATGTTTATCTCACAAGTGTATCTAAAGAAAATACATTTTGATTATGTCATGAAAGTGTCTCCAAGACACTCAAAAAACATTTTGTTGAAACATTTCAGACTTCAAGCTGATTTAAATCTGTAGAAAGGAAACGAACAGGAAAAAAAATATTGAAACAAAAAGATTTTGAAAACTGACACTTCATTCTTCACACTAACTTAGACAAGGAGGCTACTCTGTGTCCGTGTGGTACATGCTATGTATAAAGGACATACACACTTAATACAAACATACCGTGATGTAAAGGTCAAGGATAACAGCATGCTCTCATGCAAGTGTTTTCTACTCTCAGTCTCAAGAGCACAGCCAGTCTGCCTTTTGGTTATTGTGCATTTTTAATTCTTACTTTATCAAGTCTGCAATATGGAGAGAGGAAAGCTAGAAACTGGATTTTTATAGAACAGTTGTTTTTCATGGTGACACAGAACTCTGAGGTAATGAGGAATATAATAGTTAAGTTACTCTTCATTTATATAGGCTGTCAATCTTGCAATTTTCCAGCATTTAACTGTAAATACAGATGCCTAATACAGAAGTATCCAAAGCAAGATCTTTTGATGATGTTGGCTATGAGCTCCTTGCATCTGGAAGGAACTTTGCATTAGTGAAGGGAATTCTTTTCTGTTTTTCAGTTGTTCTCAATCCTTCAACGTTTTTATATACCCTTAGACACTCCTTGCAAAGCTAACCAGCAAATTCCATGACACTATAATTTTCTTTTCTTACTTATGATGCAGTAAGTGACATTAGCCAGAGGATGCAGCAAGGACTATATTACGCAACTCATCAGCTTTGCTGACAAAGGGGGAGGTAGAAAAAGAGGCATCACAATACTGATGTTTTTGCTTTTAAAGGTTTGTTGCTACATAGCAACAATTCAAATTGTTGAGATGAAGCTCAACAACTGGGAGATGAAAAAGGCGCAATTCATTTTGCCTTCTGATTTTTGTATGTTGTGAAAGGGTCAGGAATAAAGCTCTGAGTTACTAGCAAGTTCATTAAAAAAATAAATAAAAAAATAAATAAAATCCTTGAACACAATCTAACATGATTCATCTTTGGAGCAAGCTCAATCTCAATTAATATGCTTGTGCTCCCAAGAGGGCTCCAGAATTGCTGAAATCACTCTGGACCACTGCTATATAAATTAGTCCTAATGCACATTTTTTGTGGATTAAAAGGTTTTAGTTATTACTGTTTCTCTTAATTTTAAATTAAAGAAACAGGCTGAACATACTCTTCAAGATTGAAAAGTCAGCATTACTCTAACTTTAAAATAATAATGAATATCCTTAATTCAAGTATGTTATGTAATGTAAAACTGAGCATTGATTGCCTCCTGAAAGTGGATGATATTAACACATGGATGGCAATTCTGTTTTAGGTCTCAGTGAAGCTATGCAGGATTTGTATTAATACAGCTCATAGAACAGTTTGGACTTTTTTTTTTTTTAAGAGTGAGTTAATTTATGTAATTTTAATTTCTCTGATGATTAAAGCATAATCTTCCTCAGCAAAAGACCTTGTAAACCTTTACATTAATGGGATCTCAAGGATTGCTGTATCAACCTTACTCAGATGTGTACTCTGAAGGTAGTTTTGGTCTATTCTCTAGAATCAGACCAGGTTTTAAAAATCTATCTGAGTTCCTACTGCTTTTCAATACTACCATTTTAAATGATTGTTCTGAGTAGAAGGCAGAATAAGAATGAACTCTCTTGTTCTTCCATAGGTACATCTCCATGGTGCTAACAGGAAGAGAAATTTATCATAGTAAGAATGAAGAAGTAGAAAGAAACAGAAGTCAGGAATGCACAAAGAAAAGATCACCTGTTCTGAAAGAACCTAAGCTTCTGAAATGAAAAAAAAAATGGTGATTTATTTGGTTTTTGTAATAGGAATTATCAGGAAGAAATGGGTAGCAGACCCCAAGAAGACACCTGAAAACAATCCACAGTCCTCAGCTGTAGTCCCAGAACAGAGGTGAACATCTCCCTGACAGCACATAGATCATATTCTTCATCTTGGATTAGAAGACAGAGTTTTGTTTGTGTTTCTTAGTTTCATTTACTGTGTGGAAGCTCCCAACAAACTGCTCTTCTCCACATGCACTTACAAAGCGGTCCCTACACCAGCAACTGGTCAGTTCTATTCAGTTTACCTTCATTAAAACAGTAGGTACAGCTGCATAATCTCCCATTGTTTCAGCAAAATCTTCATAACACTTTTCTCTTTTATATTCCTATTTACCAATTAAGATGTTATTTGGCAGGAAAGAAAGGGGTTACATTTGTCATCCTATTTGGATTACCTTAACTGAAGGTCTTGTACAGCTGATTGTTAATAATTTCCTTCCAATTTAACCTAATATTAGCTGCTGATATGTAAATGATACTGAAAGAAGAAGAAAGATATATGGTGTAGGCAAGTCGAGCTCAAGTCAAGAGGTAAACTATTAATCTTCTAGGAGAGCAGGTTAAAGAACAAGCCTATTGACTGGAGACTACAAACACTGCAGAAATATTACTTTGCAGTAGACAGAAACTTCAAGAGAATAGGAAAAATTCTTAATGAAAGAAAATGGAAGATGACACTGCAAGTTAATAGTTGAGCTTGCAAAGGAAATGGGCTTGTAGCAAATGAAAGGACAGAAAAGATATATTCAAGGCACCAAAGAAAAAGGTTGTCCTGGAAAAGGAGAAAGAGAAAAGGAGCAAGAAGAATAGCACAAGGAAGTACAGAAACTGTACTTTCACACCTTTTGCATGATTTAAATCTTAAAGAACTAGGAACATAAAAATTCCAGGCTCATACATCCAAATCACTTTTACCCACACAAATATATATATATATATATATAGTGTTTTATATATATGTAGTTTCACTTCATTATACATATAAATTCATATATATATGTATAGTGTCTCACTTGCAGAAACTCATACATGAGAAACTGTTAGCAGCTGAGCAGAATGCATTGTATAAAATTAAAGGTCATTTCTAGCTTAATTCAAGTAGCATCTCCCTGAACAATATCCAGGATAGCATATAAATGCATTTAAAATGGGCTATTCAGATATCATCAGCCAGCAAAATCCAGGCAGAGAAACAAAAACACAAGAAGGAAGGACCTGCAGAAAAAGGAACCAATCAAGAGCCACGGATATGTTGTCAGAAGTAATATCCTACCATGTGAGAAGCACCACCAAACTACCCTTGTGGGATGTTCTCTGGACCTGTCCTCCAACCTAACCCAGACAGAAAATGATAAGGGAATAGGAGTAGCATGCCTGGTCTCTGTTTGCTGGGAGAGAGGCAACAGACGCAAGTGGCTTTTCGGCACTCCTGAAGTCTGTGTTACGAAGGTTGAAATAAGTTATGCCTAAGCAAGCCAATATGTGATTAATATACATTTCTTCATGAGCAATTCAAAAAGCAAAGAAGGAATATGTGCAAGACCTAAATTACACTGGTTTTGAACAAATCACCTACCAGCTTTCCATCCATACCAATCGGACCCTAGGATAATCAAAAGCCAAAACAAAATGGAAAAGTTAAAATCAGCGGAACACTGAAATTGAGGAATATATACAGACTCAGGGAATACTGCAGGATTTAGAAGATGATTAACTATGTCAGCAGTTAAGTGCAATACCTTAAAAATACTTTAAGAATGAAGGCACAGAGAAGAAACAACAAAAGGAGCAGACCTAAGACAGAAGAAATAAAAACAGTATGATGCAAAGTAGCCCGGCAATAGCTGGTGTTCAACGTGCAGTGAAGGATTTGTTAGTTTGGCAAGCCACAGCAGTACAACATAACCAAACATATGAAATAATGCATCTGGCTTGAGTATTTTTCTTTAAATGAGAAAATAAAATAGGTAGCCTATTTACTGAATGATCTTCTCACAATCACATGGCTGCAAGATGAAAAGATCAAAGACTTAAAATCTCATAACTAATCTGTATTTAAATACATATTGTAATGCTGATGTTTAATAAGAAACATCAGTTCACACAACTGACTGAATTACTAAAGAATTCCCCCTATACTTTGGCCAAGAATTCCCGCACACCTTATCCTGCTTTCCTTCCTGCCCCTTCCAACAGAAAACATGGAACTTCCTCACTGATACTTTAAAAGTTATTTGTTTCCTTTACCCAAAGGTGGCTTCCAGTTATTTGGATGCAAATTCTAGAAATGATTTAACGTGGATGCACCCTGTTGCAACTCAGTAGCTGATGCTGTATTAACTGCATATTTAGGTGATCAGATGGGGGCTTGAGAAAGTTGGAGTAATTTTACACTGGGTGTTTAATGTCTATACCTTCTGACAACGAACAGTCAAGTTATCTTTCACTGGCAATGGGACAAGAACAGTCAAAGAAGTTGTTTCTGCTATTGAAGTCATCGTTAGACAGAAGCTCTGAGCTTTCAGTTGTTTGCCCCATGCAAAAGGGACAGTTTTCTCCTAGATGCTGGCACTGCAGCCAGACTTTCCCTCCAGAGCTTGACAGTCACTCACTCAAACCACATTCCCTAAGTACACAGCCACTTGGGACGGATTGCTCACACAGCTTGATTTGGATCACTGTTGCTTGGAAGACAGCACATAACTTGATCCATTTTACCCTTGCTGCCTTTTGTACCCTTTGTCAGCACTAGGCTTGCCTTGTAAGCAAAATTCAAAGTGTAATAGCTTAGCCTAAATCAGGTCTGCTGTGCTTCTACTCACTCCTTCACCAGGAGTGTGTATTCTTACTTTCTACACTAATACCGACAGTCGCATTCAACAGTCAGTCCAGCAGCTATCAAGAAAGTAATAAATGCTAAGACAAAGTGATGTGGTGTCAATCTAGTGAGTTCCCAAGTTATTCACTCTCTCCCAGTCTAGACCATAGGCTTTGCTGGAAAGTCCAGGCATCTAGAATGAAAGAGGACATCAGCTGGATGTACACTCTGTGAAATTCATGATTTTGGTACCTTACTAGCTTCCTAAGAAGCCTTTGCACTAACCTACTTGTCTGTTCCAATAACAAGTTGCTGTGTCTAGGCAGCCCTACAGGAATAAAAACACTTACCTCTCCTTCCCTTCAGTTCTTACTGTGGTTTCCTGTCACATCGCAGAGTAGATGACATGCTGAGAACATAAAGCAGGTCACCAGTACCTTGGTTGTCTTCATGACCACTATCTTTGTCAGGGGCTGATGTCCTGGGAAAGTATGTGAGCGCTCAGATGGCCTACAAAATCTAATGTTCTCTCTAAACCAGTTCTTCCCTGATACCCAAAAAAGAATGCAACATTTTCCAACATATTAACAGGATAGCTTTTATTAGTGTGCTTCCTCGGAGGCTATTTATCACGTACTTGCAGCTCACAAACACATATATGGAACTTATCAATTTTCTCACAGTTATTTAGCAAACTTCTAAATGTTACTGTACACCCCAAAAATTGAGGCAAATATCCAAATTATTAGCTTTCTCAGATTCTTCTAGCAGTGTATTACATTATATTAATCTAGTATTATTTACACAGCCCGCTGCAGGTGCAAAACCAAAGGCTGAGCTGAGCCCAGGCTATGAATACGTTTACTTCTAAAAAGCAAACTACAGATATTACCAATGAAAACTCAACAGTAAGGTCACCTTAAGTAAATAAAGTTCCCCAGAGGGCTGTGTAGGCCAGCAGCAAAATTTAACAATTTAGTCTCCTGCAAGCTTAGCCCAAAAGATTTAATTATTTTTATGATGAATGAATACAGAAAATACTTATACAAGTATTTGTAGAAGGAAAATTCATTATGGGGTCAAACTGCTGGCTTAGAGGGAACAGCCTAAAGCTCTTGTAGCCGTAACAGTGTATTGTATTTTGCAAATAATCACTGTTCTCAGGGAAAGTTTATCATAGGAAACAAACAAACAAAGAAAACTATTTGCTATTTTTGTGCTCCCTTAGTGATAGGCATTTTTGGTACTGTTAATTTTTATCTTTATTTTGTTGTCTCTTTATCCATGCTACGTAGCTTGTGCGCTTGAATTAAAGGCCTATATGTAGCATCTTGAAGAGTCCCAGTAAAGAAGAATCAGAAATTTCCAGTAAGCTGAAGAGAAGCACCTGCTCACAACTGAAAATGATAAGAATTTCCCTCCATTCTTTCCATTTGTATCAGGACTATTTGGTCTGCAGTCTGGGAAAGTCTTCTGGGATTCCCTTTATAGAACAAAAGACAGACACTTGCTTGAGACATACTGCCCTATGGGAAAACAAAATCCCTTAAGATAAGGGGTCATTACTGTGAAATTAAATAATATTCTTTCACTATTTAAAAACAACAACAACACCACCAAGTATTTAACTGCAAAACAAAGTAAAATGAATTTGACCATCTCTCAAACTGCACACCACGTAGTTCAAACAGCTTCCTGTTTTATTCGCTAAATTGCTGCTACTATAGGTTAGCATGTCATTTCTGAGAAAAAAAAAAAAGAGAGGAGAGGGGAATGGAGGGGAGGGGAGAAGAGGGGAGCACGGTCTTCTATAACACAACTCTGGTAAAACATTTCAAAAAACTAGACAATACAACAAAAGACAAGGGGATGAGTAGTTTTATACAACAGACACATCCACCAACCTCACATAGGTAATAGAGATGGCATTGAAAATATTTCTTCTGGACTATGCTTTTCCTTTCTAGGTTTCCACTCCTATTTTTTAAAATATATGCTATTACTGAATATTCACTTATGGTATTAGACATTTTCCAGGATCTTCAAAAGCAAAGATGCTTACACAGTAATTTTGTTTCCCCCAAAAAGAATAAACCACTATTTTCTGAGCTTTAACTACTTATCTAATAATCCTTAAATGGACAGGGACAACACACGGGAGGAAGGAGAATATGATTGCCATTTAGCTTTTGTTTGTGAGAAGTAGCTTCCAATCCTCAAGAATGATGTAAAATGTAATGCATCTCACAGATATTTTTAGTCAGATTTTGAACTCTACACAAAATCAGTTGTTTACTGTTTAAACTGGCTTATTCTAGAGGTAAACATTTTAAGGATTTTAGGGAGTTATCGTTAGAAATTGAAAATGTCAGCAGATGTACCAGAAACCTTTAGATCTTTCCTATCAAAAAGATGGCCAGTAATATTACTTGAAGCAGCTTTACTACAGCATTTGTTTCTTTAGAAAATTCTGACTGAAAAACGAAGATAAGAAAAAGATATCACATGTTGAAATCTATTAAGCAATAAAAGAATCGTTCAAAGGAGTACAGAAAAAAGAGGAAGAGTTGGATTATCTCCTTCCTTCTGACTTCTCTATTTGTCCTTCAGTGATCCTTTTCATCTAAGGAATACCCATCAGAAGACTGCATTCTGAAACAGAAGATATATACTAAACAGAAAACAGATATCACCTCTTCTTTAAGAGCTGCAGATCATCCTTTATCTAAATAAATTTGGGGGTGGGTGGGGTTGATTTTATTAATAAATTGGATCAGCATATTTTAGCAGCGATTACTTTTGCTAGGTTTATATTCATCTGAAGCATGCAGAAAAACGTATTTGTTGTACTTCTGTGGGAAGAATGAGGAAAAATTTTGATGCTGCAAATTAGTCCAATTCTGTATTTTTATATATATGTATAAGTTTAAAACAGGCCAATTATCTCCAAATGCATAACCATTTCTCAGACTTTGATAGCTCACTGTTTTTCCTGACTATTTTATGGGAAATCAAGTATTTTTGAAAAAAAAAAATCTCTCTTGCAATGTAGAAAATAGGTAATTTAAAATATTTTTAAAAAAATCCTCTAGATTTATATTTTTAGATATCTGACAGCTTTAAAATATATTTTTTGACTATCACTGTAGCATTTCAGAATTCAGAAACTCTTGTCCTGATTAAGTTGCATGACTAAGTTATTACATATTTCTAAACAATCTGCTGCAAGCTTGATTGTTAAATTGTTACTTGCAGCTGCCTGAAATCTCTTATGCAAAGACATACAATAAGAAGTATCAAGGATTCAGAAGAAAGCTAAAATTTAGCTTTACAGCACCTGTATCAGCTGCATCTCAGTTATTGTGACTGAGTCTAAAAACACCTGTGTGGAAAAAAAAATCAATCAGTATCTAAGCAGGTTTATAAATGATGCCCAGGTTCAGGTAAGGTGAAACATAACACGTTGCCTTTTCAAATCAACTATTTTAGTTCAAGATTGGTAGAATGTAAGAAAAATCAGAATTGTCAGATTTTCTCATCATGATACCATTAAAAGTGATGGATAGCCACTATTTCTGCCCCACGCCCTTCTACTCTTTGGTTAGTTACAGGTTTAGCAAGGCTGACTTTAACTAGATGCTGTAATATAATTCCCTAGCAAGTCTGATGAGATTTCTCTTCAGTGAAACTTTGTTTTAGCGCTACTGTGGGCAAAAAGTAGGATGAGCTGTTCAACTTGCTAAATTTCTTTGACTGATGAAACATTATTGGTTCTTTTTTGATGACTGGAAGTGATTGCTCTCAAGAGCAGTGAGAGTGAAAAGCCCAGGTAAAGAAATAACTTGTCCCAACCCTGGGAGAAAAAAGTGCATTAAATCAACCTGCAACAAGTCTGGCCAGCAATCAGAACATTACTGATAAAAGCAAATAATCCAGATCACTTGTGCTGGAAGAAACTTTACTGTGAGAAGAGAACAATGAGAGCACGAAAGAGTTGAACCTTCTGTCTAAAACCCCCTTATCCCCAAAAGCAAAACTACTGACAAGAGCACTACAAGGCTATTTCGAGTCCATTACAGAATTTCCTGAATCCTTCCCTCAAGCAGTTTCTATTAGCTACTACTTGAGACAAAAGTCAGCAAGGTGGATCAGCACCTGGAGATTGCAAAGTAAGTAAATGTATTTCAAGGCAGGAGTTTCTTTATAGTTTTAAAAGATTTAAAAGAAAAAGTTCACAGCAGTTAGGCTGCTTGATCTTATTATCCAGAACCTTACAGGTTCCGTGTCAACTGCCAGAACCTCTACCTCTTTCAGCCTTGAGAAACAACATCCTGCTTCTCCTAGACCCATTCAAAACACCAATACAAAATTATTTGAGATTTGAATTGAACACCCCCAGACAGCATACTTTATTTTTATTTCAATGGAAAAGCTACGTTGTTAAAGAAAAGTGCATTGTTTAATCCCGAATAGCCTAATCCTGTATTTCCAAGAATTTTGCATGTTGGTGTAAACCACATTAATTCTCTCCTACAAAATTGCCTTTATCAAGCCAACAAGGAACTAAAAGTATACCCTGCAAGCACAGAAGAGACTCAGAAGCAAGGAGCTGATAAAACCTGGAGAATGAAAAAAAGCAGCACCACGAATAAGGCTCCAGACTACACTTCCGCCAGCCAGAAAAGCCACACGGTGCACAAACTAGGCTCTCAACACTAAGACTTCAGTCCATGAACACAAAGGTAATCAGAATTTATTCCAATTTCCATTTTAAAACACCTGCCTAGTGCTGTGCCTTCAATATAGAGAAATATGCAGCATACATATGTAAAGCAATAGTCTAATGCTAATAGGAAACTGCCATGCAGAACTGGCAGGGATCTTACACTTATTTGGCTATTCTTCTTACTGGAAAGAGAATATTTTTCACATTTGTCTTTGAATTTCAAGAAACATAAGGACACGTGACCTAAAGAAATGGATTTCACGAAGTGGCTCTAAAGTCCAGATTAACCCAAATTAGACAATGGAAATAATCAGTAATTGAAGATGATGGATTATGAAGGACAGTTTTAAAGAACCCAAAATTAACCAGAATTGCTAGGTACAGTGTCCAAAACCTTTTCTTGGAGAGACATCACTCTAGATTACAAGACTCCTAGCCTGGAGACCTGCACACAGTCTGAACACTCTAAAGCCTCCTTTGCAATTATGAGAAGGGCTGATTATATCTAAAAGTCAGCAATCTGGAGAAAGAAAAATTGTTCAGAGTTCGGCTATTCACTGAGTGGCTTAACTACAAAAAAAGCACTACATATGGTAACAATACGGGAGTACAAAAAGTTCTGTGCAAGAAAAATTATAGTCACAGCTTTTCAAAAGCACATTTCACAGCTGAAAAATAATTGCCGAGATGCTGTTCATTTTTTTAGTTTCTGCAGGAAATCTGACAGGCAGTTTCTTGTGGTGCAGATGCATTTTTGAGTATATGACTGCCCTTCCTGCTGAAATATATAAGCAAAAATACATGAAAAAACTGAGCAGACCTAAGCTGGAACAAACTCTTCTAAAAGACTGTAGGCAGACAGCATTCGATTTATCATGGCATATTGTAACTGCCTGCTGTTTAAAAAATAAATAAATAAAAAGGAACAGTATTAAAAAATGTGGCCTTAAAGTGTTTAAAAACAGTCTTGTGAAGGGTTCCAGAACTACATACATCCATAAAAATACTTCATTATGCTACTGAATTCCAGCATAGCTTAACAGGTAATTGAACAATGAGAACTTATATACAGAACAGAGAGATATATCCTACCTTTTACCCAACAGTTCTTGTTTCTCCCAAAGAAATTGAAACTCCTGTATCCGTAAATAGAAAGCATATGGCTAATTCGTCAATGCCAATGACATTGTGTGAAAATATTTGATGTGGTTGGTGCCATGTTGATGAGAAAACAATAAACTGTGAAAAATATCACTTCTCAAAAATTAGTTGGCTGGCATTCAGCAGGAGATAGATTGTTGTAACAGCTGTGGCATGATGACTTTGATAAATTAGATTTTCATTCTCCTGGAATAATTCTGAAGAATCCCTGTCTCCCAACACCACCATGGAAGTAAATCCATTTATTCATTGGAACCCTCCTAAAGAACAATCTTTCTTGCTGCCTGTTTTGATGGCTTTACAGAATACCAGAAAAAAATCATTTCACTTCTTTCAGTCAATCTCTTTCTTTGGTTTCTAAAAATCTTTTATTTTAGGGAGAATGCGGACCATAAAGTCAAATTAAAAACACAGTCTTCTGGCAAGTAATGCAACACCACAGAGACATAACATTTATAGGCTGATTTTTGACCCTCTCTTAGTGAAACCATCACCTTTGGAACATCAACAAAACTCAAGAGCAGGTAGCCTAATTAATTTGTGCTCCATTGGGATACAAGGAATCTAAGTGTCATGCTCCTTTTATCCACCTAAAGAGGCACATATTTTAGATGCGGCTTCCAGAGAATTCAGAAAAAGATATAGATGCCATAGAGATTCTTCCTTTCTGACTTACAAGAAAGGAGATCAATCAGAGCAGATATATCCCCATAAAAGAACAGTTACAATGGTTTTAAAAGAAGAAAACAAAAAGCCAAGGGTTATAAATAGACCTTTAGATTAAAAAATAAAAATAAAATAAAAATAAAAATCCTACAATCTCTTTCCTGTGGCTATCGTGTTCTGAAGAAAGCTGTTTGAACAGTTTGAGGATAACCAAAACACCAACATTCAGACCGGTGCACTAGATGCAGCATTTCCATCTGGATACAACATACAAAAAACCTGCACAGATGCACTGTGTATAAACTTTAACTCAGAAGCAGGTGCTTTCAGCTGTGCACTGCCACATGTGCTCAGACACCAGAAAATAAAATTCTGCACATGCAAGCCCATTCAGATACTTGTGTCATGTACCTATCAGACTTAAAAGGCACAAATATATGGGCGGCTAGTTTAAACCCACTGCTGTTGTTTTAAGCATACTATAACCTAAATTATTCCTTAAAAGTTGGTAATGCTGCATTCAATTCTGTCCCCCCCAAAATGCTTTGGAACCCATACATCCTCAGAAAGCACAAAACATTATGGGAAAACTATCTAAAACGTACTTAAGGGGATTATTTCATTCCAGGAAATAAAGCAGAATGCAGTGCTGCGCTACAACCTTTTTCATTCTTTCTTCCTGAAGTGTTTCCCCATACAGTTTTTAATGATGTACCACCTCTTCTATTTCCCCAGTTTAACAAGAAAAGTGGGATGTAGCAATGAAAGGATCTGCACCTTAAGAATTATTTCTAGTCCTTGAAGAAAAAAAAATTCCCAAAGATCTTACCACGATCAGTACCAAAACTGGTTTCCAGAAGGAACATTTATTATGGTGCCCATGAAAACAAACTAATTAACCACAACAAAGCATATAAAGTGCTCAGACAAGCACACAACATCTTTATTTGTAAATCTGTGCATTTACTGCTTATTATTGTCACTGGGAAGCTAAGGGCTCACTTATTGCCTTACTGTTCTGTCTCACTGACCTCAGATAGTCCTAATGACCTTTCATGCAAGACTCTGGGCATTTCACTTTAACAAAGTCCAAAATTTGAAAGATCATGAGATAATGAAGGAGATTATATTTGAGATGGAATAACCTTTCTATTGGTGCCAGAATTTTTACAAGACTAAACTCAAGAAAACATGGGAAAACTCAAGAATTTTTCTTTCCAATACTTCACTCAAAGGGGTTAAAGAGGGGGAAAATGATGGATTTTCCAATCCTAAAAAGATTTTGGGGTTGTTTGTAGCTGGCTTGATAAGAGGCTACTGAGCAGATGCTGGAAGAATCCTGTCATATTAATTCAGAGACTCAGCAGTAATACTGCTTCAAACTTCTTCTGCAGTTCTTTTCTGTTTTTTAGGTGAAAAGCTACACAGGTCCAACTTCTCCTGCCAATTCCTTTTCTTTTATGGCAAATTCAGTTTGTGTTTTTTGAAATTTATATGAAAAGCAGCTGATTTTTTAATTATTATTATTTAATATTTTTTTTGGACACGGGAGAACAAAAGCATATCTCCACAAAATCTTCCGAAACCAAGTTGGTGCCTGTCTTCACCCTTAAGATATTTAAGGGAAGATACTGACTTTCTTCATAATTATACTTCTGCTTCTTGCAGCTACCCCATCTAGAAACAAATAGAAATTTCTCTACTTTTATCCTGAAATCACCCTTCAACTCAAAGTGGTACCAGTGTCCCAACCATGCAGTTAGAAAGAAGTTTTTTCTTCTTCCTTGACAACTGCTACGCAAACAGAAATGAGCAAAATCAGCCAACAAAACATTTAGCCAAGAAAAGAAAGGTACTGAAATCAGATCAATGCATGACATAGAACATGGGCTACCCATCCCAAACTAAGAAAAACTTCCAAATCCAAGTATTTCACACCTATGCTTTTTTTGAGCCATTTTCCAGCAAATCATTCTTCTTACCTGTTTCCTAATTTCAGTCCAACTACACAACTGAAATTGAAGTTTAGTAGCGCTGAACTAGTGAATTCAAAGACAGAATACAGTTCGGTGAAACAGCTCCTAAAATCCTAAAACATTTATCAATTTCGTTATTTCATTTGTTCTTACAATCTCTAGACTATGCTTTTAAGGTTTGTGGATGACACACATGAACACATCCAAATAAAATATTTTCATTACTTTCTTTTGACATAACTGGATTTCAAGCTTATAAAAGGATTCTTGCAGAAACTGGTGACAGCATGAAGAACAAAAATGAGTTTCTTTGCACTCCCATTTAGGGAGAAACAATTTGTATGTGATGGCAATACCAGATTATACTTTAGATACCTTAAGGGCAGAGAGCTAAAATGAGAGATCTCCCATCGTTTGCAGAATGGATAAAAAGATAATTGATCCACACAGCTGGAAGTGGAAATGTTGAGGTCATTTCCTCTTTTGAGGTATACTGAAGGACAGCTAATCAGTCAGGCTACTTGAATGAAAAACACAAACCTCCCTCAAGTTTTCCTATTAAAAAAACGAAAAAGGGAGAGGGGGGAGAGGAAGGGGGAATCTGCACTTGGACTTTCACATTGACTTGGAATGCAAATCCTATATTATGCACTACAAAAGTTACTAAAGTGCTGTAAGTTAGTTACTCTTGGTGCTTTTGGAGCATTCTGTAATCCATGCTTTCAACCTTCACACTCAAAAACTGCACCATTGCTAACAAAGCTCTCTGAAACAAATTGTGAGTAGCAAACTGAAATCACTCCAGTTGCTGTAGGCCAAAAACTCAGTATACATATCAAATACCACTGAAAAATTATATATATATATATATATAAAACCTTTAAGGTCCAGTATAGTGACAAAACTTGTTTCAAAAAAATCTGCGTGCTGATAAATAAAGCACTTCCTTCACACATGCAATTTGTCTTCTGTGTTTTTCTCTGCAAGGTCCCAAATCCACTTTGCCCTCACATTTATTTCTGTGATTGCTTGTTGGGTAAGTGCTGTTCAACATGAACTAAAGTAGAATAATCTATCCTTACCATTGCTTATCTTAGTTGCAATCTGGTAAAAAGAGAAACCGTTACAGAAAGAATAGCATGGCTTTTTATCAATTTCCAATTTTTTCCTGGTTTTACTTCATTTGCTAAGAATTCCAGCCTCATCAACCATAAGTAAACAGCAGTTTATTGTAGTACAAATACCACATAAAAGGAGCAGATTTCTACATTAAAAACTTAATATTACTTTCAGCTGATGAGTGCTCATGTACATATGGTTGTTTTTCAGTATGCTCCTTTTGTGAGGCAAAGGGTTAAATTCCTCTCAGTTATCATGGGAATAACTGCTATGAATTTGTACTAAATAAACCTAAAGTGCTCTTAACTCAATGATTTTCTTCTAGATTCAGTACTTTGTAGATCTTAGTATTAGCAAAAATAATGTTAATTGCTTTACCTTAAGCCAAAGAAAAAAAAAAAAAAAGAAGAAAAGAAAAATCCACCACCATTTTGTGAGGGTTATTTATTATCTGTATCCTACAGTCATGGAAAAAACTTCCAATAGACATTCCATACTGCTTGTGTAAATCTTTCCTACCAGACAAGCATGTTTGCTTTCAGAAATGTAACTGCTTTAACTAATCTTGAGTTTGGTATGCACGCACATAGCTGAGAACTCATCTTTTCAAACAGGAAAACAAAGGCAGTCCAAATAACACCCTAGTATTTCTCTTGTGGTGCAAGAGGCAAAGTGTGCATTAAACATGCCCATACCAACAGATCCCCAGGAGCAGAGAAGTACTTTAAGGCTTTGTTCTACCACCTAACTTCTAACATTAAAAAAGAAGCATGAAAACACGGGGCTGAGATCCTATTATCGTGATAAATGCTAGCCCAAACTATTTTTGGTGAAATCACTGGATGATGCTAAGCAGCGTGTGGCCCACTGCAGGTATGTAAAAAAACCTTTTGGTTCCTAATGGGGAGAAAGTTCCTCACTTGGCTTTTTGAGGACAAACAGCTCAGGTGCTTGTCTGCTCCAGATGTTCCCTGTTTGTGGGGCTTCTGTCATAAACAGGACCCGAAACCTGGCTGCAGAGGGAAGCAGGTGTGCAACCAGGCTTTGAGAGAGCACTTCCATCGCACATTTTCTGGAAATCTGGGAATAAAACCATCTAGGCTAGTGACTTAGGAACAAGTTTCTTCAAAGAAATATTACAGCCCTTGGCCTCAATTTGGATTGAAAATGCACAAACTCCATTATGCCCATAAGCATATTCATCTGGGAGCTATATGGGTAGTAAAGTGATAGATATCTTTCAGCTATATTAGAGAGCCAAATGAAAGATCCAGTGTTAAGGAAATTCATGTGTCATATTTGCAACTCTGCTTCAAGATGAATGAATTGTTGACTTAAGAATCTCATGACAGTTTGGGATTTCTCTTCCCACTTGTGATAGAAATAAACAGTAATTAAATACAGGATCTCTACTGCGATTTTACATTTCCTTTGAATCTCAAAACTTGTGAGAAACTGGACAGTTCAGGCAAATTGCAAGAGGCACCTTTAACTATTACTGGTTATTCACTGTCTATCTGCATGCGATTGTCACAAATACAGTTTGAGAAATGAGGCCCAGAGCTACAATATCTATCCATGCATATGCTGGGAAAACATTTGGAATGCATAATTTTGCTCAAAGGTAGTTTGTTTCATAAGTAAAGCTATTTCCATTACACTGGAGATTTGCAACGTGTGTTGCAAGGAAATGACTGGGAAATTTCAAGCAGGATTCCCAAAGAAAGGCAAGAATGAATGATCTTAGGTACAGTTCAAGCATTATGTCTGCCAAAGCATGGACATGAAAAATCCTAACTACAGCCTTCTACATGCCACCTGCTTAGCTGCTAAACTGAAGCCAGTGGAGTAGACTAGAGAGACCAGAAATATATCTCTACTGTCAAATAACCGACAAAGCAGTTTAATTCCTTTCCCTATTTATACAATCTTAATTACAAAAGTGAGGCTAAATTTAAAGCTATGAAAGAAAATACTGAAAAAGACATTTAGTTGTTTAATTACACCTATCTATCTGCCATCAGCTATAAACCTGAATTTACCTGATAGATATATGGGGTTTTATCATTTCGAATTGACATTAGCTGTGAACCTAAACTCTACAATGATTCACAGAAACCTACAGCATACTAGTGTTATCACGCTCAATTCATGTTCACATCTACAAAATGCCATGAAGAGATGTGGATTTTTCAGGATTTTAGTTCTCTGTCCATGCATCTGAGACAGATTCTTGGAGAATCCAGCATGTAGTAACAATTGTCCATATTAGTAATGATGCATCAAGAAACCTATTATCATGTTATTTAATTCTATTCATTTTTACAACCTTATTTATAACGTTATGTAGAAAATATTTTAGAAATTAATTTAAATCAGAACATACTATGTGGGCAGGCATTTTTTGCAGCCCAAATCATTTTCTGAAGTCATCATGTGAAGTTTCTACTTTGACTCATCTATGTCACCTCTCTTTTTGGAACTACAAATGAGGGAAAGCATAGAAACCTCCTCTTTTTTTTTTTTTTTTGTTTTGTTTTTCACCGTTGGTTTTTCCACGAGTCAGTAGTTACTCAGTGATCACAGTAACCAGTATAGAATAACTTGGGGCACTCTGCGTCCTTCAGTGAGCTGCTGGAATAAACACTGCATTTTCTTATTTATGCACTAAGTATTACATGGATGTTACAGATGAAAGGATTCAGCCCATGGTTCATTCAAAATGGCAATCAGGCTGCAACAAGCTAATAAACGTGTGCTGATGTGTAGCTTCAATCATCTGTGACACAATTAATAGAAACTGTGACTTTAAAATATCTCAGATCTTTCTGTTCAAAGAAATTGTAATGATTATCTCATATCAGTGCAAAAAAATCAGCATATAAATAAACTGATGAATTGTATTATATATGATTCATAGATTCAAAGGTCATAAAAAACATTATTGGTATTAATGTGACCTCATTAGAAAGGCTACAGTTACTATGCAAGCAGTCACATGAATTTAGACACAGTCCAAAAATTTGTAAGCAAAACTGGGCGTTTATTTACTACGTCCTCGCTGCAGTACTTTTCAAAAAAAATCAAAAAAAAAATAATTTGAATTGTTATAGCATTCCACATAGCACAGAATAATCATCATTAACCTGCTTCACAGCAAATGTCTGTTGTGCCTGTTTAAACTGAAGAGTATTTGGGGGAACATTATAACTGTTGCTAGGGTATTGCATTGTTGAGAAATTCTGATTCACTGTGTTATGACTGTTATGAAGATTTTTGAGGTGTCATAGAAGTTTTTTAGGAACAGACAGGTTGACACAACTTGCCACTGTAGGTCTATTAACTGATACTACAGGATGGCAACAACTGCAAGCAGGAAAGGTCTAACCCACTTTTTTCCCCAGGGTTAACTTTATCCCACACATATCTGAATATTAATGGTGCCAGAATGTAATTTTTGAGACTACAGCTTAAAAACTGCAATTATGACCATACCTATGATTCAATATCAAGGTAAAGTTTGTACTCAGATAACCTTTGCTCAGGGCTCACATCATATAACACAGGTATGGCTTGAAAAAGGCCACACTGGTATGCTGCAATAGCTACCATTGAGTGTTGAACTTGACAGATGTATCCATGGAAAAGGCTGAAAGCCTCCTTCACCTACAGCCATAGAAAACTGGCTTATCTCCATGCATTGGAGTGGAACTGAATGTCGAATCTCCCCAGCCCCAGCTCTTGGGGTTCGTGGCCTGATTGGAATAGAGAAACTTAGCTCCTCTTACAAGCTTCTGTGGCAGGGTTGTGACAGTTGTGTATGGCCTACAAAGAAAACTAGGGACTGGCTGTGATGTTGGTATTACACTTGAGATGGACCAAAGCATGTTTTTGGATGTTCAAAGTTTGGTCACTGTACTGAATGGCTCATATGCAGAGTTTTGATGAGCACAGCAAGAAAATTTAGAGTTCTGATCTACTGTAATGAATGTATTAATGGAAAGTGGTTATGAGAAAGAAGAAAAAGAGCTCTAAGGAATTAGTTTATACTTATGAATTTATACTGAGTAGTCACTCATTTTCTGCTGAATCTAAAGCACTGGCATCAGCTGGCAACTTTTTGGAACAACTCTTTTTTGGGCAAGGAGTGAGTACATGGCTCTTTATTAGAAATTGGCAAACCCAGCAACCTTCAGAGATGGACAGCTGACCATCTGTACCTTTCTGAAGGAAGCAGAGCATTCTCTGAACTCAGAACAAGCAGGCAGATGGGTCAACTGAAAATTTCATGATTTCCAAGCCAGTCACTACTGTCAGGACTAAAAAAGAAGGATAAATTACACAGAACTGAGAACACATACTGAAATCACTGAGTACAAAGAAACTCCTCAGATTCCAGATGTTTTGAATTTTCTATGTATTTAAAAAATAAAGAAGTCTTCTGAAACCCAAAATAGTTATAAATATTTATCTACCAAACCTGAAATTTATTGCAAAAGTTTTGCTGGTATATGCTTTTAAGACCTTATTTTGGTCAAATGCCAAAAATAAAAGGTGGTCTACAAAGACACCTGTTGAGAAGAAGAAATGTTGTAAAAGAGAGACAGAAGCTTCTGTAGGATCACCAGGTCAAATCCTCAGGGGAAGGTCAGGAACTGACAAAGCAAATACTTGAGCTTAGACATTTATATTGCACTGCAACTGAAAAAGAAGAGCCCTGACCAGCTACTGGAAATACCACAGCTGTTGTAGAGATGCTTAAGACTTCCATAGGCTGAGCTTAATCACAGTTGAAAAATTCTCAGATTTCTTCTCTTTTGATTCTTTCAGTTATGTTCATTTTACTGCAATGCCAGAGCTGTAGAGCTGCCAGAGTACTGGAGTTTTAAAAACTTGCTCTTGGGTGGAATTAACTTTATATACCATATGTTTTATTTACAATAAAAAATAACAGAATAAAGGCTATTAGATAAACCTGAACTGACACAAAAAGCCCAGCCAACTCCTACCACTTTCTTTTTGATAGACTTGCACATTAAATCTGTTAAATGAGAGAAAATAAGTCTTGCCATATAAGTCTTTTTTTGTTTGTTTCTTTAGCAATGCTAATAAAGAAGAAAGAAACTGGAAAAGCAGGCATCTGACAGAACACCCTGATTAGAAAACTTCATGCGTCAATTGTACACTACTTCTTATGCTAGGAAAAAAAATACCATCAGTGTATCTATTTGGTTTGGCTTTATGCTTCTTAAAAATAAACAGGTGGAAGACCAGAGCCAGATCTTATAGTTATTTGATGCAGGCAAATACAAAAGAGCCCTCAAACATAGCCTTGCCTGGTCACTGCACAGAATAGAAAGAATGAAAGCTCAATGCTTTGCCCTTCACAACGGTGCTCTTCCCAAGCTGTCCAGGAAATTTATTATGTATAATTACACTAGAGTTTCATAATATAACAGCAAGAATGGAGGAAGGAAGAAGGGCTCATGCTACACTACTACTTACTGCACACTGGCTTACACAGCCTCAGTCTCTCTCTACCTGGAGAAGCAGCAGAAACAATGAAATAAGAAGTACTGACAAAGACAAAGGAATACAGCAAAACAATAAAACACATTTTTCCAATTTCACACAACAGCAGTTTTCACATTCTTCCATACAAAGCTATTTCTTCATACTCAAACCCATTTACAACCCTTCTCTTTTTTTCCTGGAGCGTTCTTTGTCTTTACTAACATCAGAACAGGAGTCAGAGACTTCTAACAGCAATCTGAAGTTCTCTACAGATCTTGATACTGCTTGTCTTATGGTATATTGAGACACTATCTTGACAGGTACAAAACTCAGATGCATGATGTTTAAGGCATTTTCCGCTACTAAAGTCGACAAAGATTGAGAAAAATGGGAATTAATGCAAAGCACACAGTCGCCTGGAGCAGACAAAACTCTCCACAGGTCCTAAAGTCTTGTAAGTGTATCAGCTGCTCTACAGCCTGTTATCATGGAAAGATGGAGGAGAAATTTCACCGACCCCTTCTTTTATGAAGCAATTCTATAAGCACTGTCATATTCTGACACTTCATTCTGAAATCTGAAGATAGTGCATCTGTACCACAATGCAGCAATTTTGAGGATGATTTACTTCGATATTTAACTTGATCTGAAATTCAACTTGGGAGAAGAGGTAGGAAAAATTTTCTCAGTCCACTTCATTTTTTCAGTGGAAAAACAGTAACTTCTACTCATCCAACCAGCTCGCAAGATTTTTCTTCCCACACCACAGGGCTTGTGTATTTTGTCTCTTCACTCCAATCCCAAGCAGCTGTATTATTTTATTATTATTATCACAAGTTCCAGCATTACTATTTCTCAAGTGAGACTGTCTGCAACAACACTGCAAAAAATGCCCATGTTCTTATTCTTATATTTACACATTTTTCTAGTTCTCTTTTACTTAAGAAGTTATGATAGTTTATTTCAACTTCAAACAGAAGTAGAAAGAGTTATAACTCTGAATTTGATCACTCTATTTGTTATACAAAGCTCTTAACAAGGATAAAAGGAGCTATAGCACTATACAGCTTTTATAGTTTTGGTGGAGCCTTACATAATAACTAATTAATCATAGTCTTATAAACCCCTTGATAAGTCTGTTACACATCAGCAGTAAGTCCAGCTTATGTTCTTGACTTATGATACCATATCTTCCCAGGAACTTGGATTTCTCACTGGAATTCCTTTCACTGTTATTGTTACTATGTCTTAAGGTACCTTCAGAATTAGAATGAATGAAGACACTGAAAACTTAATTCTTGGAGAAAACAGCTGCTAGGTTTTGTGACATTGCAACGATATATTTTTACCTACTGAGCAGAGAGCTTTTTCGGTTTATATGTGGCAGATATACCTCACTATCCTCACAGAATACCCTAGAAAATCTAATAAAGATTAAAGCAATAAGGTTTCTATGGGAGTTAAATAGGACTCTAGAGAAATAACTTTAAACTCTAATAGCCTTTTCATAGAGGTCTAAAGACTGTACAAGTACTTTTAAAAAGCATCACACTTGCTGTTACGTATTTCCCATTCAAAGCAGGACGACATGGCTGCAACTGAAAGTGTCTGAACAGCCAGCCAAGGACAATGAACAAGAAGCTAAGCCAAATTCTATTCCCAGTCATTTTCAGGCAGGAAGAAGTAGCATTCGATGAGTGCTAAGCACTACCAAAGGCACACATTTGCATGTGCACGCATAGATGGCTGCATGCGTGCAGAGAAACACATTCGCACTGAAGTTTGCCCATAACAATGCCACTTTTAGAACCAGTAATTTCAGTAACACTGCTTTCAAGTGCCTTTATTGTCTTCAGATCCCACAGCAAACCTCTCCAAGAAAACAGCTGGACCATGGACAAAGCACTGGGCCTTCAGGCTTTGAAGAAAATAATATTTTCAGGCTGTCCGTGTGGAGCCTTCAAAACATCCATGAGTCCATCACTGATGCATTCACTCATTTTCTAAACTTGCCAAGATGTCTATGAGGCTTTCACGCATTGCACAACATAACCTTCACCCTGTGCTTTAAGGTCATTAGCTGGAACACAGAACTCCAAAAATATTTAATTTCCATAGAAGCTGCAAAAAAAGGGCTGGTTTGTTGTCACAGTGGGTCTTTCTTCCTATAAATCCAAATCTCTGTATACAAAGTTCACAGCTAGATGATGAGAAAATAAGTTTTTTTTGTAAAGCTTTTCACTCCATTTTCTCCCAAACACACACACACATATTAAGCACTATAAGTGAAATTGGAACAAGCATTCTGAAACCAAATAATGGTTTCATTGCATTCAAGCAGGTTTCTTACTACTAGCGATTAATTCCTCACCAGCTGATTTGCAACTACTCATAATAGTAAAGATATGCATTGGATGATATTTCATTGGTAACATTTCTCAGTAAACTCTGCAATTACAGAAGATGCCCTGAAAAAAACATTCAAATTGTCCTCCACCTCCAGCTGTTCAAGGTAAGCAGTGTACATCTACCAACAGAAACATTTTTAAAACTCACTAAAAAAATAATCTTTTGTCTGAAATATACAGGCAAATCATTTTGGAAGGGCCCTCCATGATATAGTATCAAGTGCTTAAAGTAAGATCATTATCATGCCTTACCAGTCACTATGCTCCGCATATGTATTGCCTCTGAAATGAATCCGCTACCACATTTTGTCACTTGGTTTCTAACACACACATGACACCAGGCACATAATTCTTTTCTTGAGGGGGACACAACAATCAGCTCTCCTGACTACTTGAATGAAACATATTGTTAACAGAATTTAGAAAGATGCATTATTTCATATATTACAATTTTCAGGCAACAAATCCCAAAGATATGAACGAAACTGACAGAAAAATGAAGTACATATATTATCATAAAATTACTCTGAGAGACTATGCAGCCAACTGCTAAGACCTCTGTAATAGCATTTTATTTTGATCAAAGTGCATTGAAGGAAGCAATCAAGAGAAACAGGACAATCGAAAGAAAGGACTTAGAGATTGCATATGCCAGCTGAACAGCTTTCTAGTATGGCAAATTGAGATGCAGTATCCTGCTAAAGGATTATTTTATTTTATTTTTTTTAATTCTAGTGAAAAATTAATTTTGTATGCAAGAATGCAGACACAACACAAAATACATACAATGTCAAACAAGCAGTGCATTGCATTTATGCACTGTAAACACTGAGGTTCTTTTTAAAAATTTCTCAAAGATTTTGTTTTATTTTAAGGAAAGTCTTACGTTTTGTAGGCATCTGAGAAACAGGAAAAAGGTCCTTTTGACAATAATAAAGCAAAACCAAAAAACAGAAACATAATTTTGGAGTAATATAAGCTATCATAAATATATGATGAGTTACCGGATAGCCATTTCGCCCTGGTAGACCCTGGTTGAATGAGATGAAATGGTATGACACACATTAACAACACAGTCATGACATATGACATAACAAGCATGCAGAGTACATTACTGGCAAATTAAAAAGTGCATATCCATTAATTTCTTGATAAGTGATGATATTTCAAGCCAACAGATATGAAATCGGTACTACATGGTGAAAAAGGGGGCTTTGACAATGGAAATCATATGTTTTAAATGAAACATTCTAGTTAAGAAGCTACTGACTACTTCTAATGCTCAACGACATTGCCTTTGCTATGAAGAGAAACACCCCTATAGAATAAAGGGCAACGTGGTTAAAGAAAAAAAGATTTAGTGCTTAGGCAGTAAGGTCATAAATACATAGGCTACTGCTAGATCATAGGTGCCAAAGAAGAAATTCGAGAATGCTATAGCAGAGCATAAAAAAATTGAAAGTCCCAGCCTTTGACTGGTCCCACACGTGATGCTCAGTAGTCATGTACAAGGAAAATAAACAGAGCACTGCAGTACCCTTTGAAAATACAGCATGCACCTAAACTCCACGGAATGCTGTGTGGAATATACAAATATCTGCTATTTTAAATGAAAAGGATTACCACAGTATCCCAGGTGAAAACAAGAATTGAGTTTGCAACAGTTTCTCCTAGCCAGACTGTGTCTATGAGATTCAAAAAATGAATTAGCAACAGAAACTACGTTTTAAAATGCCTTGTAGCAACTTAAAACCTTACTGACTTTCAGCAAGATGAAGTACTGTAAGGCAGTTTTGTATATAAGACTCAGAATTTTAAGTCAGACACTTTTTAAGAATAATTCAGCCTTCTGAGCTATTTCAGGTTTGTATTAATATTGTCATGAACTAGACTTTTTTATTTTTTTTTTAAGGGGACCTACAGAGTCAAAGACATTCATAATGAGCCACATAGTGAACTCCTGCTATGTTGTCTTGCTACAGGAAAACCACTTGCATCATGATTTATGGTTATTCTTTGTGTTTCACAGGAAGACTGCAAAAAAAGTTGAGGAAGGCAATGTTTCTTTCAAATAGACTGCACTATTATGCATTAAGCCTGGCTTTTCATTGATGGCTTGTTAAATGAACTTACCACTATGAACTCCTGAGAACACGGTCAAAATCTTTCAAGGCTAAGTATTATCACTGCTCAGTACATACAGCTTGCACTAAAATCAACAGGTCACAGCAGAAGTTCAGCATATTAATTCACTATTTTCAAGCTGACACTTTCATACCGTATGGTGAATATGGATGGCATGACAAATACAAATGTTTGAGATTCATGTGTTTACTCCTGTTCTTCAAGTCTGACTTTTGACCTACCCTGGGAATATGCTACAAAACAAACAAACAAAACAAAAAGCTGAGAAACTGTTTTCTTACCAACAAGAGCAGCATGAAAGTCAACTAAGTTACTAAATGGAGCAGTCTTATTTAATATTCATTTTACACAAGGACTTACTGGCCTCAGTAACAACTTCACCACAATGAGCCTGTCAGCCCATGTACCTCTGAAGAGCAAGGAGTCTTTACCCCAAGAGTTTGTGACAACTGCAGAGGAAGTTGCTACCCAGTACAAGGCAGAGTAACTGAGTCTGGACTTCAGACAACACACTCGCACATTTTTATCCTGTAGCAAAATATTTGTTCCCCAGTTATAAGCAAAACGAGAATAATGTACTTACATGGAATTGTGGTCCAAACTGCTATCTGGAGCGCTGAATGTAAAGCTTTATAGTTTTAGAGACATTTTTCTTAAGGAACTTTCTGACTAAATTATTCGGTTCCAAAATAATTAGTGAGTGTTTACGCTGTGTAAGTATAAATATCAAAATTCCCTCTTGATGATACATGATCAGTTTATCGTGGTGATAACAAAACAGGATCTAACATAGATTTCTCCCTGATTCTGGAAGAACCAACAATGTATCACTGTACTTACAGGAGGTCCTGTGGAGGGGGAAAAGGGGAAAGAGGGGGGGGGGAAAAAAAGACAAAAAAAATAAACCGTAAGCTTACGAAGTTTTTAAAGAAAGACACATATATACAAATCCAAACACAAGGCCTCAGGATCGTAAGCGAACAACGTTGCTAATACACTACGCATTTTCCCATTCAAGTCCCTCTTGGTTTGGTTGGGCTTTGCAACTTGTAAATACAGCTACTGCTCAAATGCATGCTCTTACCTTACCAAGGAAGCAAATTCTTCAGCTACGGTCATGCAATCTTATGCAAGTTGCTTCTCCATCCATTTCCATGCAATTTCATGCCAGGCCAAAAATACCAGCCATGGACCATGACTCCTTTTGTCAGACTCCACACAAAGCATATGTAACCACATCACTAGTTTCAGTTAGCCACACAGTTGGGCATTTCGTCACAGCTTGGCTGCAAAGTTGCACCAAGTACCCTTGGCATTTAACCTTGGCATCTAGTCAAGACATATGTGTACCAGCATCTTCCAGCCTTCCAGCTTTGCCTACAAGGGCAGGTTTCAGTGGCCACCTGACAGTGCTGAACTTTCTTTTCATCACCTTCCTTTCTCAAGGCACACATATAAAATGTTCCTTGTTAAAATGTCACACTTCATGAAGTGATATTTGCACATTTTTTCAATTATTTAGACTCAAAGACTTTTGTATAGCAGTTCTTGGAAACATCATCAAAGGGCCACAAATCAAATCTACTATTTCAGTCTTATTAAGTTGAGCAGCTGCAGCTCCCAAATCAATGGCATTTCATTAGCTTTTATGCCTCTCTCTAATTTCTGAATAAAGTGAAGTGCAAAAGGAGTATAAAACTGCAGCAGCTGTACTTGGAGATTGCTTTTAATATTGATAGCCTTTTGTTTTTAACAATGCAGTTTTATTGTCCTGTAACTAAGGCAATTTCTTTATACTGGTAAATATTCTTAAATGGCATTTTAAATTGCAGGTCTGTTTTTAAACAAGAAAGATCAATTTCCTTTGTTAATAGTTTAATGTGTGTTTATTTGAGACATAAAATGAATCAACAAGCATACTGCAAAGTAATTGCCAGGATCATCTGTAAGACAATCTTTAAGCACAGAATTCCCTTCTGTAGCGCAGCACTTTTCTCTGAAGTAAATACTAATCCAAGCTCGAATGGAAACATCAAGGTGATTTATATTAACCTTTGGCAGGGTTTGGTTACAGTTTCGTGATGCAGGAAAATATGGAAATAGTTTTTAAGAGCCAGATAAATAATCATTTACAAGATTAAGGAGGGCTACATAACAAATTTACAGAGACCAAGCCGATTGAAAGAATTCCCTAACTGGCAAAACAGACAATACAGCCAAGGAGATTAGAAATGCTCATTTTCTCCTGCATCAATTCTAGAAAATTCACCTTCGCTGAAGACTCAGTCCTGCAACATAATCAACAGTTCCAATTCCCAGGAAGAGGCACTCAGCATCTCACAACGCTGTCTCAAATGAAATTTCAAGCTCTACGCCAACGCTCGGATTTTATTTCTCAACAGCCAGCTCCCTGGTACAGGATAACAAACCACCAAGTGTTTTTCTTATTTACATAACAACTAACTTGCTACTTGTTTCTAGTAAACAGCAATTTTTCTCACACTGAATACTCTATTTGTCACGTTATTCCCCTGAACAGACACTCTTAACATACTTCTTTCCTTCTCAAAATGTTCATCCCAAACCAAGGAGGCCTGATGCAATGCTGACTTACAGTATCCCCCCGGCTGCTGACTAACATGGAGTTACTCTGATTTGTGCAAGACTTAGAAGACACGGAAATGGTTTGACAATTACCGGTAATGTTGCCAACGGCACCACGTCAAACATTATGAAGTGTGACTACAAAGTAATGACACTCAAGACCAGATAGCTATCTGGAAGGCCACCAGGTATATGCCAAGGGTCACAAATTTCTACAAGAGAAGCTTCAGAACTCTCTTTCAGAGCACACAAGCAATAAAAATAAAGATGAAAGCATGCTGGGTATGCATCCTCCCAAAACCGCACAGACATCAAACAGCAATGGATCATACAAAAGTGAAAACTTACCAGTCTCTCCTCTTCTGCCCCGCTTACCTCTTTTCCCTGGAGGACCTAAAAAGAAGACGGTGCGTTGTAACTTTCTTTCTTGAAATTACAATGTAGAATATTGTTTGTGCTTGGATGTAAGGCATTAAACAGATGCATTACACATGTGATGCTCATGAATGGGTGTACAAGGCAGTCAGCGAAAGGTCCAGAGACTTGGCTGAGCAAGGGCAACAGATTACCAGAGTAAGATTCAGCAAGTTGAAGATAAAATGGAGAACTACATCACCCACTACAGACTCTCAGAAAAAATGCGTGGGAGAAGCTGTAGAGGTCATCCAGTTCATTCTTCTTTTTCAAGGCAAAAGTCAACCACATCAAAAATATTACTGCAACTTCCACAGGCATTTTCCCCCTAGTATTTCACTGTTCTGATGACAAGAACGTTTTTCTTTATGTTCAACTTGCTGCACAGAAGTACATCAATTCTTCTGCTGTCCACCAGGGACCCCAGAGAAGAAATGATACCTTTCCTTTCCACAAAAACAAAGCAACAAAAACCAACACCAAAGTCTTTGTATTCATTTGAATTGCTACACCATTTCCTTCAATCTTCTTAAACCTATCTTATCACAGAGCATTAAATTTCATTTAGTTATTACTGTATTAAGCAAAATTGGCATGTATTTATTTATAAGAGCACTTCCTCTGGAAAAGGCATCCAGCCTTTACTTGAAAACACCAAAGAATGATGAAGAAACCATCACCTGGCTCCCCACCCCTCAAACACTAACACTGTATTTGTTGTTAGACACGCCTGTCTAAGATGCTGTGCTTCCAGTTTATATCTGTTTGCCTTAACACACCAGCTTGGTTCTTGTTTGGTTTTTGCTAAGCAATCCTTTATTAATCGTAGTCCTTTTTCCACAAATATTTACATACTACAGTCAGTCTTCTTCAGCCTCTAAAGAAAAATAAAATATTTTTTGTCCCTCATTTCTGCACTTGTATTCAGACTGCAGCATCCTCCCTAAACTGCAGGCACGAGTAGCACATTCTTCCTTTCTTCTTGGTGTCCCTGACACGCTGCTCCTGAAAGTGCAAGGAAAGCACACTTTCACTTCTTCTCATACAACTAGGAAGAAAGGCAACAGCTGTGGGGTTGAAACAGGACTGAAATGCTGCTGATAGCATTTCACAGCCACAGGTGAGAACCTTAAACCTACAAGAGACAAGCACATGGGCAACTTTCCAAGAGCAACAAAGCATGCGGGAGCACAGGTACCGCTGCTGTGGCTGTGTCACACAGGTTGCAATAGAAATTAGGTGCACAAGTGGGCTTGTGCAAATAATTAAGCTATAGTCACAGCAGTTACAATATTTTATAAGTCCTTTGAACCATCATCCCCTATATTTTAAATGCACATGAATTCTAAACCTCCCCCGTTAATATATATTGCAAAGTAATCTGGTTTAAAAGACAAAGATGCTGAAAATATACTTGAGTGATTAGTTTGCCAGGGAGATAAAAGGATATTTATTAAAACAAACAAAGAAAACAACAACAAAAACACAAAGGAGAGGAGCAGCTCTTACACTGAAGGTAGAGAGGTTTGCTCCTATCAGAACATTATGTCTCACTAAAATACTTTTTTCTTGTTCTAACAGCTACAGTGCTTGCATAATGCAATAAAAGCTTACGGCAACAACATTATAGAAAGCAGGAACAGCATGGGTTATTCATTATCAACAGCATACCAACCAGATGAGAATATTTTGCTATTACACGATGGAAAAACAGGAAAAAAATATCACTTCATTGTAGAGAACCTGCACCTTGCTCCTGAAAGTCTCTGGTCTCTGCAAGATATCTGTATGGAAACATCTTGTACAGATAACAACTTGTTTCATGTAATAAGTTTCCATACACACTTTTTTTCAACACTTTTTCCAATTCTTAACACTGAAACACGTCCCTACGCAGCAGGAGGTTTCCCTGGCTGCCCCCAAGCTGATGAACACAGGCTGATCACACAAATGGACACACAGGACAAAGCAACAAGGTTCTTGCCCTGGTAATAACCTTTTTATCTTTATGTCTTTCAGCATATAACAACAAGTATTCTCAACTTGTTTTGCAGAATACTATTTTAGCAAAGCTTAGCCGTGCTCTAGGTGTGCACTTACACACACATGCACGTCTACTACCGAGTTCTCCCTTGAGAAAACAACAGAACTTGAAAACTACAAAACTTCAGCTGCAGACCAGCACAAGACACTGGAGCCACAAACAGAAAACCACGTGGGTAACCTCAAGCTTTGGATTTCAGGAAGAAAGGAGGAAGCTTCATCCAGAAAACCAGATTTCTGTAGAGCATTCAAGTGCCAGTTCAGTAGCTGAGTACATTGACGGCTAAGGGGCTCTACCTCTGACACCAAGCGCCGATCCTTTCTAAGCCATTATGTCAAGATGACTAGACTCACATGTGTGCAAACGTTAATCACCAGAAAAACACTTCTTCCTGTATTCCCAAAGTAACCACAGCACTGAAGCTAGGAAAATCACTCTGGATTTACAGGCGCATCCATGAGCTCACTGCATGGCCCTGACCTCCAGCTCTTCAAGCCAGCCGTACTTGGCAGCTCCTGAGCAACACGAGGCGCTTCCCCCTCTCCTGAAAAGCTATTATTTTTTTTTTGATTCCTGCACTGCGCAGGGCTCTGTCAAGGCAGCAGCCTTTGTAAACCTTTCAGAAATTGTGAAATGAGAGGTGGATCTTGCCAACTTTTACTGGGTTTGGGGGGCCATTTGAGGAAATAATTTCTCTATATTTATTTTTACCAGTACAGAACAACGTTTTTTAAGCATTTCATCACAGATGGTTCCAGTTCACAGAAACAGTAACGCTGACATTTAAGGCCATCACTAGATGACCTACTACTTCAGAAAGTACACGAGCTTTCATCTTTTCCTGAACAGGCTGCCTTCTAAATCTTAACTGCAAACATCATCTGTTGCTCCAAGAGTTTCCACTTATCAAAACCCGGGGTATTTTGCTATAAATATTAATTTTCCATCTGCCTAGAGTTTTATAACTTTGCAGTAATTGGTGGAGCTTTGGTGGAGACTCACTGGGGCAGCAGACTCAGTGAATAAAGTTGTACCAAGCACAATCTCATTTTACAAGTCCACACATTTTTACAGCTTGCACAAGATATACAACCTACGATGTAAATGTTCTGAACCTTCTCACCTAGGATAAAAAACTCTCTAGAATATTACCAGAAGTGTCTGTGCTGAACTAAATTTAATCCAGAGTATTTAAGTAGTAGTTTGTGCAAACATATTTTCATATTAAGGAAAAAAATGCTTTGAAAAGAAAAACAAAGGTCGAATCTCAGTGGAGTGAGCTGACTTAATAAAGATTAATAATCCTGAGCAATAGGCAAAAGCTAGTTTATAGTAGCAAAGTTTGCCAATACACTGTTTTCTTAAACTCACTAGATTTACCTATAGGGAGTAAAAGAAAAATGCCCAAGGATCAGCTGGTTTTCAATTTTAAATTAGTTAAGCTTCACAATACTAGAAGGTTTTTATTCTTCCAAAAACATTTATGAATTTAATTTTTATGAACAGAAAGTTTAGAAATTATTTTTTCCTTCGAAATCAAAAATCAATGCAATTTCTATACAAAGAATTTTGAAAATTCTTCAATTCTTCAAATGAAATTTGAAAGAAATGAGGGGATTTTTGTTTAAAAAAGCACCAAATCTATCTTCTAAAGCGCTACAAGTTAGCTACTCAAAGTTTTGTCTATCTTACCTTATCTACCCACAATGAACTGGTTAAAAACAAAACAAAACAACAACAAAAAAAAACTAGACTTTGGCTCTTGATATTTTAACTGAAACATAAGCAATAAAAAGTACCGAGTCAATATTAAGGCTGTAGCAAACAATTCTTCCTCACCTCCTTGAACTCATCCAGTTAAACAAAAATTTCTTCTCAATGGTCAGTATAAGTAGCCGTCAGAAAACTACCAATGTAGTACTTTTGAAGAGACCACAGGACACGAAGAAGAATGTAATTGTTCTCAGGTTTACCGAGACACTTTCAAAAATATTAAGCACAACTATGGTGACATTCATGTTCTGGTAACGGGTTTTCTCATCTTTGTAGTCAGAATTCCCAGATTACAGTGATCCAAGCGATTGGCACAGACAGATGATTGTCAAATTATTGCTTTGGTCCTGGAGAGGCTGCCACAACGGGGCTTTTCCCTTTTTAATGGTTTGTGTTCTATGTGCACAGGAGTGCCAGAGGTCTACAGCGGTTCTACTATTTTTATGTTGCTGTATGAGTGATTGTTTTTACCGGAGGAAAGCACAGTACAACTGCATTTACTCCATGACATACCTTGCCATATATCGAGGTCACATAAATCAACCACACCAGCTAAGAAATTTTGGAAACAGAGGAACAGATAACATGCAGTTTGCCTACATCAAGCTTTGTCTCTATAGTTCTCTTGATCTGAAAACGAATAATTCTATGTTGTGGAGATATCTTCAATAATAGAAGAAATTATGCTATATCAGTCAGGTCCTTCAGAGAAAATCTATATATTCATCTATAGAACTATGGGTAGTACAAAAACATTGTTGCACTGACACCGCCTTCATTCTCTCACTTATTGATCTATTTACAGCAAACAAATCCAGCATAAAAAAAGCAGCAGAGACTAAAGAGAAAAAAGATTCAGTGGACAAGACCTGCATTTCCTTGAGAAGCACCTGCCAGGCATGACAAAACGTCTTGCCATTCAGTCATCAGCTGATCTGGAAGTCAAGCTTATCCTAATTATGTAGGGAAGTACACTGACATTATCAAAGGAAAAGGATTTGGCCATCTCAGGTGATACCAAACTAACAGGTACTCACCGACAGTGCAAGTATGAGCTCCTACACCAAATCAGTGCACCAGCCTACAGATAACAAAGGAGTTCAAAATCCTGTTCCCTGTGTTACCGATGCTCTGGACGTTGCTCACACATCTCCTGACATACACGTAGTTAAAGATAATGAGTACTCCATGTGCACAGGAAAGTAATATGTTCCTGGCTATTTCAAAGGACATCTATTTTGCATGTATTTTACAGCAACATAAGAAATTGGCTGTCAAGTCAAGTCAGGAAAAAAAAAAAAAGGCCCAATTACATTTTCAGTATAAATCCTGAGCAACTTTGCTGACATTAGTAAAATTACTTCAGTATCATTAGGCCTGAGACTATCAACCTTGCTGCAATCATGTGATTAAAATATCTAGAAGCCAACCAATCCACTCCTTGTAGTTCAACTGCAGCACTGGCAAAATGACAGCTGGTGGTTGCATTTCTACCTCCCTTACCCCTGTTGCTCACATCCTGCCACTGGAAGGGGTTCTGGCTACAGCAAACAGGACTGTGGCATCCCCACCGGCTGAGCTCTCCTCCAACAAATGCCTGGCCAACACGAGTTTTGACAGAGACATTCACAGCCCTTCCTCACAGCACTGCCATCAATTCCAGCCTAACTACGGAAGAATGGGGAGGATTTCGATCTCATGAGCACGGTCTTACTCACAAACACCGCATGGGTCTGTTCCAGCCTACTTCATCGGCCTTTTTGCTCTTCCCTTTTTCCTCAGCTTTTTAAGCTCATGTAACATTTGGACTCTTCTTTCCTGCCACTCTGCATAACCATCCCAGCTGCCATGTCCATCTTCTGCTTTGTACCTCAGCCTGTCTGGGACAGCCTGCCCAAATTTCCTACCTCATAAAATCATCTGTTCCCTTTGAGCCTCAGCTGGATAAATAGCATTCATTGTTTCACACACAGTACATCTTCTTTTTGGCTCACCATGAAACATCAGTGCATTGCAGGGCTTGGATAGGTGTCAGACGCTATTACACAACTTGGATGAGGAGATGCCAAAATCAGTCTATCTGATCCACAGCAGAGAAATCTGACCTCTCTAGGTCAGATTATTATTATTTTTTTAACCACTTAGAGGTGTCTAGCCTAGCATTGTTTTGCTAGTATCAGACACTACTGAGGGAGCAAAAAGGATCCCATGACCACCACCTGCAAGATAGCCAGAACCACACATACACATATACATTTCCTCTCTCTTTCTCTGGTAGTTAAAGATGTTTGAAGCATGAAAAGTAACGTTCCTTCCAAAAACTCTGTCATCATTCAGTATGATCATTCTGAACCAATTTTATAACCATAGCAATGTCTACTGCTTTTTTTTCCCTTAACCTTTTAAAATTGTTGGCCCAAGAAACCATGTGTGACACTAAATCACCGTGTATAACCTACTTTGAGTATTCATTTCTCATTACCAATATTGTTTACTTTCTTCTAAAATCACAGACATCTCCTTCAACATTATGAGACCAAGAAACATACTACCCGGCTTCTAGATGTCATCTTGCTATTTAACAAATTCTTATATTCTCTTATTTGTTTTACTCTTTGTAAGGTGGACAGACCGTATATTTTCAACACTTGCATCTGAAACGTCTCCATATCATAAACTATTCTTATTATTACCTTTTTCTAAGCTTCCTCTGATCCTGTAGCCAGTGTGTTAGCACAAGGCTGAAACACTTCATGCCTCAGCCCAAGCCCTGAGCTGTAACTCGAACACAGCTCCCGCAGGGGGAACGCTACTCCATAAGAGCTCCTCTACACAAGAAGCTAGCAGCTGGAGATGAAAGGAGCCTGATGCTGCCTTTCCTGCAGAGACTGGCAAGGAGCTCCTCCCAGTCCTCCTGTTCTCAAGCACTTCCCCAAGAGCAGGTCCTCTTTCTATAGAGCTGCCTGTGTGCAAAACTTGTTTTCAAAATTTCTCTAAAGACAGCTCAATTTAAATCTGCAAATCTCATTCCGTTTCATTTCACCACCTAACAATACACAGGCGAAAAAGGAAATCAAAGGAAAAAAAAAAAACCTTAAGCAAGAATTAATGTCTTCAATTATAAAGTAAAAGATAAGCATTTACAAGCAAAATGTACATAAAATTCAGTTCTTGGCTACGGATAACCCCTGGACACCCTTTCTAGTTTTCTATCTACTGTAGAAGTCCAAAGATGCTTTCCTTCCCTAGGAGCTGTGGAGAGGGCTCCCCAGCGGCCCTGCTTTTTGAGCACTCCCAAATCACCACCTAACTTCCATTTCGATCTCCCTCCACCCACACTCCTTACAGGTTTATGTTTCTGACACAAGCACGCTTTCCCCACTTATTCCTACCCAGACCCATGCAGGCGGTGTGCCTGGAGTCAGCCGTTCCCTCCCCAGCCCACCGGCTGTGGGGTAGGGGGAAGCTGCCTGTAGCTTTGCTAATGCTGCTGGTGTTGGTCCCTGGGACAAGAGGCTTGAGTGCTTAAGGGATATTTCCTCTTTTAGTTGCTCTGCTGGCCACCAGCTCCCAGCCCAATCTGCAGATTGAACTCATTAATCACGACATAAAACCTCAGTTAACCTTAGCTTCTCTGAATGCCATGACCTAAGGTGGGTTACCTACTTTCTGCAGACATCACACATGATCTTAATAACACAGGCAACAGATGTGAGAACACGTTGCTCTGCCTAAAAGCTTTCCTCACAACTAGTTTGTATTTTTATTCCTCCTCCCTCCCCCCCGCCCCAGCCTTTTTTTTTTTAATTATTCTTGTTTTAACGCTCTACACAAGTGACTGGCATTCCAGCAAAAGTGGCACCACTGTCCTACCTAACAGACCTCCACTGTCCTACTGAACAGACCTACAGACTGTTTTGCATTACTCTGCATCCCCGTGTACTCTAACATGTTGCCCCATCCTTTGCCACAGCTGTAGTTCTAGGAGTGCCATCAGTGACCTATTCACAAATATAACACAAACCTTTACTGAATTACAGGAGTCCTGCGCATGCATTACAGCCCCAAAGTTTAATCATACTGACATTTTCTCTTTTCCATTCATTAGGAGGAAGACTGAGGTAGGAGACATTGCTGCTTACAGGACCTCTTTTTAGGAAGATTTATCAATGCAGAACAAACATGTCCCCAAACTCTGCACCTTTCACAGGTTACTACACCACCACCAAAGTGCTGTGGCAGAATATGTTTAGCTGATGGTACTTAAAATGCTGTCATAGGTCACCATGTACACTTATATGATAACCAACAAAATGATTCACCTCAGATCATAGCTTGTGTGTCCAGCTACAAGCTGGAATGATGATCTATCTTGCCAGAGAGTTTGAAATAGTTCCCAGTGGCCTGGGCTGGAACCGTTTGCTGATTCTTGCAGACTAAACTTCAGTGGTGAGACCACTAAACTATTTTAATGAACATATAACACTTCATGCACACATGGTCATCTTTGCAAACACAGAAATAGCTGCTATCACCTGGCTGACAAATATTGCTGAGGGACAGCTGAAGTATGTAGGGATAGCTATTCTATACCAGCAAGGCATGAAAGTCTTCTCATCATTTCAACTTGCCATTCCATTGTATTATTATCATGCCATATCAATAGTTGGCCCTATGATGCAAAAAACATTTGTTGGAGACAGAAAAACTCTAAAGCTAAATTTCATTTAACTTTTTCAAGTATTAATGTAGATGAAATAAAGTATCAGAATTAAATTCTTTCCCCTCAGAATTTGAATTTCCTTTAGGAACAGACTTAGATACTTTCTGAGGACAGTATGGTTGTTTAACTATGAAGTACAAATGTAGTTTTATAAAAGCAAAAGCTTCAGAATTAAGAGCTCTTAAAAACGAATCCTGCATCCACCTTCAGGAAGTCACTTCATATCTCAGCAACAGGAGTTCTACCACAGGAAAATGGCAAGCAATTATAGCATGATAACATTGGAAAGTACAACTTTTCTCAAACTCAATGCTAAAACTTTGGCTATGTGGCACTCTCAATGCAATGGCAAGTCAGTGAACTAGATGGACCACAGCTGGAGGAAAATCCCACTCAAGCACCCGCGCGCCCATTAGACGGCCTCTCCATACTTGTGGGAGATGCACCATGGGCTTGGCTTTGCTTTGGAGCAGTTGTGGTGAGCCACGTGGCTCACCTCACTGCACACATTGGCTGCGCTCAGCATTTGAAAATGATGGTTCTTCAGAGGCTCATCGCTTTGTGAACTTGGAGCATCTTTTTTCCCCCCACATGGCAATAGCAGAAGCAAATAAGAAGATAAAAAAAAAGCAGCCAGGGTATCTCAATCTTTCACTTCAAATTATGGCTACACAGGCAAAGCTAGAATTTATTTTAATTTTTGTTCTTAAACAGCTGGCCCTGTTTAAAAAAAGAAACACCAATAGACTGTGGTTCATTTTTGGCAAAAACACACGCCTCTGAAAACTGAGTCTCACAATGGCAAGGGAGATGCAGTGCCACGAATGGTATGTCACCTGCTCACAAACCCTTATCACCGTCAATCGTGTTATTTTCACTGGCTGTAGTGAAAGTAAAAGTACCTAAGGATCAATAACGGTATGGGGACAGATTACTCTAAATGCTCATTATGGCTTGGGAGTTTTGCTACATCTTCAGTGAGTACCAGTTTAGATCAATATAAACATTTCTGAAAATCTCACATAAAGTGGTGTTTAAAAGTTATCACTTGAAATATCAAATAGTGATCTGAAACCGAAGTATGACATTCCACTATCAATTTTTCACAGTACTGCTACAGTACACACAGAAACAGTAATTTCTGGAATACAGAACCACATTTTTAAATAGATCTAACCCAAATTTTTAATCTGAAAGTACTAATAACACTGTCTTTAGCTTCATTAACAGGAGATAAAAAATATCATTTTATGTACTATGTATACGACATTGAAGTTGTTACTGTATTACCATATATTTTCTATATATTTAATCTGCATTTGAAACAAACAGTGTAAATGTAAATTGCTTACCAAGAATATTTGTTCACAAGTCATATCTGAGCCAAATACACCTTTAAGTGACTACGATCACTTTCAGGTTTAAAGTCTCTTGTAAACCTGTAGTGGTCTGCCTTAACTTATTTGCAAGCTACTAATTTTTTCCAGATTTTCTGGTCTTCCTTGTCAGCTCAAGAGCAAGCCTAAAATCCAAAGTATTGCCACAAACAAGTAATACTTCCACCAAAGAATTTGTCATATCAATTTAATTTCATTCTTAAAATTTTCTCCTGCAAAGTCAGTAAACAGGTTTTCTAGATTTTTAAAGATGTGGAAAAACAACAACATATTCAGTTAAAACCCTAAAACATAAATGAAACAAATATTTAATATCTTAAACTATCTCCACTTACATTGTGGAGTCCAGGTGTCTCCTCTTTCTACAGATTTGATCTGCATGCTTAAATTTTAAGCCATGATTGACAAGACTTTCGTGATTATGATGACAGATAAAAGTGTTCATTGAATTTAGAGGGTTTTTATTTCAGTTGTGACAGTAGTGCACTGGGAGACAATGAAATACAATACCAGAGGATTAAAGGCAGCACATAACTAGTCAGGCACTGGTACTGCAATCATCTTGGTCTAACCCACACATGCTGATCACCCATTTAAACATAAAACCCTACCCTGAGCACAGCATATTCCTTTCAGTCTTACTCACGTGCCTCCTCTCATTTCTAATATAATAAATATATCATCTGACGAGGAGCTTAGTGACAGCTGCAGAAGTTAGTTCTAATTACAAAAAATAATAAGTGGCTTTAAAAGGTTCAGTAAGTCTCTATTGCGTAACAGCACCAAAGCAGCACAATTCTTGCTTACGAACAAAAGTAAATAAATAAATAGAGTGCCACGACTGCCTTACTCCACAAATCCAAGTATCACAGTTTCCTCTGGAGAATCTGTAAGAACACCTCCTCTACTGATGTGCCATTCATTTACAAAAAGGGAAAACAACTAAACTCACTCGCTTCCAAAATAGCTTGTTTGGATTAGCCCAGTAGGGACACAACTGCAAAAGACCACGAAGTAATAAAAGGAAGTAACTCACTCTCTTTGGTTTACATCTTACAGCTGCCTGTGCACTTTTGCTGTGATACTGGCTCCGGTTCCTAAGGAGACACATATCAAACCTGACAGACAGCAGTAAAATATTTTTATTATCCTGGGCTACATTCTGCTCCTTAGCCTCAACTATTTCAACAACATACTTGCCTGAAAAAAAAAAAAAAAAAAAAGTACTGCAAAATCAAGTCTTCAAAGAAAGTACAATCTGTATTCATCGTATCTCCTGTTTTAAACACTCTCACGAGACCATGCTCAGTGTGCTTTGGATCCACTGGACATTACTCCAGGTTGAGATGTGAGTGCACTGTGTAATCACAACAAAACAGACTTCAACAGATGCCAAAACAATCAGGAGTTGCATTTTTCTTACTATAGATGTCTCTTTCAAAACGTAACAGAACAACCAAAGAAAGTTGTAATAGGTCAGATTAAAGATTAAAGAATTGATGGATGAGGGTTTATTATAATCATATAGTGGCTTGCTTCATTATATGTTTCCAATTATTTTAAGTGTCTTTTTTTTTTTTTTAATAAAAATGTAAAGCTTAGTACATGGCCCAAATTTTGAGAGCTCACAGAAAGCCGCACAAGAGAATGGATGCTCTCAGCTGCTTCTCTGTGACCAGCTGTACCTTCAGTAGCTTGGAAACCATCCAATGCCGTAACTTTGTCAGCCAACTGTAACCCCATGTTGAACTTAAAGAACTTAATCCACTCTATTATTGCCTTTTCACAGGTGGAACCTGTGCCCTTTTCTTTTATCAAGGTCTGTCTCGTGACATAATAGAGACTCCAAAAATCTAATGACTGTTCACATTATTTTATATAGATCATTCTTTACCCATACAAAGAAAATGGACTAGCAGAACAAATAAGAAACAAAAATCCATCTCTAGCAAAGCACATGGAGTTGATCTATCGTTTTAGACTGCCAGACACACAAATATATATTCAGAGCTGAGTACACGCACAAAAGATCTTTCTACCTAAAGACAATTCCAGAGGGCCTTATCAGCTTTGACTGAGGCAAATCCTCCCCTGGAGCTATGGGACTTTGACTTGGGCAAGTGCTGAATAAAAATCAAGCATCCTGAGATTTGTCTCAGTCTCAAAGGGAAAACAGTAACGGATATTCTTCATAACATAATACAAAGCTAACTGTCATCTAACATACAGTAATTTACACATGCAACTGTGTAAATACGAGTTAAAAGATCCTTACTCACCAGAATTAGCCACCCTCCTATCATTTATACTTGAAGATTTAGCTGCAAAACTTTACTTACAGTATTTTTCAGAGAATGAAATGATTAGCAGATTTTTTACATATCTACCACAAGCAGAGTCATAGCAAATTAGATTGGTATATAAATCAATCAAGTTAAGTTGTGTCCATGCAGGAGTTATGGAAGAAATGCACCTGACTCAACAGGGCAAGCTCCTGTGGCTTTTCGTCTGCAAAATGCAACTGTAGCTTTCCACAACCAGTACGTGGCAATAACATCTGGAATGAAATTACAGTACTGGGGAACAAGCCTGGAAACAGAGAAATTTTAACTTTTTGCTTTTTCTCTACAATCCAAGTTGCAAGGAGCCTGGCACATTCAGTGTGAAGAGTTACTGCAAATCTGCCTCTGAGCATCACAGTACAACCTTCAGGGAGCTGACTGTAATGGAAGACCATTCTTTGGACAAATATTTGAGCGAGAGTTACATCACCAACCTGCCCAGATGTGACATATTCAAGGTGTCACAGACTGAATAAACCACTTTATACAAACATCTTTTTTAGTGAAACAGGACAGGTGACTTAACACTGCCTCAACAGAATGGGATGTTGAAAAGCGTTAAGCTCTGTATTACACCTAAAGTGCTGTCCAGAGTTAATAAATTTACATGGTGCTGTGCTTAAATATCCTGAAAGCAAAATTTACGGGAAGTTAAACATTAGCACTTTGCTATGACTAAGTGTTGCATTTTTCCAGAGGCAGGGAAAAGTTATATTCATAACATTATGGAAAGATATAGTCATAACCCCCATCAGGGTTAAACATTAATAAAAAGCATCTTTTAAAGTTTAATCTAGACCTCAGGGACCGTGTCTCTGAGTCGGGAAGTGAGAGGGTTAAATAGGGCTAAGAAGTCTGGTCATGCTCCTGCTGGTGTCACTGTGCTGTCCTAGTAAGGGCCACAGACCTGTGGAAAGTGTTCGTTAAAAGAGCCACACGTCTGCAGAGCACTCAGGCAGAGATTTTAAAAAAAAAAAAAAAAAAAGTTTACAGCTCTACTTAGATACCAAAAGCAGTGATATGAACTCATATGTTCCTGAACAAAACACTAACTTGGCAACCATGTTTGGAACAAGCCACAGTTTGCATACAAACCTACTTGGCAAGCCAGACAACGCAGTGTTGGAATAATCTCTTCTGGATAAAGGCAGAGACGAGCCCTGTGGTGTCAGTCATGGGAAAGCATGCTGGGGTCTGGCAGGATTTCTGAGATGATAATACAAGGTCATAATCATCTGCTGAACACCGAAGCCCAAACATCACTTTGGAATTAAGGCCACGATATCAAGCCCTAACTAAAGGGACACTAATGCAATCAGCAAAAGCCTACCCAGGCTGAGAAGAGACTGCAAAGCCACCTGTTTGCTGTGGCCTTTCAGATACAGCCTTAGACGAGGCAGTGCTAGAGTGCACATGCATACCCGTAGAGAAACACACAGACTCGCACCAAACAGTGAGCTTTAGCAGACCGGGAAGAGGTGGCTCCTTCCTGTGGGCCACACAACCCAAGTCTGGAAGTCTGCTCAGTCTTCAGATGTGTTGCAAATATAACAGACCAGGTAGAGCAAATATAGCCATATAATTACAAAGTTTAGCCATTCAGTACAACACAGAAAGAATTTCAAAGAGGAGTTTTATTGTTGTCATTTGCAACTCCTTACTTACGCAATTACATGACTTGCTGGTGAGAGCAAACAATTCAAGTTACCCAAGATAACATTTTACTCAGAAAACACAAATTTTATTAATACTGAATGTGTCTCAAGTCTCTGCTAGAGACAAGAGGCCTGAACATGTTTAACTGAATTAGACAACAAATACAAATCAAACTGAAGTCAAGAACTGTCTAAACAACTTGACATTAGAGTATCGTATACATACGAGATAAAGGCAGATCTTTAGCCATCTATTTTATATACACATCTTTTTGAAAGATAGTATTAATTCCTACACAGAAGATCATCCACTTAGGTACTGCTGCGATGCAAAATTGCCTTATAACAGAAGCAGACACAAAGGAAGAACACCTCCAAATGCCAGAACCTATGGTGTTGAAAGCTGTATCACGTTCAAGCATTTCTGGATGAGGATAAACAGGAAGACAAAAACCTGCAGCAGAGTCAATAGAGGCAGCCCATTCACCTTTATGCTCTTAAAAAGCTTGCTGAGTTTACCATAGAAAGAGAACTTTGACAGCCCGATGCTGAGTAATGTAGCTATTACCTATTAAAAGAACCATTTGGCAAGAAACAGGAGGGGGAAGATAAGCTTTCTACCTTTTGGGTCTTGATTACTTGCAGAAACGTCATCAATGACAGAAAAAGTCCAGATTTCAGCTCTTTCCTCTTCGTGGTCTTTAATGTCATTGCTGCTAGCTTTTTCAGCAGGTCACCCTCTTCTCATTGCCACAACAAAGAAAATGATTGTCCCTCCACTTACGGAACAATCAGTAAATGCACCTAGCATATGAAGATCCAACTTTTTATCATTCACACGTTCAAAGATGCTACTATTTTCCCTCTTTCACACGATAACCACATATAAACAAACTTTTCTCTAAAAACAAACCAAAAACACCTACTAAGACAAAAGCCCAAGGTGGGGGGGGGGGGGGGGGAAGCATTGCTGTTTGGTTCAGAAGGTCTCCGAGCCAAGTTTTTTTCAGGATTATAAACTTGGTACTCTTCTTGGCCTTGCCTGAAGCCTGTCTGGAATGACCACAGACAGGGCACGGCCCTGCTGAGCCTCAGCTCCCCCAGTTCTGAAATTAAGATAAGGTAAGGTATAGATAGGGTTGGTTAGGGCCAGCTATGCAACATCTAATTCCCTCCAGTCTATTCAACAAAAGCTTTTCACATCGAGATTAGCAGAATATAAACCCTTCTCTCCTCCTCCCAAGCCACAAACTTTAACACCAGATACCAAATATTATACATTTAGTACATGGGCTGTTGTTTCCTCTGCAAAGCACTTGAGATCTCTGGGTGAAAACAGCTAAGAGCCAGTTACCACTGCAACACTATTACTATTGGTACCATTAGTACACTGCCCATCTTAAATAATACTGAATTAACGTTCCAGGGTAAAACAAAGCAACTTTCACCAATCAATACATAAAAGTCATGTAATCTAAAAATGCTTATCTTGGATATACACAAGAAAATATTGCCACAATAAGCTTGTAATAAGTAGTTGCCTCATTTGTCAGACCACATCACGAATAGCAAAAACTTCTAAGTACCTCTGAAGAGTTTGGCTATAGATGTTATGGCCAGAGAGTCACTGAAGTCTTCATCACAAGCCTTACCAGAAAGCATGCATCCTGACATTTTTATGACAGAGCATGCAATGTACATCAATAATTGAGGAAGAACAGCTCACAGTGGTGAAGCTTTTTGAAAACAGATTATTACTTCTGCTTGTAGAAGGCAGATTGAATATGCAAAACAGTTTCCTAGCACTAGTGAAATAGCAGGCGCTTTGCTACCATGGAGCTTTTGGAAATCTTCTTGTCCTTATCTTTTGTTAATAAAGATTTTCACAGCAGGACCAGCAGGTGATTAATGAAATTACCTTCCAAAGTCTTCTAAGTTGTATAAACAATTCTAAGATTTTGTTCAGTGATGTCTCTCAGTTCTCCCAAACAGTGAATCTATCACATGGAAAGTAGAGAGAAGTACTTAGTTATCAATAGCACCCAAGTTATTTGCTCAGTATGCAATGTAAAATCTTCTTCACTGAGTTCTTCATTCATTGCAGAGAGCTGAAAATGGCAGTAGTGACTCTAAAAGAATCCTTGCCCCTTTTTGTTCTGAAGCAAGAAATTCAGCACCAGAGAGACAGAACAGGGTTAAAAAAATGGAGTACTCCAAAGTACTCTTTCATTACACTGACGGTGCTGGAGTTTGTCTACTCCTCCCTCTTCCTGCAATCTAAATACCCCTCACAGCCTCCTGCATCCTGCACAAACTCCTGATACTTGAAATCAGTCTCAGTTTTCAACTGAGGCTTCAAGCTAACTAAACTCTAGGCTTCAAAACCTAAACAGAACATGCATCAAAAATGGTACTTAGTTCAGAATCCTCCTGCAGGTATGACCATTTTAAAATCTTTTCAGTATCTCTAATATCTTTGCCCTAATCTGCTATTTTCATCCTCTCAGGAGTTGCACATTCCTTTGGTTTCTCTTGAGAACTTAGGTGCTCAGGATCGCATCACCAGTGAAAAAATACAAATACAGATGAGCCCTTAACATTACACCTATTCATTTTTCTCTTGAAGTAACACATACTACCAATATAAAAAAAAAATAAACCTTGAGCCACTAAGTACTTACAATTACTATACTTTGTACATGAAGATAGATACTTTATTTACCATCAGTTCTTACAGTAGCCATCTACCGTAAAATTTTCACCAAGTAACACTACAAAGAATTGAGTCCACTTTTTATTTTCTAATGCAGATTGACTCTACTTCCTCTAATGTCCTAACTATTACATTAGGGAAGAGAAGAAATGTTCTGTATTCACAAATCATAACAAGCTGTCTCTGAAACATGCATTTAATAGGATTATTATGCATGAGAATAATATTTACATTGTTATGTTTATTACTGTTTCTGGCAGTGCAAGGTCAACACATATACATCTACAGCATTCATAATATTCACATACTACACTATGTTTCAATCCTGCAAATCCTTTTCTCATCCCAGTACTATACATCTGCACATTAAGATGCATAATTTCTGTTCTATCGCAGCAGCCAACACAGTATCCTGAAGTGTTTTAAGTCCAATCTCATGACAACAGAATTAAGAAATAAACTCAAAAACTGGTATTCAATGGATCTAAACAAAAACCTCAAAGACAACAAATCAGAGAAGCGGTCTGTACAAGACCATCAGTCTTCTGTCTTCAAAATGATAATATTTTGAAGACATTTTTCAATTACTTGAAGGTCAAGACTTCTCAAAACTCACCACTGCTAATAATAGGAACCATTTACCAAACATTGCAAGATCCTTAAAGCATCATGTATAAACATCATGTATGCCAGAACAATAGCTTGTATCGACCCAGATAGCGATGGTATGTTTTCACACCAGTGACTTTAACGTTAAGCTATCTTCTTCAGGAGCCCGTGCCAATTTGACAATAGTCATGTGCAAACTTGCAGACTGGGATTTTGTTTCTGTCTAAAGCAATGAACTCTAAAGACATCTGCAGCTGGGCATAGTGCCCAAGCTGGTACAATTACAACGCTGTGCCAGCTTCTCATTGTTTAGAGTGATGGATTTCATATCTGTCCATGTTATCTTGCTGGAGTCAACAGTACTTTTTTCTTGGAAGCAAGTTGGAATGGCAGAAGCCTTTGCCAATTTCCAAGTGCAGCACTGTGTTTCTATAGCCTTTTTCATAGGTAACATTATATAGCAATTTATATTGTGTACCCTGCCAGCACTTTATCCTGAACAGGTGCTCAGCAAGCTTTCAGACTATTACAGTGCAACCAATGTGAGAAAATCAAGGCATGAGCAAGCCAGCCTTCTCCACAGGACAGCAGCAGTAGCATGCCAGCAGACTGGCACGTGAAGTTGAAGAGCCCCTCTGTAGGATCCCGCCCCATTTATTCCATCAAGGATCATATGTTTTATGGACAAGGGCAAACACCTTTTAAGCTCTGAAACAACAGACCAAATCCTAGCTGGCCACTAGTTTTCAGTTGTATTCACAACTAAGAGAAGCTTTTTGGCTTCTTCCGAATATCTTGCTGATATTCAGCCAGCACAGAATGCAGTATGATCCAAGGTGTTTTCCCAAGGCTTATTCTGGTAACACTAATAAAACACATACCTTTGGTACCATGAATAAAATAGAAATGCTCATTTACATATTTGAACTTACAGGCTTTGTAAAAAGGTTGGTAATACTTCATACAGTGGGGAAAAATACTAAATATTGAGTGTATGGTTGAAATGTATAGCATCTTGTCTGGCTGGCAAAGCAGCAATAACAACCAATGCAGAATTCTCTAGAAATCATTGCTGGATAAAAAGCAAAAAAACAATCCCCTCTCTGCTTCCCATCCTCATGCAAATGCTTCTGCTTAGAACATAATTCACCATGGGACACTTCATAAATACTGAGACTGTACCAAATGTACTTAATACTTTATCTACTGTATTTTTAAATTCACTCTGAAGAAGATAGAAGCAAAAATGATTGGCAAAAAGTAGGTGCAGCCATAAAAAAAAGCAACTGAGATAACCTTACACAAAATATTTATTATAAATAAATAAATATATACAGGCAACTACGAACAGCTTTGAAATGTTATTCTAAATGTAAGCGAGTGAGAAGCTGCCTGTATGTGGAAAAGCCATAAAGGGGAACTGCCCACTACAGAGCCTGCTCACAGGGACTCACTGAAATTGCCTTAAAGAGGTTCCCAGAGAGACCACAGGCTGCGTCCTCTGCCTTTGCAAAGACCTGCAGAGAGCAGCACCAACGAGTCCTGAAAACTGCTAAGCACACATATGTAGGCTGCCTTCAGGCAACCTTCACTGCAGACTTACTGTGAAATGCACTGGTAGTATAAACTGAGCCCAGGATATCCTGGAACACAAGACATTTCCAGATTCATCATCCGTCTGTGCTACGTGATTCTGGGCTGCAAAACCTCCCCAGGCCTCAGTGTCTCAGCATTACGTAGGTACCACAATCCCAAACTCTGGGTGATGCTGATAAATGTGATGTGTGTAAGGCAGCTAGAGATGGTTGACCAACATGCTGTAAAAGAGCAAACTATTACACTTCCATCATCATCTGCTACTCCATGCTTGGGAATCCAGTTTTAGCAAAGCAAATTGTACAGAAAGTCACAATATCTTCATGGACCTTTTAAGGAGCCAGTTAAAAGTCTCACCAAAACTTCTCAGGCGTCTACAGGGCATTATCTGTGTGCCACAAACAGAATCAATAACAGGTCCAGTGGCACAGTACGTTGCATTGTATTGGGCAGCAGGGGTTGAGGCAAGAAAAGGGTTATCAGACAGTGAGTAATGGGACACCTGCTGTCACCTATAGTCTGTTTTGAATTCAGGCTATACAGTTTCATCACTGACAGCACCAGAGTGTGAGTAATGCTGCAGGCCAAACAGGGACCTGTCTGTCGGCCTCCCGGTGTTCGGACAAAATGTCCCGAGAAGCTGATGTAGTAGCAACATTCAAGAAATGCAAGAATCATGGTTGGATCCCAGCCACTCTGCAATGGCATTAGTGATTCACGCTGTGGGCATTATTCTTAAATTCTATGAAACCTTTCGCTGTATGAGAGCCACATACATGGAGTCAATATGGCCTCTTGGGACTACACAAAACATTCCTCCCTTTTAAAACCTTTCAGCACCGAGAAGAATTTGAACTGATATATCTAAATTGGAGCCTGAGGGCAGACAAGAGCACTGCAAAGCATCCAGGCACACTGTCTCACCCACGTTGGCCTGATCCGCTGCCACACTGACCCAGTACGCTGCTCTGGATCCACCTCCCAAGCAGAGGTGCAGGATGGGGCTCCAGGCTCAATGGAAACAATGTAAGCTCTGCTAATTTGTCATGAGAGGATGTGGGGCTAAGATCTAGAGGCCCTCTTTGTATTTTAACTCCTCAGCATCTCGAAGAAGGTAAAGAGAAACATTTATAGGTGCCAAGGACTGCAGGAGCTGGGTCTTCAGCCCCACTAAAATCAATAAGGTTGTTTTCTCTCTCCTCTCAATGCATCACTGTACGAGTGAGAAACTTTCTAGTTATCACACTTATGCTGCAGGACTCTATGTCAGCTGCCCTCTCAACCTCAATCAGCAGTTCTTGCTCTTCCTTTTTTTCTAGTCATCTTTTTTTCCCTAGAAGTTTCCACCAAATTTGAAGATGTTTTCTTGCATGTGATCTGCAGGATTTCTGCTACCTACCGTAGCAGGACACACTGCAAAAAGCTCAAATGACTCTACACCTATTTCTTAAGTCATCACGGGTCTCAAAAACCTGAGTATCAGCAGAAATAGGTGCTAATGTTTTTTGGGTTAGCTAAAGCATATACATAACACGGTATTCAGATCATTATTACACACTTTGAGCTAACAAAACCTATGAGCAAGAAGCTCCCCGAGAAACTGGCTTAATAAGAGGGCAGTACAGTGGCAGCCAACTCCGAAACGACATTTTGCTTTCTAGAAAGGATTTCAGAGAAGTGGCACTAAATCAATAGCTACTTTTCTCGTCTGATGTTCTGTAGGTTCGTTGGCCAATTTAGAATTGCTGCCTACCTAAAAAGAATAAACTTAAAATCATTTCATAACCCTCCAAATTTCTCCTAGTCACTTGAAAATACAAACCTGGCTTCCAACGTCAACCTCAAAGTAAAAGAAAATCTGTTTAGGCACCCTTTCACCTTGCCAGAACTCAATTGCACGGGGGAGTGCTACATTTCAAGCAAAGACATTTGCAAAGAAAAAAGCTTCTACAAAGTGCCTCTGATATTTCAATTTTCATTACTCAATTACTTGAGCTCTGTGGCACCCTTCCACGTGAGTACAGAGAGGTTTGCGTGGAGGGGATGGGGAGACCAGAACCACAGACATGGAGCACAAGAGCACTCCATTTATTACCATAGTCATAAACACAGGGCTCTTATAGCACCAAATAGGTGACCACAAACAAGACCTTACGGTGGGGCTGCCCTTAGCCTTTCCGGTCAATACACCACCAGAACTCTCATTTCCATTTTGCACGTCCCCACGAGTAACCAACCCAAGGCACTGACTCGAAAAATGAGACTTGACTAAATCCACCCAGCTCAAACTGACTAGATTAATCCAGCATGTGGCGGATAACAAAGGTAACATTTCTCATAATCCATATGGGCGGGGTGCCAGAGCAACTACAGCGGCAGCAGCCACTAATTAGCTTCAGGGAAGGAGGAAGTAAAAGAGATTGGTCTGGGGCTGTAGGACTATGCCAAAGACCTACTGTGGAAAGCAATAAATAGCTAAGAGAGGAGTCCCAGGGCAGGCAGAGGGAGAAACATGATCCATGGATGCCTGATACCTCATGGAAGCTGCAGCCTGAGGAGAACAACTGGTAGATGAAGTAGCTGAGCTCTCATCAACACACCTTGTATACTGTCGGGTTGGAGCGTGGATCCCGTTCCCCTGGTACTGGGCAGGCCTGGTCTGAACTGTGGGGCTGAAGCTCTGGTTTGTGCACGATATGCACATGCTCATAGAACAGGAATCATTAATGAGACACTGTATCTGCCTCACCAAAGATACCTGCCTCACCCAATCTCCCACGACTAATTCTAGGTGTTCGCATGTGCTGTCAACTGTCTAGTAATATGAAGAATCCTAACTGCTTCAGAAAATTTCTTAGGAAAATTAGTATACTGGATGGAAAAAAAAAAATATTTCAATGGCCTCAAAAAAAAAAAAGCACAATAACAAACAAAGTAGATAAATTTTTCAATGCAATGCACAAATGTCGTATTTTTTTTTGGAAAGGCTGATAACAAAAAAATGTTAGAAGAAAATATAGAACATCATGCCTCACAGCTGAAAACATGCCAGGGCGTCTGCTCTTACAGAAGAAAATCACCTTTAAATGACAGAAAGCACTTCTGGAGAAAGAATGTTTTTAAAATACATGATTTCTCTTAAACAAGGAAGTCTTTTTGCATTTATGTAAAGCATGCATTCTAGACAGACAAGGAAAGAGACATAGGACTGCTGTCAAGCTTTCTCCAAGCTTTAGCCATTTGATAAAGCCTTTGATAATTTATTCATGAATGTTTAATCTGAGGCTTTAATCTTCAAACAGCTTCCTAACAAACAGATTTGCTTTATTTCCCTTCCATATTCTGCCTTCATATAATTATAGTTTTGCAAGTGATTTTCTATATTGATTAGCCCAGCAAGGAACATGTCCATCATCTAAAACCTAAATATGCTTATCAAAAATTAGAGAAAACTAGCGGCAAAAAAACAACAACTCGTGTTTACTTAAACTAAATAAAAAGGTACATTTCTGGCATATGAGGTAAGCACTAAAATGTAGGCCTTTCAAGTACTGAAATGTAAATGAACACTTTTCTTCATCTCTAGTTTGCTGTAAGTGTTGCTGCAACGGTAATTTATTGCAAAGTGTTGAGAAGAAATGCTTTCCTCGCCACTTTCATTTCAAACACTAACACTTCAGTTTGAATGTCCAGAAGAATATACTAGATTGAAATTACACATGAAAGTTTATTTTCTCTACCAACATCATCTGAGCTTAGAAAAATAACAGCACTTTCCAATGAGTGAAATAATTATTTTCAGTCAGGTATGGGGTGAAGGACAGAAGGACAGCCAAAGAACAGGACTTCTAAGCTCATGGAAGACAATGCCTATGACACATTTCTTGAAGAATTGTTTACAAGGATAAACAAAATCATTAGCCAAAAAAAAAAATGATGATATGTACGTTCTAAAACTGCACTAACTAGTGTGCAGACTGATTTCCAAAGATCTTAATAAAAGAAGGAAAAAAAAAATCAGCCAGCTGCAGTGTATGCTTGTAAGAGGCTTTGAAAAACATGAACAGTTTTCAAGGGCAGCTACTGTCATTTCAGAGTTCAACAAACTATTTCAGGGTCTAGATGTCGACCTCTCACACATAGCAGAGTACACCATTCACTATTTGTAACAAATGACAATTCCTCAGTTAAAAGAGTCATTTAAGCAATTTCTTTAAAACTTGATGGAACTTGATGCCGTTGTTAGCTGCAATTTGAAGCAGGCCAATGTATTTTAACACTTTTCTTAAACAGTTCACTGCTGGGCTCACATGTACAGGCAAAGTAAAAGATTTCCCAAGGACAATGCACTCCCTTTGAATGTCTTAGAACAGAACCGAGTCCCAGACGTGAACGTTGGCTGAGAGAGTCACTTAGAGCTAAGGAACTACCCCCTCCCACAGTGGTACTGAAAGTCATAGTATGTAAGGTGCCTGAATACAGACCAAAGTACCTAATATCTCAATTTGTTGCTGAAATGGAGCCTTCCTCTGAACATCAACAGCCTACAAGGAGGGAACTTGGATACCACAGTTACAGTCCCGTACTTCCAAACACGTTTCATTTGTCAATCTCTATGAAAACCATAAAGTCAAATGTGAGGAAAAGATATGGCACACATCTGGAGTGAGAGAGTTGTAAGTATTTGGGGCAAACTACTTGACAAGAACATACTGTATTATAGGAAAAAAAAAAAAGAAAAAAACGCCTGCCATGCTTAGAGATTTTTAAAGAGAACAGGACAAGTTAGTAGATGTAATGAAATCAAATTTTCTTATTTGTTGCTGCAAATATATTCCTACATATTACTATATCCTGAGTTCTAAGGGTTTTCTTTGTTTGTTTGCTTGTTTTTAAGTGATAAGACTACCCAGATTTTTATTTATCCAAATTGCTGTTGGAGTTTTCATGCTACAAATAGCAATACACTAGGAAATTTTCAGTGCAGAGTGCTGTAGCCTAGATCTCAGTTTTTCCCATTCCAAAGAAAAAGCAGATGCTGTGACCAGCAGTATCTATACATTCTGATTTTCCCTGAGGGTAGGGGGTTCACAGAATTTGCTGAAATGAAGTGATTTAATAATGATTCCATGGATAAGTTGAATTATACATCATTACTGTTCAACACAAATACCTATGGAGAGGTCAACTTGATTATCTAGCAGAACTAGCTAAAAATTTAAAACCAGGACTGGACCTTCCCAATTTAGGTGGCAAACCGTCCATGTGTTCCTTTCATTATATCATCGCAGCTTACAGTTTCTTTCACTACTTCAAAAAGCTGTTTTGATGTCATCCAGTCACCTGACTAATTTTTTCTTCCACTATATCATTATAGGATTTTATTTATTTATTTTACAGACAGCTGGCACGTCACTTAGAAATAAATCATATGAAATATGCAAAGCAGCAGCCTGTTCAATGAACAAAAGCAAACCCACAAAATACTGAAGTGCTAGTGCAAAACTTAGTCTTCACATCAAGCACAGGAAAATGTCAGGTGGTGGATTTATGGTTAAAAAAAAACAACAATTCCTCATTCACGTGGGAGCTATATCCTGGACAAGTCCTGCCACATTATTCACTGCCTGTGTCACAGCTGAAGTGGAGTCTATGAGCCCCACATAGACCTTTTTAGAATTTCGACAGCAATAATTATCTTTCTATAAATATCTTTCTATACCTGCACCCAAGACCAGTCACAGTCATACATACAGCATGGACAGAGGCCACTGCGCTGTCTCCTTATTTGCTGTGGGGCAATTAAACAGCACTTGTTCCACCACCTTTTTGGTCTCTCTTACTTTGAGAGAGTTCCCTTTCAGAGCTTTGCTGCAGGCCACAGTAAATTCCCCGAAGGATGGAAGGTTTTAGAAACCCTTCCACAGTCAGGAAGGGATCCACCAAATAGTGATTGCCTGGTGATACAACCTATGCCCTGCTGAGAAACAAATTCCACATTCTTTATAGATTTTTCTATTTATTCTAAACATTTTGTTAGTATTAACAGGATTTTCCCATCTGATTAAAAAACAAAAGCAAGCAAGCAACCAGCCAACCAAAAAAAAAAACCAACAAAAAAAAAAACGGACAAAGTGCATCTCTACCACAACAGGCAACTATTACTTCAGGCAAAAGATGCTTACAATAGGCATTTTGCTCTTTCCCAAGTGCACTGCAATCATTACTGAGATCATTTGTATTTAAAAAGGGTTAAGCTCTAAATACATATAAGAGATGAATAGCACTGAAAATGCCAAGTAATTGAAATCAGCAGTATATTACAGTCAAATTCAAAAACTGCCTAATACACAGCTTTCCATTTGTTACCCAAAAAGTATCCCTTCAAAACTATGACCAAGGCCAGATGAGCCTTTGGGTTTTTTAATGTAAAACCTAACTCCCACCCAGCTCTTTGCTGGTGAGTGCCATCCATCCTTGCTGATGCTCAGACGGTCCCAAAGTTTACTGCCAACAGCCCTTGCTGTTACTGTGTTAAACACAACTCGAAGGTAACTCGAGCAGGCTACCTACAGCCTCCCAGCTGAAGAGCTGGACCAAAGCTTTGGTGAGGTGCAGCTGAGCGTCTGCACTGCAGAGCCTTAACAATTCTCCCCAGCATGGAGGGGGCAGAACTTCTGACATGTTAGTGAGAAAAAGATGGCAATCCAAGCTGTGGAAGGTAATGGCTCAGTCTGTATTTGGATAGGCTTCTTCTTTATGAAGAATGCACGATCATTTCTTTTTGTGAGAAGAAAATTATTTCCACTAAAATTCTGCAAACAAGTCACTGTCAATCAAAAGAGCTTTTAATGAACGTGGAGAGAACAGATTGCATTCTTAAGCAGAATGTCCTGGGAGGGCTACGAAAGCCTATGAAGTTATTCTTCAAATGTGTTTCCATGTGGAAATAACCTGGCACCTAGCCCACAAAACAAACAGATACCTTGCAGTCTCACAGTAGAGCTATTTTGGGAACCACGATGAATTCTCAAAGCTTCACAATAACATAAGAAGTTTTCTCCAGAGACACTACTTTATACTGCATTTAACTGGAACTAGTTCTGGCCACTATCCACATCCTTTGTCTCTGTTCTTCCTCTCTAAGAAATGATTTACTTACAGTGACAGAACAGCACAGGCTAAATAAAATAAAATAAAAACAACAACAACAACACACAAAACAAAACTATGAGAAGAAGATGATGCATGTTAAACAACAAAATACAGTCTATATTTCAGGTCACTTTTTGGTCTGAAGACAAGAGACATTCCTAGCTGCCCTGTGACAGCTTCCACTTGCAGCCATGGATATATTCTTAACTTGGAGACTTACAAAGGTATCAGACTCATTCCTCTGTGAAACTCAATTTAATCTTTGTGAAATACACAAATACGTCAGATTCTCCAAGGTGCTGATTATGACTCCGGAAGTGGATTCTCCATTTCACAGAAGCAACATTACAGAGAAACACTGAACAATTCAAAATTAAAAAGTACGTTCAATATTTGCATTTTAATACTCAATTCTTAGAGCCTTTGTAACATGCTTCTTAACTCCCTTCCATACCCACTAGCAAAAGTAGGAGTTTCAATAAAAAGGCTAAGGAGCATACACATATTTTACGCTTTGACATACCTGTATCTAACAAAGAACACAACTGCATGGTCAAAATGTTTGGTAGAACCCATGTTTTACTCTCTTTCATCCCCCAGCCTGGAAATACATTACAGATGAACTGATAATCTCTTTATTATTATTATTATTATTATTATTATTTGTTCATCTGTTTACCCTTTAAATGCTTTTAAATGTGAGATACAAGTATCCTTCAGTCAAGAACAATAGAGGAAAAGATGGGCAATTTCTTACCTTAAAGAAAAATTCATACAGCTTTAGATGGCCTAACTTATCTGAGTGATTTTGGCGAGTTCCTTTTTGAATCTGCATTTTATTCTTATATTTTTATTTTATGCTATTTATTATTTGCAACTTAATTTCCCCTATAATGGCAACTTAGGCATTCATTAAAAAAAACTCACAAACATGGCTGGAAACAAGTACTCATCTCTCCAAATAGTTTTAAGAGAAAAACCTCTCAGGGTAGCTCTGCGTAATGGACACCCGACTGTTTTCTAATCCTCTTACTATTGCTCAACTTCATTTTCTAGAAAATTGTGGTGCCCTTCATTTATTTTGTGTTAACACTCTTATTGCTATTACTTTTCCTCCTATTTTATCAACTGCGGGCTTCTAGTTATCTCCTAGCCTAGCTGAAGTTAGGTATTGAGCTGAAAACATTATTAAGTTGCATTGCTGGAAGAAAAGAAGGCATGACAGCATGTCTAGAGTCAAAGCACTGTAGCTATAGAAAGGAAAAAAAAAAAATCAGAACAGATTACAGCTCCATGTAAAGGCAGACTGCAGCATTCAATACCATGCTCCAATAAAGGAAAGATGTTTGCAACATTAGACTTCACTTAGTAATGTGAATTAAAAGCTTTCCTGGTTTGCAAGCAATTATCCAAAGGTTATAAAAAGTCCAGCTCCAATTATCGTTTTTATTTATACTCCATAGCAGGATTCATGTACCAAGTTCTCAGATTTTATTACCGTACCTGTCAAGAAGTAAAGAAACAGTTATTTCAACCAAACTGTTCAGCTAACAAGCTCTAGTCTGTATGTTCAGTAACTGTTCACTCAATGCATGAAAACTATAGCTTACCATACACAGAGGGTAGCACCCCCTGTAACTTATCTTCACAGCTTTTTCTGAATAGTTCATTGTAGTTACTGCATTTTCAGTTATGTAATGAGCTAACATAGCTATCCCCCTGCTCCAGGAACATGTTCTTATTGTATTGATAACTGTTTAATACATAAACAGAAAACGATTGGATTACATAGGTGACGGACAATACCATGCTTCATTTAAAGATCTTTAGGAAAAAAGAGATCCCTACTGAGATCACACCAGCTTGTCTGAGGCTGAACTCACATTTGGCATACCACATTTCCATGACCTTTATGTGGTACGCTAGTAACGATTGATTACCTGCTCCTTAAACTATTTTAACGGTATATTTTCACAGTTTTCCTTCTACATGTATGGGAATCCTTTTTCACTTCTTACTACTGACAGGAGAATTTACCTTAATCCATATATGTACATAGAGCTTGATGCAAGGTTCACCATTTGGTTATAGCACACCATCACAGTTCAATTACATAATTTACATCACATAGCATTAATGCCCCGTGCTTTGCAATACATCTTATGCCATCTGTTTGAAAAGTTTTGAGAGCTCGGAGATTAGTCAGACAAACATTCATCCTTAATCAGTCTGCATATTGTGACAGTTAACTTGACATTATGCCACAAAGGAAAGCAAGCTTTGAAGTAAAATTTATTTATATAATAAAGAAAACACACCTCGTGGATTATCTATAGGGACAGGTGAACAAACTAGACAAAACCAAAAGCTAATTTACAATTCTCAAGAGACCTTTCACAGTTCAAGCCTTTTGAAGGAAGGGATACAAAAAATTGCATAAATGCTACTCAGCCTGGCTTAAACTGCCCATATGTAGAGAACTAGGTAAAATGGTAAAACATCCAATAATATTTTAATTCTAGCTCTGCAGCTTTTGTTTATTCATAACTTGGAGAGAATATCTGAAGCAATGTTGTTTCAGGTAAAGGCTCACAAGAAAACCCAGGTTTCGTCAAGTAACGCAAAAATAACTAAGCTACTCCTATAAAATAATCTCTAGAAAAAAAAATAAAAAAAAATCTTGCATTACTTTCTGAAATGTTAATAATGCCTGAATCCTTCAAACTGGTTAAAAACAGAGCCTGGACTCAAGATGAACACCACATGAAGCAGAGGTTTTTTGAGCATGGCCAAGAGGCGAGCAGACCAAGCTGTAAATATGGGACGTGGCACCATTCACACAGCTCAAGCCTGAGAAAAGGCATCCCGCACCCTCACAGTGGATGGCCCCCTGCTGAAAGAACTTCAAATATTTTTATTCTTACTTAAAACAGCAGCCGCCCTGTGCTGCACGCAGCTGGGTCCGGCTGGTGCCAGCAGCCTGCCTCAGGGGACGGCTGGGCCCAGCTGCCAAGATGGCGGCGCCTCTTAAATGTTCGTCACCTTAGTTACCAGTTTGGGTATCGGGAGACAACTTCTTATGTGAACTGGCAATACGTTAAATACGCTGAGTGTTTTGCCCACAACAGTACCTGATGAGTGATTTTTCTACCTTCATGTCAGCCCGCTGTTTCTCTCACTCTTGTTCTTCCCACTGTCCTCCATCCCACAGGGGCTGTGAGGCGGGTGAGGAGCTGGCTGGTTGGGCCGGTGGCAACCCACCATAGATCACCACCCAGCAGCAACCAAGGCCTAGCAAAATTCAAAGCATTTCTCTGCACAAGTCCACCCAGCCCTCAGGGTGGTTGTTTCTAGAACACAAGCACTTGTTCACAAAGTCTGACGACTTTAATCAGAAATTCTCTCTCATTTCACATTACACAACATGTAGGAAAAATAACTTATTTTTGAGTTTCAGTGTCACCTCCTTTCTAGGTGTTCTTACACTTTACATAAGACATTCCTTGCTATTCCCATTATTGAATTCTGTACAGGAGTTCACCGTAACAGCAGTAATACCTCACAGGACAGACCTATTTCTGGACACTGGGTTGCTGTTGACATGTGAACTTCCTAAATCGATATTATGTTGTTCTAAGTAAATAAGAAGTGCCATTCTTAAAGCAGTAAATGAAGTTTATTTGAAACAATGAGCAAACAACATCCGCAGAGGGACAGATGATCTATCGATTTTCCAAAGATCTCCTCAATGCAGTTCTACAACATCAGTCTACAGCAGAGCATAATGCAAGGGTCTCTGTTGCCTCAGACAGTGATTTATAGTCCTTCATCAAAATCACGTGCTTCCTGAAAAACTTCCTGGATTTACAGGGTGCTGCTTTTGTTTAAGCAGACACCCTGTCGCTACACTGCTTAGAGCTGATGCTTACTTTGCAAGATACAAGTAACCGAGTAAGTCTGTCTGTTCACAGAGAGAAAAGGCTATTTGGTAGCTACAGTGAAATGTGGTGGCTTAACGCAGGGGAAGACCATGGGAAATAAAAGGGGCATTTTGATGCCCACAATTTTAAGAGATCTAGCTGCTGAAATGTATTGGCTTTTGCCATCACTGTTCTCCCAAAATACACTGTCAAAGCCTACGTACCCAAAGGTAATAGTTTAAAAAACATGTGTAACTACCTGCTGTGCTCTAATCTAGTGAAATGTTTTCTAATGTGCAAGAAAGTAGGCTTGAATCTAATTAAATTAGCTTTGGCATGCCAGAAGAGGTATCCTTTTCCATTTCTCTTTCTTTGAGAATAATAATTAAGCATTTTTTAGCATGAGAGTAGCTTTGATCCCAAATTTACACCAGCCATCATCACTGCCACTTGAAAGCACTTCTGTCATTTCCACTTCTTTGTTTAACAAACTTGGAACACATACTAATCTCACTCAGATCACTTCACCTGTTCGTAAGAAATTTAATACATACAAGAGGAGAGAGAGATAAAGTGACATGATGCATCAAGCTCTTCATGCCAACGCTGTTTTTCATAGAAATCACTATCTGGCAAATGAACAAGTCAGATTACTGAACGAAGTGTGGCCACCAGTATTTTGTCTACAGGGTATTATGTAACAGCTGCTTTACTGACAATAGTTTCCCTTTCTAGGGAAGGTAGGCAGCCAGTTGAAAGCAGTTTCAGTTTTAACTCGGAGAATCCTTCTCCTTGAAGATCTTCAAAAGCTGCCGGGACATGGTCTTGGGCAGCCTGCTCTGGGTGGCCCTGCTTGAGCACAGGGTTGGATCAGATGACCTCCAGAAGTCCGTTCCAACCTCAACCTGCCTGTGATTCTGTGCATCTTGTTTCCAGGCTGGGAAAGGTAAACCAACTTACTGGATAGACAACATTGAGCTCATTCTATAAACTCAGTGTTAGCACAAGGTGTCCAAATGAAATATTTTCATGTCTAGACAGAGGGATGCACTATTTTGGTGCTGTATATATACCCATTAAATAATGGAACAAATTTTATAATGCAAAGCTAGTGCATTACAATCATCTCATGAAGTCAATCTTGCTAGTCTTTGGTAAACATACTACTCCAGCCACATTTCAATATCACGCTTTTATATTACATCATGTGTACAGCGTGTGAGAATTTCAACAAGTTGCACATGAAACTGGCAAAAGTACTAAGTACAGCAGGAGTTGTTTTGGAAGCAAAACCAGTGCCCAACCAATTCAATTCATCTCAGTGTAGGAGAAATATTTTCTCCTCAATTCCAAATAAGCTGTATTCGATTTCACAGCCTACCAGGGACTTTAAGAAAACACACAGATCTATTGATCCACTTGGCTTGCCTATCACAGGGCACTCAAACTTATATTTCAGAATAGGCATATTGTTCAGTATTCAAAGCCAAGGCACTGGGAGCCAAGCCACCTGGCTACTTTCACAGAAAAAAAAAATATATATATATATGTATATATATATCTATATAAAATGGATTAATTGATTAAGGATAGGTTGGGACTGTTCCTTGCTTGGGTGCTTACCAGAATAGGGCTTTTACACTTCTGCAGTGCAAAAGTAGTACAAACAGTAGTAACTAGGCACAATCACAATTTCGATATTCCTCCAAGGCCAAGCCTGTAATGGCTAATGCCTAGTACTTAAACCATTACAAAGGTGAGAGGATTAGGAAAGAAATCCCTCTGGAGAATGGCTGACTTGCCTTTACCTTTGAGGGAAACTGAAATGCTAACAGAGTCCTACACCTTTCTTCACTATGGCACTTGCCTGCTTCCTATTAGGTGTTACACTCTCCTGAAGTGCCACACCACAGCACCTCCTCCTCCTGTGGGCCTGTATTTTACATTTTCAGCTTTTGCAAAATGCTTTAAGAACCATGGATATGCACATTAGTGTTATAACTAGGAATAATAAGCATATGGTATAGGTTTAGATGGAGACACAGGTGCCAATCCTCCAAAAACTGTACCACTATTCAGGTGACAGGCTTCTACAGTAGAGACAAGATTCAGAGACTTTTAAGACTTGCTGTGGTCAAATCTGGCCCATTCCATGGATCCTGATCTATCAAAATGGAAAATAAAGCAACCTAAATAAAACAGTTTGGTTTAAACCACCACTGAACAAATCAGATACTGAAAAAATCATCAGGAAAAAATCCTGCTGGGTCCAGAGAACATGGAGCAGGCCTTGTAGTGATGGGCTGCTCCTGCCCTCCACCCACTCATTCCTACAAACATCTCACCACAGGCTCCTTAGGCTTATGTTGAACATGGGTTGAGAAGACAAGGAACTGGACCTGAGACTTTACCCCAGCTGCCACCTCCTCTGAGGAAAGAGAGTGAATCTGGCTTCTGACTGCCCGTTATTATGTCAGTCAGTCAGATGTGGGCCTTTCACCATCTCCAGAGATGATGCCACCACGGGCTGGATAAATTACGTCAGAAAGAGAGAGGCAGCCTATAAGAACCTGCTGTGAGTTATTTCATCAGGAGGCTGAGAGTTGTATTGATGCTGGAAAGGTAAGAATGGCCTAAATTGCTGACACATCCAGATCTGTAGTGGAACAGTATCTGAAGGATGAACGAGACTTTTCCAAACTCCTTTTCCAAGTCACCATGCAATTAGTGTCTTCTCCTAAGGACATTTTCTGGCCCAAATCTTCTTTACTTTTGTCTGTGAACACCTAAGACTAACTCTGACTCTCCTATCATCATGTGAGAATACACCTTTTGTTGCCGCCTTCACACCAACAAGAGAAATATTATACTCATTGTGATCCCTAGCTTGCTTTCTCCTCCAATTAACATTAGATGCTTCAGCTGACAAAGCAGTGAGATGCCGGCTTTTTTTCTGCTACCACCAAGCTCTATTTTCAGATCTCACACAATCAGCCTCAAATTGTAAGAAGTTATTTCTATCTCTCATTCTTGATCTAAAACAGATGGAAGTGGAATTCCAGATTTTGACTTGTGGAAGTGAAGAATAATTTATAATCATAAAGCTCGAGGGCCAGATTACATGCAAGAAACCAACTGTAGGAAGTCCTCTGAGGGCAGGAGATAGAGGGAAGGCACAGACAGTAGAAGAAGCCAGATACAGTAGTCCATGGGATTATGAAGTTTTCTTCACTCTGTTTCAAAGCAATTACAGTGACATCTTTTAATACATGTTTAAACTTAAATACTAAGATAAGTTTCCTGTTTTTGTAGTGTCCATGTCTTTATATTGAATTATGTATCAAAGAATGACATGGAAATATATAAATGGGTAACCTAAGAAATGTACCTAAATAGCAGAGTCCAAAGTACGGCCTTCTTAAATATTCTTCTACTGTCCCCTTGAGCAATAAAATAACTACCATATTTAGCACTCTTGTTAGGCAACCATACAGCAGAATCTTACCCATATCACTCAAAGTCTAACATTGAGAGGTAATCTTCAGTTGTAAAGGGCAATTCTTTTCAGTTGTCTAAGGAAAATGACCTTATCCTCAATTAACTTGCTAGTTAAACTCCTATTTCAGCTGGAAACTAGACTAATATAACAGCTTACGACATCGCAACAGACCAAAAAATGCCAACCAACAGTAAAACATTCTCTACATTGCCCATAGCAATAGAGTTGTTACCAACCCAACACCACAACAATACCTATATTTCAACCCTTAGCACCAGGCTGGGTGGTGGATATTTCAGAATACAACTATTCAAGAAAAAAAAAAGCAAGAAAGAGAAACGTTAGGAATAAAAGACCACCTGGCCCATAGTATCTCTTTACTTTAGAATGGAGCTAATCCAGCCATCCTGTTTTCTCATAATACCCCTCAAAACCACCTTTCTCCATAAAGGAAACTAGGTGTCTCTTGAATTCATTTATGCTTTTAGCTTTAAAATAGCTTCCCCATAACTTATTCCATATGTTTACTAACCTTCATGAAACACTCCATAACCTGCACAGAAATGGACAAAAGTTTCCCATCAAGCTGACATCCAGTTGTCTCTGGAAGGCTCTTCCTGGGCCTTCTCTGCAAGCACACTGAGCTACTGATGGAGATTTTTTTTCTCTCCTAAGTGAGGAACTCATAACCAGCAGCTCTTTGTGTCTCACCTTATAAAAACATGGTGTCCCAGCTACACTGAAGTGGTAAGAAAAATTTTCAATAAGCGATATGAAACATCTCTTTTTACCTTTAAAATATCTATCATTTTCTTCAACAATTAAATTCTTTAGAAATACTATTATCCAAACCTAAAAGTCCAATAATACAATTTCAGGAGCTCAAGTCTCACATTGAAGAACAGCATAAACAGGACACATACTAGCTCTTGAAACAAAGTTTGTCAGATCTACTTTTGCATGACTATTATACACCAGTACAAGGAAATTCATTAAAAATAAGCCATTTAAGGTAATAGCATTAAACTCTGCCACAAGAAAAACAAGTACAGGTCCCGAACTTATCCCGATACCTTGGCATTCTGAAGAACCATGGAAGATGAACACTGATCTCTTGCCTAACCTACCTGCAAGGTGTCCTGTGAAGGACAAAAGGACAATGTACCTTTCCAGTCAAAGAAATGCTAGTTTTGGATTCACAGAGAAAATCTGCAGCACCTCAAAGGGCCATTCTTTCATTATATATTTCCTGGTATGGGTTAAGTTGATTATCTTATTTTCACTGAGAAGATGTCTAGACAATACACATCGTGCTAACAGCAAGAAACAGTAGATGCCTCTGTTTGAATGTGACTGCCAATTTTGTGACACTCCAGAGTGCTCTTCCATGTTAGAGCCATGGTACATAGTCATGAAGAGTGATGGCTCTGCTATCATCAGCTATTACACCAACAGCATATATGACAAGCCTGTACAAAGACTCCAGCCACTCTGAGTATAGGTAGTATAAATTTGGTATCTTTACAGCTCATCCATCCATACAGGGACCCTTATAACCACAAAGAAATAGAAAACCTAAGTTAAACCAAAAGTTGTTTTCTTTGTTTTCCACACATGTTTCAAAGCAGAAATAGAGGGAACCCACAGTATTATTTAATCACTATTACACTCTCTTGTAGATAACTATGATAGAAGTTAGCTAATTTTCCACTTAAGTGTCACAGATTAAATTCCATTGGACAAAGGAGGAAAACTGGACCTAAGAAAGTATTTAATCTTATGCCTTTGAGAAAAGAAAGTGAATACACACACACACACAGACACACACACCAATCAGGTGCATGAAACATTCCTGTAGATGATGACTGAGAAACAGTTCCCCTTCTGTTCTGCCACAATACACGATATTTTCTTTAAACACATCCCATTAAATACTGTGCTGAAAAATCCTTCAGTTACCGAAAGGGTTTCTAAGGATCTCAGAGCACTGGAATTTCAAACCCCACAGGAGAATTTGGTTAGAAAGACAGATGTGGTCATATTCATGAAAGCTTGTTTTCCATATTCTTAATCACCTCCAGACATTGTAGAAGTTATATTGTGCAAGAGAGGTACAGTAACATATGCTTTGTTTGCTGTCTACAGTGTGTGTTACATTCCAAGTAAGGATTAAATATCTGCTTAGGAACCAAACACAAACCTCATACTTTATCAATAGCTGGAGTGTCCCAGGGCTGATAACATGACTGAATGTACTTGAGAATTAATAATTCTTTTGTAGAGAGAAAAAAATAATTTAGAAACCACATATTCTATTTTACAGCCTTTTGAGTATGTTCCAGTAAAGATATCTGATTCCAGGATCAATATCAACAGAAGCTCTCCTCAAAGGTAATAATCATAAGGAATTAACTCCTGCTACACTCTTCATGTGAAACACAAAACCAGGCTTCTCTTTTCTGATGTTCAGTTTCTGCTAGTGAAGAGATTAAAAAGGAAAAAAACATGCAAAGCCTCCTACCAAAATGTTTTCCTAATAAAAAAACTATGCTAGCACATAACATAAATAATACTTAATTATTTCCTTTCTCTCATATTTTGAGGCAATTGTTGCCAACTGAATGAACACATGGATAAAACTTACTGTCAAAAAATAAATGAAGTCTAGTATTTATGAATGTTTTTATGGGTAAAGAAATGATTAGCAGGTGAAGATAAGTAGAAACTGCCTCATTAAGCTGTCACATTACATTTTATAATTGTCTTTCAGCTTCTAATGAGATGAGAACACTAAATGTTTACTAAATTACCATGAAAAACAGAAAGTGTTCAAAGCATTTCCATTAGCAAATGAAAATTCAATCCTCCAACACAGAGAAAAAAAAAAAAAAAAAAACAAAACCCATCTGTATGTCTTTCCTCACTTTTTAAAATTTATTTTTTAAAACGTAAATAAAGAATAATCAGAAATACCACGCCACACTCGCATGGTACAGCTGTTGACAGCTTAATTCAACAAAAAGAAATAGCAAATGTTGATTATATCAAGAAGTTACTTCTCTGCAAAATAAAGATAACCAAAGAAAAACTGATATATTTCAAAAAAAGAATTGCCAACTGGAAATGTGTTGTTGGTGATCTTCCCTAATTTACAAAACTAGCCACTACTCAGCCTTTATATTATTTTATATCACAAGTCTGTTTCCGCAAAATTTTAAGTCAATACCTTTCACCATGCAAATAATATTTCTAAGGAGAAAGCATGAGAAAGACTATAACTGCTTCACAATGCAATATCTTTAATGAAAACAGATTTTCAGCTTGCATTCATAATCCTCTTTGTTTCTTATGTCATTTCATTAACCAAGAAATCATAGGTCAGACACTGAAACTGCAAGCAAAAGAAGGCTGAAGCAAACACAGGCTTTTGCAGCTTTAAAGTACTTCTCTCTGTTGACTTGTTTTCCCACATTATTGTTCCATAAACCCTTTCTTTCATTTTAATACCTGATTAGGAATTCAGACAGCTTTTCTGTTATAGCTTGTTTCACTTTATTTTCATGGAAAATTCAGTATAGCTTTGATTTATTCTCCATTCTGCATACAAATTTGAAGGGACGGGACATTCTAGATGCAGTACATGACAGTTTTTGTGCTGTTTTTCCAGATGGGTGTTAACTTCATTTTTAAATTTTCATGCTTCCAGTTAAAGGTTAATTAGATCACGAAATTATAATTCAATAGTGATTCAATTTAAAGTAAGATTTTAAAGAGACTAAACTGACATAGATTAAGCAGATGCAATGAATATGCTATGAATTCAATTTCAGAAGATGGACGGAGTATTCCTCTGGCAAGAAGAGATCTCTTAATCCAAGGATATTTATTCCAGTCCTTACATGTATTTTTACTTGATCATTGAGGACTGTCATTCAACATCAGTCTTTAAATACAGGATTCACAGATTTATTGGATGTGTTGCTTCAGTATCTGAACACGTCACAGCACTGGGTTACGAGTGTTATATCTTCAAAACTAAGATAAGGAACAAATTGCCAGTTCCCAATTCTTTTCCACCAGCTTTATCACAGTGTAGATTACAGAAAAGTGCCTCTAAGCTCGTCATGTCTGACCCACCCCCCCCAAAAACAAACAAACAAAAAAAACATAACAACAAAAACTGTAAAGCATGCATTAGCAGAACTTTGTTCCACATTTCTTGGTCTTAATCTCCCATTGCCCTTTACTTCGTTGTGCTTTTCCCAAACATAATTCCACTAACCCGTCTCTTCAGATGGAAAAGGTGGTTTAGTGATTACTGCAATTTCTTTTTATACTGTTTATCCACTGCAAAGTGAATGTAGTGAAAAAGTCTGTGGCCCATACCAAATGAGATCATCTTTCATCTGGGTTCTGGAAATAATCAACCTGCTGCTGCCTAAAAAGCCAGAAGTTACATTACACAAATTATTGGACACTGCACAATTCAATGATTGTAGCAAAGCACAGAGCTTCAGACATGACTGCCATCAAGTAGCAATGTGCTATTTATTTTTTCCTTTTTAAACAAGGTGTTAATTTCTCAGAAATTTTCCATGGTCGTGATGAAGAGAACCAAGTCAGCCGGCAAATCGATTTCTACCAGGCTCCAAGACAGTTTGGCCTCAACAGTTATCTGTTGACACTTGCTGATCTAAGGACTTTGTCAAAAGAGATTGCTCCCCAGGTAAACACTTCAAAGGGCTAGGTAAAAGGAAAAATGCAGACGATGAAGTTCCTTCTTATTACAGCTCATTAAATTCTGGATTGGGTCTAGACAGCTTGGCAAGCAGTAGGATGAAGACAGAACAAAGAAAATGTAAGACTCATCTTCTGCAAAACATGGATAATACTGCCTCTTCTCCCTTTTGTGGACCAGCACAGGATAGGGGCTGCAAAGACAAACCCTCCTACCTAGCCACCCTGTTCATCACTATGCTCTCTCTTCACAAGGAAAGACTAAGCATGATGGTGAAGGCTATCATTTTATTTTTTCATTTTTTTTTCTTTTCTGGGGGGCAGGGGTTGTTTTTTATATTTTTGTTTGGTTTTGTTTTTATGGGCGGGGGGAAGGTATGACATTGTTATCTTGCACCAACAAAACCATATTCAAGCTATCATCAAAACAAGAGAAGTTACACTGAATCCATATATCAGGCCAATTTAGTCAGTGCTAGAAACAAAATGAAGAATGAAGAGTTATGTATTCTCTCAAATAGGTCGTCACCTCAAGCTTTGAATTCAGTTCTTTTCCTGGTTGCTAAGTAGCTGCATGTTTAATATTTCTAACTAAAAATAAAAGGGCAGTAAAATTCACTGCTACCTATTAAAATCCACAAAGTAAGTTTATCAGAATAAAACGTACTTAAGGTCACTTTAGGTTTTACCAGAAGAAAGAAAGGGATACAAATTCTTAGAACAGAGAACCTTTTTAATAAGAATTCTATACGATGACTATGAAATCTCTCCTAAGGTATGAGTGCTTGTTTTCTCAATTCTGTAAAAGGCTATGCATATGCAAAGCTGTTCAGCCCTCATGGTAACAGCTGAGCAAGAAATAGTTTACATAAAATAAAATATTGGAGGCAAAAAAAAAATCCTTCGTAGTTCTATTTGATGGCATCCAGTTGTTGATTGCCTCATTCAGTTCACAGTATCCACTCTTACTCCCTTCCCAAATCACTTGCCTCAGCTGATTTTAGCATCAAATAAGAGTAGTTTTGTTGTTGTTGTTTTAAATACTTGAAACTATCCAGCTCAGTTACCAGTAACGATGTTTTAATCAAGTTAGTAGGTGGGTGTAGTTGGGTGGCTGTAGGGACAATCAGACTTGGCCTTTGTCCATGGATACCTTAAAACTTTCAGTTAATCAACACCAAATCTTATCTTCTTGTAAGAAATGACTCCTCCTTCCTGCAAGAAATTGTTCCTTAAAGTCTGGAGCCCTAAAACTGAAAAAAAGTTTTTGTTTTTATTTATTTATTTTTATTAATGGAAATGGTAACCAACACAGTAAAGACAGAAATGTAAAAAATTTCCTTCTCCTAAAGTCCTGCAATGATTTCTACCTTTGCACACTGTTGTGGAGAATAGTCTTTTCTACAGTAAATCTTGTATCGCAATGAGTGGGGCAGAAGGCATATACAAAATGCCAGACAGCGCTCCCCACAAATATCCTTTAGTCAGACACTGCATTAGGGTAACGACACTCAGCTAAAATGAATCAAAATTCTGGAGGTTACTGCATGTAGTCAAGACACACACGACAGGAACTTCGTCTCTAGACTGATGATTATATTACTCTACAAAATGCCCCCACTTCTTTCAGTAAAAGGAGTTTACAAGTTTACCTACAAACAAAGAACTACTCAGCAAGACAGGAGAAATGAATGAGTAGACAAGATGACATTTGAGGTTCCATATTTTCTTAGCACCGGATGAACAGAGTAAAGAGACAAATTAAAGAAAAAAAACAAATGTAATTGCAGTATTGGACAACTGAATAATCTCTTTTGTATGATGTACTTCCCTGAAGAGCTAAAGGTGGATAAAAGTTCTGCTAGCAGAACAGGAAGACAACTGCTTCTTTAACCCCCTGACGACAGAAGCAAATTGTTTTGTCACTATGGGGGGAGACTTGCCATGAATGTGAAAAACAGATCTCTCCACCTTGATACTATGCAGAGCTACAGTGCTGGGGTTTCAGTTATCACTATTTTTATTCTCCCTGGTGATACAGAGGTGGGTTTTTTTTGTTTTTTTTTTTTTTTGTTTTGTTTTGTTTTGTTTTGTTTTTTGTTTTTTACTTTATGAAAAAGAATCTACTTATTGAATTTTTTGAATTGTCCTTTACTGCCGGGGGAAAAAATGACAAAAAAACACTAAACATTATTTATCTGTTTTGTAATCTAACTGTTTAGACTTACACACACACAAAATACAATTGCCAGTCTTTATTATTATTATTGCTTTATTTTATTTGTTTTGATGTTAAACATGTTTGGAAACCATTAATATCGCACAATGAAGATAATTATTTATTTTTGTGTCCGTTACTTTTTTTCTCAAGTGCATTTCCAAACCTCTACTTCTCAATAGCACATTCAGTGAAATCAGTCAACTGAGTGATTTCCAACTCAACAGTATGAATAAAGAACCTATAATCTGTTTTTAAATAATTCAACTCTAAAAAGCATTTCCAGTTCTAGCCGTTACAACAATATTTACATTTTTACTATTATACATACATAAGCTTTATGATAAAAAAAACCACCAAATTACATCTTGCATTTACTTACATTAGGTATTTATTACTTCTGTATTCTATATGCATCTGTATAGGCTTTTTTTGGTTTGGGTTTTTATTTCCCCTCCACTAAGCCTGTTTCAAGATGAAGTACGAGGGAGAATTAGAACAACTTCAGTGTTCACAAGAATGCCAATTACAGATGAACGCCCTGAAAGCTGTACTTATCCCAGAGAACAGCAAAACACAGAAAGTGGAAAGATAACGAGTCCCTCAAGTTTCTTGCCCAGGCTCTGGCCTTTCTCTTGACATAAAAAAAAAAAAGAGACTGTTTATGACAGCAAACGCTATCACAGATCTCTGTTGCCTGGACTTTGGTCTTAAACCAACTGATTGATCCACACAAAACATGAAAGTATCAATGCATCATTCACATTGTCTTGTAATTTGATATGTCAGCTTTCTAAGCGAAAATACAGGATAAAAATATGGAAACAGGAAGTCTATTCCTTCATTCAAAGTTTGTAGTGTAAATTATTACTTTGGGGTTGCCCCTATCTTTAAATTTCTTGAGTATGTAAGCTCATCTGGATAGATGATACTACCCATGTACTCCTGTTTGGGGTACCTCAGGTTATACTTTCCTCAGAAGAAAAGTAAGATGTACTTCTTCCTATAGCAATGATGATTTCACCTTTCCATAAAGAGCTAAGGATAAAATCTTAAATAGCCTCTGATGGATGTGTCTATCTTGAGACGCATTATAAAATATTTTTCATTACCATAAAAAGCAGTATTTTTGACTGGGTGTGTTTTGTCAGAAGTTGTGCATCAAGGGTAGTGAGTTTGAGCCACAGTGGTCTTCAAGGTCTTATCTCCTGCATATGGTTTTCTATACATACTGCAATTCATCTGGATGCACAGAGCTGTAAGGAGGACCCACTTTAGTGCTAAAAGGAGTAATATAACTTTTTGCAGGAATACTCTTTGTTTTTTGTTCTTGCATATATTCATTGGGCACCAAGATTTTCACTATGTCATGTAGTAACACTTCTCAATTGATTCTGACATACAAATGATAGCTGTCTCTTCTTAAAAGGTCCAAAACTGAAGAAATGTGGAATAAAATTATTACAGACAAGTGAATGTAAGAAAAGAAATGGTCAAGTAGAATAAGAATACTCACTGGGGGATAGTGGAAATGGGTAGAGAACATGCTCATCAGTGGTGAAGAAGGAAGAGCCCGTAAGTTAGGAGTACAACTATTAATACATATTTGTATATGTGCCTAAAACATACCTTGATGCCTACAAGAGGATGACCTGTGGTATAAAAGTCTGCTTAGACTAATCAAGCAATTTAGAAGCCTGAAGTTCAGAGAGCTTTTCTTGCTAGGCAAAATTTGAGTCCCAACAAGTGTGATTGGATATGTTACAGAATGTGGAATAAAACTTCCTGTGTTGTACAAGCATAGTAAGAGAATAACATTCTTCAGAAGCCACCGCTTAACTGCTCCATAATTAATTTAATTTCTCCATGCTGCCTCTGATAACCTGATAAAAATTTCACACCGCAGAAAGTACAGGAAGAAGCTATATGCTAAGGTATCTCCCTTCTAAAGAGCACTCAATATTAAATATTAGTATGCTTTCCTTGGTATTGTACAGGGTATATAGACAGAAAGAAAGGAAACTATGACTCACATTTTCCACTCAGTTTATACAAAGGCTTCCATTAACATACCAAGAACTAAATGCCTGCAGCAAGGAGAGCATAACCTCTTCAACAGTAAATGTAAACTATATGTCCACGTACAGACACATCAAGAGGGTCTGATTACACCCAATATAATTAGAAACTCAAATAGTTTGTGATATCTAAACCCAAGATGCCTATGGACTTAGGACCAAATTCTAACCTTGGAAGGATACTCACAGCTCACATGGATTTCCATGTTTCATGGAAGCACTTCAGTATGGCAGATTTGATAGTGGTTTTAATACTTCAATAGCATTTGACTCCAGCACATCATAATGAAAACGTAATACCTATTAAACCATACTGCAGAGCCCCAGACTTTCACAAATTCAAAGCTACCCTACTCTATATGCCAGCTAATACAAGGTTCATCTAACAGCTGATCCTCCAATTAATGAATAAATGGGTGGTTATCCATTGCTGTCCATTTATGAAGAAATACTTCCCGTCTTTCATAAAGCAATGATTTCTCAATGTTTCTCAATTACCGTCATGTCTTAAAAGCACCTCTCACAAACACTATTGTGTACCACATGATTCTGTAGATGTTGTTTGTCACCCTCCCTACTAGTACTTCTGCAGATAGTGGAGAATATTGAAACGTAACCCTCTATTCAAATGAAGACGTGCTGGCATAATGCTAATTAAGATTAGTGGTGCTTCACTTTCCAGCTTCAGTGTTAGACTTACCAAAGAATAATCAAAACTACCTCAGAAACAAAGATAGGAGAGAAGCAAAGTGGAAAGGGAGGAGGCAAGACCACAGTTGTTACTCAAAGCTCTGCATAATCTTTCTGACTTGGCCAGTCACAGGATGAAAGGGCAATCAGGCGGCCATGATGCGGCCCTGCCTACCTTGCATGCAGTAGTGCAACTTGTCAGAGCATGGTATTACTGCGGCTCCATTTATCTAAAGAAACATGCAATACCATTAAGTGTAACATTCAAGGGTCATGAGGCATTACTGAGAGATCTTGATGAATTAGAGGGCTGGGCAATCATGAACAATCTGAAGTTTAACAGGAACAAGTGCCGGATTCTGCACCTGGGATGTGGCAACCCCGGCCATACATACAGACTGGTGGACAGGAGGCTGGAGAGCAGCCCCACAGAAAAGGGATCTGGCATTCTGGCTGACAGCAAGCTGAACATGAGCCAGCAGTGTGCCCTGGCAGCCAGGAGGGCCGGCTGTACCCTGGGGTGCTTCAGGCCCAGTGCTGCCGGCTGGGTGAGGGGAGGGATTGTCCCGCTCTGCTCTGCGCTGTGCGGCCTCACCTCGAGCACTGTGTGAGGTTTTGGGCGCCACAGTAACAGAAGGGCATAAATCTATTATAGAGTGTCAAAGGAGGGCGACTAAGGTGGGTGAAGGGTCTAGAGGACGAGACGCATGAACAGCAGCTGAGGCCCGTTGGTTTGTTCAGCCCAGAGCAGAGCAGGCCGAGGGGAGGCCTCATGGCGGCCTGCAGCGCCCTCACGAGGGGAGCGGAGGGGCAGGCGCTGAGCTCTGCTCTCTGGGGACAGCGACAGGACCCGAGGGAACGGCATGGAGCTGGGACAGGGGAGGGTCAGGGTCCCCTGAAAAGGGTCTTCACTGAGAAGGTGGTCAGGCACTGTAAGAGGCTCGCCAGGGCAGTGGTCAGGGCACTGAGTCCAACAGAGTTCACGAAGTGTTTGGACAATGCTCTTAGAATTCTTGGGTGGTCCTGTGTGGAGCCAGGAGTTGGATTTGATGATCCTTGTGGGTCCCTTCCAGCTTGGGATATTCTTCGTTTATATCTTTCTAAGTGGACACAACAGGAAACCTCAACTACAGCTGCCTAGAACAGGTTCAGTGCATTTGCCCGCTTTGGTGATAGGAGCAGAACAGCATCTGTGATCTAGGTAGGGGATTAATCCCATGGCATTACACCATTTAACTCCCTGGTTTCTTGGGGGTGACGTGAAAAAGTCCTGAGTAATTCCACAGAGACTAAAATTCTCAAGTATGACCCATGTGCGCATACACTGTGTGTTCCAATGTCCCTTGAGTGAAGCAAAGTATTTTACACTCATTAAGAACACATGAACAGAACTTTCACACTGAAGCATGCAGACTTTGGCTTGTGCCAACTGCCAATTATATCTGAATAAATTTTTCCAAATATTCTTACTCAATGTTACTATATTTCTTTGACTTTACAGACTTTACTATCTAAAAATAACAGTAAAAACAACACTCAGGAGCAGTGTTAAAAGCTGGCAGTAACATATCAAAGCACAAAGGAAAAGAGAGCAATTTCATACTCCTGGTTCACTTATTTGTATTGAAAACTTAGAATAATTAAAAAAAATCATTTAAACTACTCCTATTATTTTGGCATACAGTAGTCCAAGGACATCAGCCTTTGGTTCCACATAAAAAAAAGTCCCATGCTTTTTGTCTGTGTAGCAAAAAGCTATCCATATGACAGGCATGACTGCCATAAAGAAAAGGTCCTCATCAGCCAAGCCACCCATACCAAAAGCTAGCATAGTTAGGGAACAATTCTTATTCTTTCCATATTTTCCATTTCATAATGTCCCTTTTCTACTAGAAAATAAAAGACATGCATGTAAGAGATTACTGTTTACCATTTGCACTTGCACAATAGGGTATTTTTCAAGTGTTTCATATATACTTGTTTACTGTGGAGCAGAAGGAGATAATTTTCTTCAGAGTAGCAGTAGTTTTCAAGATTTACTGCAAATTCTGAGGTTGAGATGGTTCATAAAGGACCCCTATACTTGCTTACATTCCCAATGCAGTTCATGTAATAAATTGTTAAAACTATAGCAAAAGGTTAAGCAATGCTTGTGCAAATCTGTCATATTAGTCTCTCCACTACTACTACTCAGAACAAATAGTTCAATGATTACAGTTCAGACTATATTTAGGATAAAGTAAGCAAAAGGCATCCTGTTGAGAACAAGATAGAATGGAAAAAAAAGATGACCATATTTTCCAAGAAGAACTTAAATGCAGTTGTTGATAGAAATAGCTTTTTTTTTTTTCCCCATAAGGTATATCCATGGGTTTGTAAATTTAAATTTCCCTTGCTTACTCCTAGGCAGTGAGAAGGAAGAGAAACTAGACAACTATCCATTAGGGGAAAGACTTTGATGTGACTACATGACTAATGAACACAGCAATGAAAATCTATTTCTGTAAACTTTGTAATCTATGTAGCATGCACCTTATCCTCAATGGATGGGAGCACAATGCTCTCAGGATGTAAAACTATAATGAAAACCTCTGTCAGGAGAAAAATGGTACAGAGCTGAGGATTAGAAAAGTTGTTCTTATCCAGTGTATGTCTTACTGGCCGTGTCTATGCTTTCACATAAAACTCCATACTGCTAGGGAAAAGGTGATTTGCAGGACTTTTAAAATTATTTTTAAAGCATGTTTTATTCAGACACATTACTTAGAAGTTGTACACTAGCTAGACACAGTTTCATTACAACACTGAGCTTAGTTTCCTAAATAGAGGCATTTTATTTATTTTGCTTTCCTGTTTCTGCAAACTTAGCTGTGTTTGAAAGATAAGATAATCTCTTTCAGTCTCTACATCATAACTTGGGGCAGGTGGGTGCTTCGGTGCTGAGGATGGGCTGTCTTTGGCCATCTTAGTATTTTACTTCAAAAAGACTAAATCAGCACACCCCAGAAGCGTAAGACACCACATCATCTCAAGGAAAGACAGCACATCTCCGAAAACAGTAATTTACGTGAAAATAAAGCTATCCCAACTGCTTCAGCCACTATTTACATCTCTGAACACACATTCTCTCCTCACTGCTATCACTTCAAGGAAACAAGCCTCAAATGCTAGAAGCTGGCATCTTAATAAAGGAAAACAGTCATGCCCTCCTGCTGCGAGAGATTAACTCCTCCAGACGTAAGCCGCACGTATTTAAATCCAAATCCTCCTGGTCTAGCAAAATTAAACCTGAAGTTACTATAGCTCCAAACCCACATATAACTAATATACGTTCTTTCGACAGACTAAGAAATAATATCTCCAGATTCACCTAGCCCTTCTCCAGCCACATGCAGTTTGGTCTAGTCCAAAACATGCTTCTAAAGGCAACTGTCCCTCAACTTCTAAAGCCAGGAGGGAAGTGGTAGCCTGGTCCCAGGTACAGGAACCCCAGCTCCTCACCATACTGCTTACAGGTGGTCCTGTGACACCCCCAGCAGCACTGGGGCATCTCAGCCGCTTCATAATAGGCCATTCGCAGCACCTATGTATATGGTATACTTCGAGCTAGTCAACACCAAAACCAGTTCTGTTTCATCAAAATGACGTAGTTTTACTTGCTACAACATCTCACTGCATTCCCTGAGAAAGGATTAAAGGTATCAGTAAAGAGTCACTTGAAAAGGCAGTCACCTTATAGTTAAGAAACTCACTTTTACGCGCAAAAGATTTAGTCCACTGACAAATAACAACACAAAAAATAGAATAATGGCTTTCATCCAAATTAACATGATGCATTAGATCACTGCTTTTGTCCAAAATTTGTCAATACTCAGTGCTGATGTTTCTCTGCCACCAGCTAGCTATGTAACCAAAAACCTATCATTCATTCCAGTTGTTCAGTGAAAACTAGGGAAATACCATTCCAACACAAACAAAATCCTTTAATAAAGATGAGAGAATGAACCAGGTGGAAAAGAAGATGAACTCTGCTGGCCCTAGAGAGTCCCATACCTCAACCCTGCATAGTGATCAAACTTGCACAAGTCAATAAATTTAGCTCTTTCTCAATTTCACATTCTAACAGCTTCATACTGGACGATGATGTGGCCTAATAATGTGAATCTACTGTAACTGTTAAACTTTCTCCTCCAACAAATTAAAAGCACGCAATTTTCACATACATATTCTACCATTGCTTTATGCATATGCTTTGCTAATATCTATCTCCTTTTAAGCCCAGGCCACTGTAGGTTAGTATAAACAGGAATGTAAATCTTCAAATGATAAGTTATGCTGATACATGACATTCGATACACAGCTGACTAACCATTGTGTTTGCATCAATGTCATTGCCACCTCTGTCCGCATAGAGAATATCAAATACTATATAATGACAGTTCTATGACAATAATAGTTCAACAAAAGTCTGCCTGTGGGACGTACCAGGTTTCACAGAGCTATTATAACATCAGAACGCTACTGGCTATAAAAAGTAGTATTTTTTGCAGGAACATGCTCTGAGTGTGTATGTGTTTGTGCATGCGCACACGTAAATGGTTGAATGTGTACGTGTGTAGAGATGTTTATCTTCTCATTCCACATCAATATTAAGCCTTCAGTGAGATTAATTTTAAATAATCATTGAATATTCACTGAACATTTTAAAATAGATTTTAAAGTACATTATATTGAATAAGTGCCAGGAGAAACTTCTTGTTCTTGAATTACAGCACAGGTTGGATCTTTAAAAGAGCCTAAGGGTCTGAAGTACATACAGGAGCTAGCTCTAAGTAAACCGATAGCAGGTGTAGGGCTCAATATAGCCCTGTTGGCATGGAGCTCTGCACTTCCCAGCAGAGTAAATTAGAACGTGTGGAGCTCCATACTGAAGTGGCTGAACTGCCTTTGCCATCGACTATAATGAGCTTGGATAAAAAGCTGAACACAAACTTTGTGCAAACTGAATCACAATGCTAATGCTTCAGAATATCCAGCAGCAAGCATCTGGAAACTTCTGCTGCTGTTGTTGAACTTCATGCAGAATTGCTCCCTCAGTGACTACAAAGATCTTTCAACTAGAAATGAGAATTTTTCACTGTGTGGATAGGCCTATATTCAGTTTACCTGAAATATTACAAAGTGCTTCAGCTATCTCCCAAGCCTGATCAGGAGAAAGGTTCCTCTTGGACCCTATTTCCATAGATGATAAACAGGACTTCACCTTCTTTCCAGCACTCTGGGGTTAACCTCATCACTTCGTTGATATTTACTCAGCAGGGAGTACCCCAACAGCTACAACATGGTTTTAGCACCCAATAACCAAGTAAAATAAAAATGCATCAAATCAACAACTGTGCACAGCCAAATTCGTCCTCAGAAAGATCTGGGCCACTGTCAAATGCCAAGTCACATCTTCAGGCACTAAGCAGGAGGGCCAGAGTTACAACAGGGGAACCAAGTCATAGTTACAATTTTGAAGAGGCCTCCAAGGCTGTGGTTGCTAACCAAGCAAAGAGGAACATCTGCAGATGCTGCAGTTGAGGCAACTCTGCCTCATATATAGTGAGGTAATGCTTGTACTTCATAGAACATTAGTTAGATCATTATCGGAGTTAAGTGGTCAGTACTAGTATCAATTTTAAAATATGAATGCGACAATTTGGAAATGGTTCAGAGAACTGCTAAATAATATTATTCTGGGCTTGGAAACCTGCCTTAGAGAGAAAAGCTTAAGCGCTTAATCTATTTATTTTATCAAAGAGAAGGTTAAGATGTGACCTGATTATGGTTCATAAGTAGCTACACATGAACAGACTCCTTAGATTTGACAGTCATTTACTCTAGCAGAGAAACGCGTGGCTAGATGCAAGAGCTGGGAACAGGGTGAAGGCATGAATTTTTAAATGAGAAGAATTAACCATTAAGATGATCTATAAATGGGTAAGACATGCAATTTTTTTGTATGATCTCAATATATATATTTACTAGATGAAATTACATGGCCTGTTATTGGAAGAAAAGAACTGTCCTTACCCCCCTCAAGACATACAGAGCCTTCACATTATGGTGACATTTCTACTTCAGGCTGCAAATCAATCAAAACAAGTGCTTGGCAATTAGACACCAGTAAGGAGCTGTCAAAGAAAGAAGGCAGCTACATTATCTCATATATATTCTAAAATCAATTCCACTTTGAAGCACAGACACAGAGATGGGGATATGCACATACACATGTCCTGGTTTTGGCTGGGATAGAGTTAAGTTTCATCACAGTAGCTGGTATGGTGCTGTGGTTCAGATTTAGGATGAGAATAATGCTGATAACACACCGATATTTAGTTGTTGCTGAGCAGTGCTAACAGGGCCAAGAGCTTTTCTGTTTCTCATGCTGCCCTGCCAGTGAGCATGCAGGGGATGCACAAGCAGCTGGGAGGGGACGCAGCCAGGGCACCTGGCCCAGGCTGACCAAAGGGATGTCCCGTACCACACAGCTTGTGCTGAACAATAAAACTGGGGGAAGTTGGCTGGGGGGGCTGCCACGGCTCGAGGACTGGCTGGGTATCGATCAAGAGGTGGTGAGCAACTGTGTTGTGCATCACTTGCTTTTTTTTTTCCCCCCCTTCTTTCCTTCTTATTAAACTGTCTTTACCTCAAACATTGAGTTCTCGCACTTTTCCCTTTTTTGTTCTTCTCCCTCAGCCCACTGGGAGGGAGGGAGCAAATGGGTATGCAGTGCTTCACTGCCTGTGGGTTAAACCACAACCCCCTGTACACATACACAAACTTCAACTGCATTTGCTTCCAGTCTCTATATACTTTTACAATAAATTCGCTCACTATGAAACTCCCTGGACTAAAGAGCAACATAACTGAATTATATGAAAGATATGAATAGTAAGATACCTAAACGTTTAAAGCCCTGACACCTTTTCATTCATTTCACTTATAAATATCAATTTAACACAATGATCACGTAGATACATACAATACCAAACTGAGTTGGGCCCTTCAAAAACAACCAAAGAACCATCAATATTGTATGGTATTTACTCCTTAGCTAATTAATGGTTGATAAGAACAATACAATGAGCAAAAGGAATTTGGTGTTCAACAAGCATTGAATAATGTCAGTGACACACAGCTCAGAAGAAGCTGATAAGAATTTACACGTTGATAACACAGGGAGGCATTCTACACCTGTGACATCTTTTTGTCTATACAGGTGAGCATGCCTTTTATTAAATCCTTTCTTGGGTTATATCATGCCTACTTCTGGAAGAAAGTCCCACTTCCTTTGCTCCTGCATCTCCTGGAAGCATAGCCCTGTTTTTATCCATGCGTTATGGCTGTCCTTGTTGCCAGACACCTCTTGAAAACATGGATGAGCCAGTGACAGTATGCTCCCAATACAACTTACTGCTCTTGCAGAAGTTCTCTCTGCAGGTCTCCTGTTTTCTATTGGCATGTAATAATTGTCCCCACTCATCCCCCCAAAGTTATAGGGGAAGTAGTTTAATGCAATTTTCCTGTTACATGATGGAAATATTCTTTTTTCCTCCTCCCATCTACCAAACTAGATGGCCAAGCCAAAAGACCTTTTTAGGGCTTATGATCTTCTCATTTTATTTTTTTAAACTTTACCACCAGTACTGATGCATTGATTTGTTAGAATTTTGTTAGTATATCTTCCCATACAATACGTATACTTAGTCTGTTACAACCATAAGAGAAATATGGACTAAACTTTGGACAACTGATTTTTCCAAAACGTATGGTTGTATTCAACTGTTCTTACTAGATATGCAACCTCAATGAAGAGGGATGACAAGAAGAAAAGTTTTATTCTCAGTAACACAGCAAACTAGAAGAAAAAAGACAAAATGCAATATCAAATAAAATGTAAAATTAATAAAAACAAATAATACAATGATATACATAAAACAAAACAAAAATAAATGCCAAAGTTACATTAAAAAAATCAATAAGAAATAATAACATGGACACAATCTTTGCACAAGCAATCTTCGTCAGCAGTTAAGGCAGACACTTGAGTAGCAGAGACAGGCTCCTATGTTCCCTTCCTGCTGATCCTATGGGGGGAATGGTAACTTGAAGGAAAGGGAGAAATTAGGGAGCCCAAAATGGTAATTTTAATTAATGTCTCCATATATGCCACAGACATCCCTTGTTATCATCCAGGGAGACATCATCTCTATGAAACCACAACTGAGATGGAAGTTTCCTCGTGATGGAAGATTTAGCATTGACTTCACAACAATATAATTTCAAGTTGGTCTAAAATCCCTCAAATGCCTGTTCTTTTACTTTCAGCTGTGCAGGACAGTAAGAGAGATACAGAAGGGAGTGAGAAGTGGACAGTAAGGACTGAAGCTGTCTGAAGCACAATCCGTGCTGAAGCAATGTGGTTCATAGCCATTGCTCGTCCCTCTGGCCTCGTTCACCCTAAAGAAGGAATCGTTTCGTTGTGCTCCCTCTTTTATATGACTGCAGTTCCCCTGCTGTTCTCATCTAGCTGTTTACCAGCTCGTGACTACATGAGCACTAGTTAGAAGAGAAGCCACAAAGCGTGTACAGCTCTGTTGTGCTTTCCTTTGCACCTTCTCTGCCTGCCGGAAGGTGATGCAGCACATTGCAGTTCAGACACTTATCGTTTGTAAAGGGTGATACAGCATCATTAAAGGTGTATTAAAACCAGCCTCCCAGCTCTGAAGTTGTGGTGTGCCTCGCTCAATAAATTAGAAGTGACAGGTCTTTCACTTTAACAGGCCTGTCTTCTGAGACAGTGTGCCATTGCTTCACTGCCTCTGTAAAATTCAGTTTAACTTTATGTTTGTGCTATAGAAGCTTTTGGAGTTGTGCTAGGATTACTTACAGTATGATTAACCACCTTCATTTTATAATCATCACAGAATAAAGATAAATAAATGAAGTGTACTGACTTATGCTATGAACCTGTCAAAGACAGCGTCACAGTAACAGGTGACGATTTGCATACTGCATTTTGCATTCAGGTCTCAGGTTAATGTGAAAGAAGCATGAAATCATCTCTGGGGATAATAATAATCCTACTGCCTCACTTTTGTTTCAGTTCAGAGACATGAAATATTCCATCTTTCTCATACATTAGTTCTGGGCAGAAACTGAGAACTGAAGTTATATGCGATATAAGTGACTATTAAATACAGAGTTTAAAATGTCATTTTTCTGTCATTACTTTCTGTTTTAACACAAAGACGTTATGATCGTGTTTTGGGTTGAAAGGAAATTACGATGGGAAACAAACATCACAATCAAGTCTAAAACTAATTATACTGTATTTTTGGAGTGCCAAAGCTAGAGAGTTATTTTGTATTACTCTTCAGATAATAGCAGTAGCATGATCTTCCCCTGCATTTGGCACCATGGCTTATGTTCTACTACAATGTTTTATTACTGACAGACATCCAGTCCTAAAAAGATGGTACCTGAAATGGAGATGCAACATTTCTCTTAAGCTCCAATACTTAATCTCATTTCGAAGACACAGGATTACTAAGAAATTTATCATCTTTTTGATAAACTAAATATTTTTCCTTAACAATAGTCAAAGATATCTGAGAAGAAGAAAAGATGTTTCAATGTGTTTGATTGTATGGTGCTTCACACAGCATCCAACTAAAATGCCTAAAACAGTTACACTTAGAAAGCATCATTCAACAAATAAACAGAAAAACGTGCTATATGGTGGCTAATAATTAAAAAAAAAATCTAGAAATGCCGTATCACCAAGAAGCTGATGCAATAGCATCTCAGATGGAAGAATTTAGTAATGTTTTCATTCTCTGACCTTTAATAGTGTCATTCAGGTTAGCCATGGCTGCCCTCCACTAGCAGAACACATTTATACTCAACACTGCAGTAAGATTTAGCAGAGAAAACTGCCAAGATCAATTAACTGTCAGCTACGCACAGACTGTTTATCTAGGTCTCTTCTGAATGTTAAAGCAAGGTCTACTTAAACTGGCCTTTACTTTTTTCAATATTCATCTTAAACTTTGGAAGATTGTACCAGGAGTCTTCTAAGAAAGATACAATATCTACGTTATTTGTATCCTCTACATTCTGGAAGCTAAAAAAAAAAAAAAAAGGAAAAAAAAGAAGAAAAAAAGAAAGAAAAAAGAAAACCACAGCACCACAATGGTCTATTTGTGAAGGGCCACACTGCCGGGACACTGCTGTCCTTTTTAGCTTTAGTACTCAATGATCTATGACACACCCTGCTTATCTGCATCTATCAAGGGCCAAAAGGGGAAAATAAGATAGCCTGTACTGACCTCCAAATGCTCATAACACTTTGCAGCTTTACACCGTGACTGAATCTCATGCTTCAGGGCTTCAGCCAGATGTTGGAAAGGTCAGGAACAAATGCTCTTTTGCAGTTCACTGTATTCAGGCAGGCCTTCCATGGAACATCAGAAACTGCCACAGGTTCAAAGCCGATATGAGATGAAGCAACCCTGTGTTCAAAAACTGGAATCCACCACTGGGATACCTGACTGGTGTGTGGCCAGTTCACACGCTGAAGGCATAAGCAATGACCAGACCATTCAAATATAAAAAGACTTCCCCTGTGTTAGGAAACAAACCAAAGACCCTTGCTTATCTTATTTCCCCCCTCCAGTACAGAATATAGGCTTCCCCTGGGGTTACTATGGTATATTTCATATAACCCAGTCAATACAGAAGACTCAGATATTACTGACAGTCTTTCTTGCTTGCTGCTTATGGCATGCAGTTTCTCGAGGAATAAAATAATTTCATTGTTGTCTCTGAGTAAATTGTGTTGCTTGTGTTAGCAGGAGTTCAGCACACGTTATCTAGAGGTCCCTCCTTGGTTTACTCTGCAACTTTGACATGAGCTACCGTACTTTTATGGGGCCAATTCCAAAGACTATTTTTCGTTACCATTGTAGAAAGCCAAGTACTTTACTGCTACAATCTGTTGATGTTTCCTTTACTAGCTCCATGTATGTGTACACATGGATCCGTGTCTGTATACACACTTATATACAATTGTATGCTCACACACATTAGCATACAATTATAACAAAACAGCATGCACAACAGCAATTTGTTTTTATTTTATATTTTTTTAATTTTTAATGAATTGAATTTTTTGTTCCTGGACCAGCTTAACCCCAAGGAAAAACATGAACTAAACTGCCAGTGGGTTTGCTCTCAAACAGCTCTCTGTGCTGGACAGGAGGCTGAGACTATGACTCATCCACTGGTCATCCACTCGTACCGAAGCAATAATAGACAGTCTGAGAACAGCATCCAGCAGCATTGCTAGAGTTCAGGAACTGTGTTCCTACTGCATGCCTCTGTTTAAAGAGGTTTAAAAAAATGGCATTAAGCACACTTGCTTTAGGCCAAATTTTGGGTTGAATGGAACTAATTCAGAAGGAAACATGCTGAACAAATTAACTCTCTTCCACTATTTTGCTTAACCATTTTAATTAATGTGAACATCGATAAGTGAAAAGTCAACTAGTTAGGGTTGCTTATTCTGAGCCTGCAACTTAAAGGGAAAGGTCAATTACAGAAACATAAGGAAGTTAAGAAACAAGCAAAATACGTGCACGCGTGAAATGGCTCTTACTAGCTTAAAAATATTAATTTTAATTTGTCCATTCAAAGCATTACAATGTATTTTTTTGCTTTTATATTTTGAATGAAACACAGTAACTGATTTTTCTACTGTTTTTTTGCTCAGGACTAAATCCAGAAATTTTTATTCTGTGCGCAGTCTGCTCTACAGAATAAAAAGTAGACAAGATTGCTAAGACAGATCTTTCAAAGACGAAGAAAAGGAATGAGTCATTTGCACAAAAAGTACAAAAGAGGGAGAACAACAGGTCACAGAACACAATCCCAGATCATTGTCTGTAAAAGCGTAAATTGTTTTTTCCCTGTTTGCACTCTAATTATCCAAAAAAAACTATTATTAGTAGCACGCTTAAAAAAAAAATCACATTGTATTCCTCTGAGAATGCTGAGTTTCTATGTCTTTGTTATATTCACACTTCTTTATTGTATTTATGAATATCTCTATATAACACCAAACAATTAAAGTCTCAGGCTTTGAACTACAAGATAAAATTAATGAGTTAACAGCACTTTAAATATACAAATATTCAGGATCAGATCCTTCTCAATTATATCACTTTCAGTTGACAATAAGACTTTTAATTAAGAAATTGTGAAAGCAATACGCAATTAATGAAAACTACATTCAATGTATATATTTACCTTCAGAGTTATTCTGAGATTAACGCTAACATGAAGTCCTCATATTATCGCATACAACACTGTCTATTCTTTATTACATCTTGAGAAATAAATTTAAAGTCACTTTGCTAAATATTACATAACAAGAAAATCCTTTTAGCCCTTGTTTGCAATCTACACTTAGACATCTTAAAATCACAAAAGCCATCCAGAGAGAGATTTAAAAATCATTACCTTAGAATACTTGTTTAATAGAAAGTGATGGCTTAAATGCTACAATATGTTCCTTGAATATCTTCACATTAAATGGTAATTAAACAAAAAGCTGCCTGGCCCTCTTCAAGGGCAAGTCCCACAAAGCTCCTCATTATCGTAATTTCCAATTTGGAAGCCAAACTAAATAACAAGAAGTAATTTGCCAATTAGAACTTCCTGCTCTTTTTCCCTTTATTCCTTAAACACCATTCAGGGGCTGAACCAGTCAAACACTTTTAGCTTCAAAACTGCAAGTGAAAGAATTTAATTTGTTTCTCTCAATGGTGAACCTGTCAAGAGGCAGCAGTGATGCATACCATGTCCCAACACAACAGTTGCCCTTAAATACAAACTTTTCCATGTAATACCTATGGTTTCTTTTTCTAATTTCCTTCGTTTTGCTCCCCATAAAATACACACATACACACACGCTTTTCCAAACTTTGAGACTTCTCATCAATGATTTCTGACATGTGGAAACGTCCAGGGACAAAACTTGTCTTTTGTGCTCGAGAAGCTTTTAGAAAGCAAGAGGCACGTAACGATAAAGCCAACACAAAAGAGTGCTCAGAAGAAACAAGGTCCCATTCAGCCAGTGAAAAACACTGAGCCCAGATCATTCCAGATGGATTTTCAGCTTCAAAAACAAGACCACTTTTGAATTCTGTTATGTGCCTTCTTGAGAATTCAAATCCTGACCAAAAAGAATGAAATTAGTTTACTTTTCAAAAGCTAATTTGAAATGCACACGTGCAAGGTGGAGCAGAGGTATACAGACGAATGGCACAGTAAGCAGTGATGCTCAGGTGCAAGACTAGGACCTAGAGTACACTACTATTCTGTCACATTGGTTTTCAGCACTTTGCAAGCCTTTCAAATTAGAATTTATTTGTTTCGTGGGTGTTTTTTTGTTTTGTTTTGTTTTTCCTAACCAAAATGGTCAGTGAGCTCACGTGTCTGAATCTTGAAAGAGGCAGAAGAATGAGTGGAAATGGGAAATACTTTTAAAAAATCTTAGGCTAGAAAATCAATCACATAGTGCTAGCTCAAGTCATGACGGCAGGTATGGAGAGGAACTAATTAGTTAAGATCAAGCACCACGCTAACAAGAACGCAGTCCTTGTGGTAGGTAAGCAAGCTTTTTCATAGTACACTGCCATGCCTTTCTGTTATGCTGCACAGCACCACCCAGAAAAACAACTGACTTTGGGAAACATTTAACAGATACTATTAATCTTCAGGGCTCTTTGTATCTCAGGATGGAGATGCTGCACAACTGAAAGTTAGGAAACTTCCATTTTAATCCCCATCTATCACCATTTCAACTTGCAGTCAGTAGCGGGAAATCAAAAGCTGGGCAAAATTCAGAGGTATGATGAAGAAGCAGTATATAACATGACACAAACTACTCAATTTTCCCAGGGCGGCAATATGACTGCCAATTTTAATATATAATTCAGTGTTTTCCTAAAGGAAGAATTAGTCTGGGAATTCCAGTTGTCTGTTTATACATCAGTTCATGCTAGTAGATCATAATGAACCATACGATCATGATAAATTAAAGCTATACTTTTTAAATGCACTGAAAGTACACTTCAGAATGAAATGAGCCTAAATTCATGGACTGTTTGTAAAGCAATTAGAGACAATCAAAGAGAGGCATTTTGTTAGGTAACTGAAAATACTGTATTTCTATGAAAGGCTGGCATACTTGCAAATAGATTTGTATGAAGATAACAGAAATATTAAAAAATAATAGGCAATCTAGAGCAAGTTTGTCTTTGCACATCTTTCATAAGCCTATGGTAAAAAATTCTAACCACGAAAAAATAGTAATAGTATTGTCTCTATACTTGTGCCCTCTTAATAAAAATCAGTGGGATTATTTGCTTAAGAAAGTTATTTGGCCTTTTCCTTTTATTTGTTTACAGAAGGCTTTCTGTTCACCTTTCAGATCAGTAGCTTGATCTAAAGAGAGTTTGATGTTTCCCACAACAATCTTCTGTATGAGAAGAATGAAAAGAAGGATATAATAGCCAGCAGATTAAACAGTCTTCTGAGGACTCAGGGCTCAGAGGTCAGAACATCACTTCGCTACAATATATCCAGGAAGAAAAGGTGTGTTATTTTGAACACAATCAAAAATTTAGAACTTCATAAACCTGTGACTTTTAACATAATCCTGATCCCTTAATGCCCTTCTGCAATTGTCATGTCTATTACATTGACTATTTAAACTCATTTTCTCTTAACTGTTTCTAGCTAAAGTCTCCCACTAAGGGGAAAAAGTTCATAAAAAACACAGCGATATGCTTACCTCATAATATTGTGTGAATAACATGGGATAGACTGTTCAGATCAAGTCTCTTTTTCAGCTTTCTGATGTTGTCTCTGCAGCTATTTTGTGGCACAGGTGACAAGCAAGATTTGAGAAGGGCTGCAACCCACAGGGATCAAACGTAATCCAGTTCATACCATGCAGCCTGAGTAGCTGAACTAGGTTTAATGTAGATAGTAACAGATAGCATTTCTCGTTAAAAATGGTGTTGAAAAAATACAGTAGGACATATGTAGACAACATGCTTTCTGCTTAAAATGGTGAATGTTGAAGCTTAAAATGTGAACATAAGGGACCCATACAACCTGAATACATAGCAGTGATTGTGACTTACATGGATTTATCCAAGGTAGATTTAACTCAGAGAGCAGGGCGGTACTGATTGCTCAGACTGTGCAGAACAGAACACCTCCACAGGAAGAAATAATGTTTGGGCAATGAACCTGCACCTGTCTCACTGTCTTTGAGTCAAAGACTAAATTTGATTCAGCTAATGCACCTGAACAAAGTACATCCTTCCTGCGCTGAAGTAAGAGCAGACTGCTGCTTTGAGAAGCTTTCCCAGTCCACCCAAATTGCAAAAGACAAGGGAAAGACGTGAGAGAGAATGAACACATTTATATATTGTTAAAACATAACGTCAGCAAGCTATGGCACCTTCTTTGACTTTGTAAGCCTACCTTAATAGTCCTAGGTAGGCCTTGATCATTTCAACATTAGTCTTCTCCAGCATGGGGACCTGCTGTTTCCTAGCCACATGTGGCTTGTCCAGCTGAACAGGCTTTCTATTTTTTAAACACTGAGCTTAAAGTTCAGCATTTTCCCTGCACACTCCAGTCAAAACATTCTTTCCCCCACTAACTCTTGCAGTGTATGGCATATGGATATCAAACTACTGCTTAGTGACCATACCTACACATAACTTTTAGCTATTATAAATCTGAAATAGAGGTATAGTGAGCCACTAGATAAAGGTTTGTAATAAAAGCATTGCCACTCCATTTAGTTGTATCTGTATCTCTCTATATAGATATACACCTATACATAATTTGCAATCTCCTGAGTTCTGGTGGGAAAGATGAAATATAGTTTCTGGTCATCTTGAAATAGAGCTTAATATGAAGGTGTGAAACACAAAGGTTCATTCATAGACCATCAAGACAATAACTAAATATTTCAAGATCAATCTTACTGCGATTAGTCTGAAAATTGGCTTACCCCAGTGTGGTTCTTAAAATTAAAAATTATTAGGCTTCTTGAGTTTCAAAAGTCTTTGGCAGCTCTCCTCAACTCAGTTAATCAAGTAATACCTCCTAAGGGGTTTCCTGAAATGGCTAAAAATCCCATTTTCATAGTGCTCAAAGAATTATGACCCAATCTTTATACGTGGGATAATAGCCACAAGCGATAAAAACTATGAAACTGTACTTTGTTTGGGGAAAAGATAAATATATGTACTTGAAAAAACATCTTTGCAACTTTCTAGTTTATTTTAACCAGTATGCATGAGAAATAATTTAGCTCAAAAAAAAAAAAAAGAGAATGAGCAGGGGAAATGGAATAAAACTAAAAAAAAAAAATACTTTTGTAAATCTATGCTAAACTTCCACACTAGTGACCTTGGCAGTATGCTGAAGTCATGAAAAAATACATAAATGATTATATTAATATTCACTAGAAACAATATACCATTATACAGTATATATTACTTCCATGGATCTCAAAGGATGTTATAAATGATGGTGATATCCCAGTTCCGTGCAACAGGCATTACTACACTGACTTTCAGGGTAGGTAAAATCAAGCCGATGCTGTTACCTTCCTAAAAGGATGGGACTGATTTTCCAAAACCAAGTGTTTTTTGAGTGGCATACAGAGGGCAGTGGGCAAAGCCCCTTGAACCAGATTACTGGAGTTGGAAATGCCAAAGCAGGAGCTTGGTACCAGCTGTTTTCTAAGCCATGCACTGTTCCACTACTTCTATCAGGCATTATTAGGCTTACTTGTAAATGACTTCACAGTCACATAAACCAGCATCATTCAAAATACTTTGTCATTTTCCTATCAGACAGCTGTGGATTAATGAGATAGCACCCAAAACTGTTAGTAGCAACTTAGTTATTAACTAATTCAGTTTTTGAATGGAACTTGGCCACACAGTGAAATCTCACTAAACTGCAGAAACACAGGGAACATTTTAGCTTCCATTCCTACTATACCATTTCATACGATCAACCATGCCAGGCAGGAGATTTGCAGGTATCTGAGGCCCAAGCGAAGACTCCTCTACAGCTCTCTCTACCCTACTGCAGAAGCGTGATGAGGCACACTCATGGCACGTTTTTTCCTACTCATGCCTACAGTTCATTTGGCTGAATCTCTTTGGGTTGCCTGTATATGCTTGTGTTCATTTCTGGGGACACTACGTACCAAGGAAACTCACGAGTGGAACTAGGAGAAACAAGGCTGCGACAAACTAGCCTTTCATGATTATTTGGCATTCCTGGTAAGTGTTATTTCTGCCATGAGTGGCATGGGAAGAACTGCTTACAAACAGGACTTCTCTGTCACACTAGTCCAGCCTTACAGTTTTTACCCAGAAATATATAGCCAACTGTAACATTTCATTGTATCAATTAAAAACATTCTCCAGAGTGCTTGGATTATGGCGGATAAACACTAAAAATATGTAGCAATTACGCCCAGTGATGGTCACCCTTTGCTGTCCCTGAGACTCTGCCAGATGATTTGAGCTGCCTGCGTTCTACCTGTTCTGCTAATCAGCATTCCTATCCAGTAAAAGCAATTAAGCAAAGATGTAAACCCAGCTCTGTTCAAGGAATTGCCCAAGCACAAAGTAGACGGCTATTGACTTCCGTACGCTTCAGCACACATGCTCAAGTCCTATTAAAGCTCTTTTTTCTCCATTTTCAGTAAAGCCAAAGACATGCTGTAGGAACAGATGGAGGGAGATGTTCTCAGTTGGCACTCACCTTAGTTACATTCACACCTGCCCAGATAAACCAGAGCTTGTTAAATCCCACTGCCTGTGCCCTTCTGCAAAAGCTTTAGCTAGAACTGTTAGCTAGAAGTTTCTAATGCTGCAGGCACCTCCCGCATCTTCATCAATTCCCTTGTTGCTATTGCAGTTCAGCTCCCTCTTCTTTAACACAAAGGCAGTGATGTATCCAATGAGATGGGATCTTTGGGAGGTTTGTTTTAGGAGCCATGAAAAGCAAAAGACAAATTTCTGTCGCTACTGCAGGCATTCTAATGCCAGGTATTGCCAGGTACAACAGTGGAGCACCTACAAATTCTGGACCAAATTCTGCTGGTAGTTAATACTATGTTTGCAGAGCAGCCTGAACTTAGTAGTAAGTCATATTCAGCCCACATTTTTAAAGCAATTATGTTATTCAGCATTTAATTACAAAATATTTTATAAGGTAAGACATTTTCTTCCACACACGATGCTTCTTCCCACTTAGCATTGAGAGATAACGGTCCATGCTTTGAAGCATGTTTGTTAACATATAAAATATTCACTATGAAGCATAGTTACCATATATGTAAATTTGGTTGCATAATGACTTAATTTAAAGAAGTAGTTTTAATAATGAACTTAAGGGAAAATTCATTAGTCTCACTGTTTGTTTTGGTAATATCGTAGACATCATGTTCCACTGGGATAAAAGTTAAATTAATAGAGACTCCTTGAACTTCAGACTTCACATTATACAATTAAAAGCTGAACAAAGAATCCCACTAGCCCTAGTAATACATGAATTAATAATTGTAGCAAATACATGAGAGCAGATCAAACACCATTTTGAAATAACTGATATCCCACCAATCTTACTATTAAAATATTGAAGCAACTAATTTTGAACTCCGTAATATAATAAATCATTTAACTTTCAAATTAAATATTTCCGTGTCTTGCTTTACTTCTGTTACTGATACTAGGAAGTAACACAGTCATTAGAGTCAGAAACGTTTAATCACAATAAAGAAACTAAGGTAAATGACTGCTTCAAAACTGAACACTAAAAAGAGTCATTTTTAATTTCTATTCTGCCTGACATTTTGTAATGCCTTTACCACGTACAAATTCACTCATCTAGATATTTATCAAGTATTTTTCTCTGCAAAATCTATGTACTTATAATGATGGTGCCTTAGCATTTATGCTCTATGAAAAAATGAAAGGTCACCCTGAAAAACATAGTTTCCGTCAAGAAAATGTTGGAAGCAGAAGTGTTTCCATTTGAAGCAATATTCAGCATGCTTCACTAGAGTCTGAAAGCCGACTCCTGCCACTACTGGAGAGCAGGCTGAGAATAGGCTTGAAATAACCCTTCGGAAGCTAGGTGACAGTACCACTGGATGTGACACTCTGCAGGATCCAGACCTTTGCTTCTAGGAGCATGCAGCCCACCTCAGTGACCCAATGGATGGCAGCATCGTGGGAGGGCAGGGTGCTAAGCTGGCTGCCCACCCTCCTGGCACCATCCTTTGGGGCAAACATTCAGCCCAAGCAGCCAGAGTCTCCAACACCCCAAGCAACTGTCCATAAGAGGAGCTCCTGTGGCTGCCAGTCTCACCCATGAGTCTCATCTAGGTCCTAGTGTTAAAGATTGAATGCACAAAGACTACTGGATGCAGAATGTATTTCTATTACCCGCAAAAATGGAAAAATTCAAGCACTAGGATGATTTAGAAGAGATCTGGAAACAAACAAACAAACAAAGTTCTGGCAATAAGTAGTTGGTGAACCATCCAGTCTGAGAAAGGCAACACACAGGACAAGCTTCTGAGGCTTTTCTAATCTTTCACCCCTACATCCCCAAACAGAAACTAATAGGCTACAGTGACAACTGACAAGAACATAAAACCAAAGTCTGCAGTTTTGCTGATGCTACCTGAGGCAACAGGTTGGGTAATCTACAGTAAAGGGCAGTAATACCTGTAAAATTAAAACTTCTCCTGAAAAGCTCACTGGCACCAACTTATAGTCTGGGGAAAAAAACAAAAGAAAAAAACAAAACTATAAAAACATGACTCAAAATTTACACTACCGAAAGATACTGGCTTCTCTGGGTTATTGCTTTGTTTTAAACTAGAAGTACCATGGCATTCTAAAGAAACAGAAAGGTTTCCTGTACAGCATGTCTGACCTCCACGCATAACCCTTAACCTACTGGGAAAAAGCTGCACATTCCAGCCCCCCATTTATCACTTATTTTAACTGTCATAAATTACTTTCACTGCTATAAAGCAACAGGTTCTAATCCGGTAAAATATTAGAACTCCAGAAAGTTTATTCAGGCTTACATATCAATTCTAAACAGTACAACCAAATTTGCTTATGATAAGAGTTGGTTTCAACAGCTGTGATTCATAAGAGGTGCTCTTGCTGCAGAGAAAAGCAAAGCAGCATTTGGTAGCGAAGTCTGGTCCGACATGAGCAATATCGTAAGGACTAACAGAATATATCAAAACAAAGTGTTTAATTGACCCCTCCCTTGCTCTTCTGGCCTCAGCTATTTTATGCTGTTATTCTAGTTTTCTTAACATATTTTCAAGTATGTGTGGAAGTACAAAAAGGCTACATACATAAAATCCAGATTTGGATTAGCTCTTAGCTCTCCCTTTCCATATTCCGGGGAACTCCACTGGGTTTCCACTAAACAATCCTGGAGCTGCCTAATAATTAGAGCCCTAATTCTGAATCGATTCATTTGAGACATCATTGCAGTGCTTTATAAGCTCACAACATGCCTTTGTACCCTGAAGCAGCTTCACTTAGAATGGTAGTATACCAGTAACATAGGAAAAAAGGTGGTGCAAGTATTCTCGGGTATGAGTCCTGCTGAAAGCATTCACAACATTCAGGGAACTATCCGCTTGCCACCCCTTCCATTCTACATTTCCCTGTTTTTTTTCCCCTCTTTCTCTCTCTCTCTCACATATACTCACCTCCACCCAGAAAATTCCATTAAAAAAAAAAAAGTTATACAGTCTCACCAAATGGACCAAGGCTATCTTCTATGTCAGGTAAGAAAACAGCCTACAGGAAAGTAAACACAAATGTCTAGCAGATGAACTTTCAGAGTAAAAAAATATTTCAGGGGTTACGTTTAAAAAGATGCTTTTCCAACTGTTGGCCAAAAGAGGCAGAAGTGAGCTGCTCCTGTCAGGTGTCACTGCCATGGCTCAGTGTGCAAGCTCTAGTTTGACCCTTCTGAAAAAAAAATGCAATTAGGGACGCATAAAAGGAAGTATTTAGACACTGCTGTTTAGCACGCTGGCCAGCCTAGTATGTAGGTGTCAAGTGAAACAAAAAGATAAAGGAACTTTTTAAAGGGCTTTGTGTGTTCCAGATAAAAGCAAAGACCTTTGAAGATCCAGCTTTTGAAGTAGGTTTCGTAGGACAAAATGTGGACAGACTAAAACATATCTTTATTTCCACTGACTCTTCACCTTTCCCCCCGACTCCTTGCTCTCCCCATTCCTCCAAGGGAGCACAAAAAAAAAAAAGTCTAGGAAATGAACCATGCCTTGCAAGTATTTAAACAGCAATCAATTGAGGAGCAATGCACCTGGGGATGTTCAAACATCTGTGACCTACCCTGAAGCACCTCAAAACTGTACCTTTATCTTATTTATATTCTAATGTGAAGTATCACAGCTTTGCAGAAAGTTTAGACATGTTTCAGAAAACTGAGCTGAACATATGCATCTACGCCTGCAATACCACGCTGATGCCCAGATCACAGATACATGAACCTGGCCTTCAAAGGACATGACAGAATCTTGCACAGTATCCATATAACTACAGACTCCATACTGTTTAAAAAAATAATAATTAAAAAAAAAAAAGTTTACAAAAACTACAGTTATACATTCTTTTACATTCATCTTGACAGAAAAGGAAAAAATGCTGCAACGAGAGACTACACTACAGACACACAGTGAGAAACATGTTGAAGAAATTAGGATTATAATCATTGTATCCATAAATATATTCCTTCAAATTACTTTCTATTAACCTTTTTGAATTATTTTCAATTACATTTTTAGTACTACAAATATTACTACTAGATAAAATCACTGGAGATACGACATCTTTCAAAAACTTACATGGATTACCTGCTGTAATTCAGCAGTCAAAAAATATCTTCACGACCTTCCAGTCAAATCCCTACTTCAAACATTCATTCATGTTTTCCACAGGGATTTAAGCACAGTTTTAGTTCATGAAACCTGTTTGTGTTTTTGTTTGTTTGTTTAAAAGAAAAAAGAAAAAAAAAGAAAAAGAAAAAAAGAAAAAGAAAAGAAAAAGGCAGCACTGACCAGTCTAATATTAGAACTTCCTAGCTTTCCAGATATGAGTGAGACCAAGAACCTGACTATATCTGAGAATGGTATAGTCATGCACCCTGAAAATTTCAGTGGCTAGCCCATCAATACCACAAAATTAATTACCTAATGACTAAGTTTTCAAGAACCTCCAGAGGTCTGTGGATGAAGTAGAAGATAACATCCCGTCCAGGTTCTGCCCATTCTCAATGAATTCTTAAATATGTTGGCCTCTAGACTGTGCATTTAAAGCCATCCATCAGATGCTAGGAGTTGTGATGACATGATCATCCTCTGTCCTCCCTCTCCACACTGTAATTTTTCATCCACGTAATGTTCAATATATGGTAGTGTATATCAACTGATTGCATAAAAAATTGCAGATCATCATCTTCACTCAGGTAAGGAAAAAGCTACCATTTGCTTAGTATTTTCTATACCTTTAAAATACCATGAAATTATATAATTCAAGAAGGAATCTTCTAAGAATATGAAACAGCTTCTACCCAATTAGCACACTAATATTTAAAAGGACAAAAATAAAATCCACGTTTTGAAGAGTATTTTGGAAATATATATAAAGTTCTAAGAACTTCATTATCTGCTAAATTAATTGTGACAATTAATGAAGATAGTATCAAGTTAAAGGCATGTTTTTTTCTTAAAGAGTTGGATAGGATGTACTTACTTCCGGTGATCATATATTAAGCATTTTTTACAGTAGTTCTATGGCAATGTAATCGACTGTAAATCTCAGCTGAGGTTAGTCTGCGTGACTGACAGATTGTGAGCAATGGTACTAAGCAGGACAATCTACAGGAAATGTCAAATATGTAACTGTCACAGAAAAGGTGAAGATATGCTCAATACTATGTGTGGTTTTTATTGCCTTTTTGTTTTAGTTTACATTTTTTCAGACATGGACACTGAACCCAACACACAAAAGTAAACTCCCTTTCCTACATTCGCTAAGGAAGATATGTAAGGTTAAAGGACTGTTGCAGGTGGGGGGAGTTGAAGGGCACGTATGTATATTAAATATTACCTTTTTAACCATCATTAAAGTTTTACACAGGTCCTTCGTGATATCAAGGAAATGCACATCCTTAATCAGATATCAAGGAAATATAGGGTTACTTTTCTGGTTGCTGTTTATTACTCTGTGGTAGAGTAAGAATTTGTGATAATCTTCAGTACCTTAGATTTGATGCACAAAGGAAGACAGTTTTGATTGAATAAAAGGCATTGCTAACTGCTGTAAGCACAATGAGTCATTATTTCTGAAGGTAGCCTTAGAAATATATCATAAGAGACAAACAGCTCCTACAGATTATTCTAATGAGTCTGAGTGGATCAGGCAGGCAATTATCTGCATCATTAGCCATGATTTTAGGAACACTAGGCAAAGTCCTGTCTGTATCTTCTCTTGTCTTCAAAACAAAAGCATATAAACTGTCAACAAAACATAAAATGTCTCCTTGAAGGCATGTGGGCCTTGTCAGGAGAACAAGTTATTTAAGTGTTCTCTAACACAGTGCAGTGAGAAGACTAGGCCTGAAAACAAACCTCCTATTACAGCACAGTCTTAGGCAACCACTGAAATCCTGATGCACTCTGATAAATCTCACAGATAACTATTTTTCCTTTTTCAGTCTTTCCTGACTACTCTAGTATCAGTAAATTATTTCCTACAGTAGTTGCACACGCTGTAGTAATAGTCAACGAATAAAACCTTCTATCAACTCCTAGATAAACGGTGAATGCATAATCCTCAATCTATTCTTAGATTGTGACTGGAGTCTTTTCCTCTAGAAACTGCTATACCACAATCTCAGCAATTTTATTTATTTATTTATTTTTATTCCAGGGTTCACAGCTTTTCACCACAGCAGATTTTTGCTTTCACTAAAACTGAAGCAACCTTCAAGTATTACACCTCTGGCTAGCAAATGATGAATATCCAGACACAATTTTCCCTTTTGTGAGGGAAAACATCAATTCGACCAGTCAGCGAACATAAACTACAACAGATCATACATTCCCCATATTTACCTGAAATGCCAGCATTTCTCTTGCTTCTTTCTTATCTGAGTAGCATCAGAAATTCCAGATCTGACCATTTATTACAATCGTGTCTATCCCATTTAAAGAGCTATGCATTTCATATCATACGCACGTCATTTCATAGGCATAGGAAATGACAACTCTGCTCCTGTACGATCAAATTAGTCAACTGACGTTTTTTAACCTCTTATATTAACATAGATCTCTGATTGCTGACTTAAAAGTACAGAATCTTGTGGCTCTGGTGGGAGAGAGCACTGCTCTACCACGCAGGCTTAAAGTGCTCACTTATCTTCCCTTTTTGTGTGTCTGCTCTTTAATAGGTTGCTTTAAACAGATAGGAAGGAAAATCATGATGTCCCTGGTGTCTTGAGTCAGTGGGGAAGATCATCTTTTCTGACTACATTCACATACCCTCACCCTGCTCTACTTCCTACATTACCTGTCCTTTTAGTTTATCCACATAAAGCCCCATCTTTTCCTCCTCTCAAGCTCCAGACTTGACAACTAGTAGGTGTTTGGGTTTTATTCCCTTTCCAAGACAGTGGTGGTTCTCATGCCACCCCCTGCTCTTGGTGCTACAGCCATCACCGGAGAAGATGTGAGCAGTCACTCCTCTCTTTTTCTTACAGCTGCCAAGGCATCAAAAAGAGCAGCTACAAGGAAAAAGGGAAGAAACAACTATTGAGTACACAGCAGACCATGAGCAACCCAGAAAAAAAAAAGTTTAAGTGCAAGTGAAATAAAGACTGGGCATTAGGACTGTTAATTTAGAGTCACTGAAATGAAAAAGAAAAACCAGTAGTCAATCTGGTATTAGTACAGCTAGAAGTTACCATATAAGATTCTCTCCTCTGCAATACAATTTTAATGGTTCAAGAACGATATGACATCTCAGAGTACATCCCAATATTTTAAGGGAATTAATGTCGTTAAGGGAACTTCAACCAAATAAGGCATTTCACACTTCAAATTTAAATAAAGAAAAATTTATCAGCCTAAAACACACAAGTAAATATGTTTTGCCAAATATTGGTGAAATAATGGTGAGTAGTTCTCCAAGTTTGTTTCTCTTTCATTTTCACCTACTGGAAGAAGTCATAAATGAACACAAAGATTTTATTTTAGGCTGATGGAGAGATTGAAATTCATTCAAGCCTCAGTTTCTTCTTTGCAAAAAAAAAGGTACAGAAGCACAACCTGTACCGTGTGCCTCTGACATCACCAGCAAAAGGAAAAAAAAAAAAAACAGAATTCTTTCAACTTAAAGGAAGGAACATCAGGCTCATTATTAATTAATTCCTTTTACAGAGATGTAAGCGGACTTTAAACATGTCAAGGATCCCTGATGTATTCATGGAAGTGAAAACATAGCAGAAGCAAAAATACATGTCTGTAACTGTTCCTCTTCCTTCACATATACAATTTGAGAAAATTGGTACAGCTACTCAGTCTAAATAAGACAAAACACCTGCTAGAATGCAAAAAGTATATTCTTTTTAAACAAGTCTTAATGATTTCAAGTTAGTTGATTTTAATCTATAGGGGCCTAAAAATACTCCTTCGGCCACTTTTCAAAGCAAAAGGTAGCAGCGAATGTATTGTAGCTGTTCTTAAGACAGCAAAAATAGAACAGGCGTGCATGTACTCCGCATGGACCAGAACCATTAGCAAGCTCGATGCTTTAAACCACGCACAATTATCTGCCTTATTAAGCTATTAAGCTCATTTGTTCAACCTACAGAACGTTATGCATTAGTATGGAGACATTTTTCTTTCTTGAACTGCGATGTTTGTAACACGGTGCTTATCCATATTAACAACAAACCTGCGAAACCTAAGCTTTACTACTCCAGCTGCCTTTTACATGCACAGCATGAACAGTCATTGACACAAGAAAGTATCAAGCTGGCACCAGGCGCACAACCATGGGGCCAACGCTGACATACACCGAGTTTAAATAGTGCCATACCATTCCCAGCACTCTAGCACCAGTATCAAAGGCATGGACATAATTGAAATGCCACAGTCTATGTCTCTAAAGCTTTTGAATACCTCTATATAAAATTACAGTTATGTTGACAAGCCACCTGTTAGGCTGAAGAAAAACTGTGTAACATTGTGCCCTTGTGAGGCCACCTTTTACTGCATGTCCTGATGACATTCTTCATTTCCCCCAGCGCACCAACCCTGCCGTGGAAGGCACCACGGCCACGTACTCGGGACAGGCAAAGGCATGCGGTGCCTGCTGGAAGCCTGCAGTGGCCCAGCCTCGAAAGGCTTGGAAGGCCTTGCTATGCCTGAGTGTGCTCCTCTCCAGCCCCCTGCTCTCCAACAGGGACCAGAACTCACTTGTTGCTATGAGGCAAGACAATGGGAGCAGAAAGAAATTCTTCACAGGTACGGGAGCTCCATGAGAAGAGCAGCTTCCCAAAAAACTCACAGACCATATATCACATTAGGGAGTCAAGGAGGCATTAAGGCAAAAAGTCTTAAACTATCCAACTCTACAACTAAGGACTTTCATTTCTAATTTTTCACCTTCTCATCTGCTGCAGACTCCCTCGCTTACAGGCAGGGTGCTTATCTGCTGGAAAACATCAGTTTTAATGTTCTGTACCTGCTCTTCAGCATGCTCAAATACCATCATAGGGCCAGCATCCCCTCTTCTAGGGAAGGCTGGAACCATGAAAAGTGATAAGGGAGACAATATAAGATGAGAGGTACAGAACAAGAGGCTTGTTTTTTAATTTATTAGCTTTTTTATTTATTTACAGTTTTGATAGCAAAGTTGTACAATATAAAAAATCCAAATGCTGACAATAGGTGCTTTCTGATTTTTAGATTCTTAGACTAGGCTGTCATCTTACCATCTCTTTTTTACAATGACATTTGATTGTTTCTTGCCCAATGCTCTTGGCTACCACATTAAGTGTTCCAGCTCCCTATATTTCCAGTCTAATTTCACCAATTTGAAGAAACCCTTTCAAGTGGGGCACTTTTATTCTACAGCGACCCAGATTTTTGCTTCCACAAAAAGATTGCCAGCTAAGCTAACAATTGTAGTAGTAGCTTTTTTGCAGTGTGGACACCTGTTCACTACAAACTGAAGTAAGACAGGCTACTCGTTTCACATAAACCACCAGCTGTTGGATGCTACCAGGATTCAGTGACTACTGACCTGGGATAGATTTGAACTGGTGACCCAGGAGTGGAAGGCTGTATATCCAATTACGAATAGACATTTAAAAAATACTTACTTACACTTTTTAATTGCACTCTGATCTCAAAGGTCTGTTTTAATAAATGGCACTCATTTCAAGAGACTTAGCTAGGAATTCTGTTCTTTTTAAACTGTGGGATTTACTCGCACACACACTTAGCTGCATGCTAGTATAAGAATGTTTTGGTAAACAGGCGTTATCTAGACTTCCTAGCTGTCTCTCACAGTATGTAAGGAGAATGTACACGTCTTCCAAAATCTGTATGCAAAAGAGAACAGGGTTTGCAATTTGTTTGCAGCATGATTTTCCCTACAGAAGAAGGCATTTAAGCACAATTGAGGTGTTCGGCAATTCGAAGCAGCTGGAGGACATCAGATCTGTTAGTGAGTATTAGCAGAGAGTTACCACTATACACGGAGAAGCAAAAAAGACTACTGCTCCTAGGAGCTAGGAACAAGTCGACCTGGAGAGCAGAGAAACAGTTTGAGAGAGATAACAGTATGGAAGAGATGGTAACATTTAACAAGTCCTGGAGTGGTACCATTCTCACCTCTTCTGAAGAAAAAGAAACATGGCAGGCACAGCATGTAGGATAGCCCTGTTTACTGAAGAAGCCTGGAGAAGGAGATAGAGAAGAGACTAGAGGGAGAAGGAGGAAACAAGAGACAATGCACTAATATTGAAGAGCTAGATATCAAGGGTACAGTTATCCATTTATTTATGACTGAAGTTACACAAAAGACCAGCATGGATCACTGTACTCATCACATGTACTGGTTGGTAGACTTCAAGCAATCTTAGTCATCTTTTGTGTGGCTTAGGTATAACCTAAGCCTTATATAAAATATTTTGATTGCACTCTAACTTAGGTAGTCCCACTGCAAGGGGCGGATGGGGGGGGGGGGGACGGAATACATGATTTGAAGTCTGATTTTGAGTCCTTAAGAACACAGAAGTAAAAACAGCTTTGTAAACACATAACCCATTCATGAGTAAGAAAACAACAGGCAAAACCCTTAGGCTGTAGAGTTACAGAATTACTGAACTCAGGGTCTTTGCAAATAAAATGCTTCTGAATAGATGGAAGCGTTTCAAGTGGGAAACTCTGAACTAAAGGGGCATTAAAATACTACAGAATTCCCTGTACTGATGGACAGGGAATGTGGTCAGGAACAATTTGCAGGAAAAACAGCAGCAGAAGGAAAAGAGAAGCTATAAGTAGCAGACTAGTAAGGAGGGAGAGCTACAAAATTAAAGATCACAAAACAAAGCCCAAAGTCAAAGCACAGCACAGAGTAACCCATGCACCTCAGTTTGAGGAATAAACTAAGTTCACTTGATATATCATGGACTGTGAAGTATATAATTATTTTATTATTATTATTACATACAAAGAAATCGTAGTTGATGAGTCTGGATATTTTGGGGGTGGTAAGTACAAAAGCACTGCTTCATGACTTCTCTTAAAGAAGACATCAAAATAGCAACAACTCAGTTCTAAGCAGATTTGGAATTTTGATTGAGATGCACATCTGTAAAAGGATGTTATGGGATTACTCAGAGGGAAAGTTTACTGAAAACCATTAACCACAAGGCAACTAATTAGCCTGCAAGAAAACTGAAGGCTCACCCTCCTAATTCTTTAAACACACTTTGCATCTACAGCATCCCGTCAATGCTAATGATAGTCCTAAACCACAAAGTTTATACTTGGATTGAAAAAATTCCCAGTATTGATATATGTTCTGTCACATTTAAGTGTTAAGACCAATGACTACCTTATATCTTAAGTCAGGTTAATACCTACTTGCTTCCTTCAGAAAATATCCAACCTTTCAAAAATTTATTTCTTCTGCAGTGGAAGAAACTTGTATTCAATGTGCAGAATCATTAACTTTTCTGTAAAGCGCAGATGAAAAATTGCCATGTATTGGATAGAAGTCTGGGTCTAATGTATCTGCATAAAACTTACGTCACAAGATTAAGTACAAATCACTTTCACATATTCATTGTCCTTCTGACTTGTGCTGGCTTCACTAGATTAAAAATAGTACTAATTACTTGTCAGAACTACAAACATGTCGAGTGAAAAGCAGTCAGGCCAGCTAGTATAACTGCATTATGCAAGCATCTTTAAATGGTTGTATCAGAAAGGAGGTAAAATATAATTCATAAGTTTGCATGTTTATTAAAAGATGAAAATATACCAATTCTAAAACACATGCACATATATACACACACAAATATACATTAGCATAGATACATCATGGCAAATCTATTTTATGCTTCAAAACACACAACATCTCACATCCCTCTGCAGTCCATTTTCCTGCAAAATGTGTTTCTGCCTTGCAGAGGCTGGCAAGGTAGAGTGCAGAAAAAAAGGCTTTATAAGTTTCTCAAGGCAATAAAAGAAAGTTTAATCCATGCAGGTCCTCTCTGACAGAAAAAAAAATCATTTGAAATGACAACTTGCATCATGCTGAGGCAATTTACAAGCGACAAGATACTGTGTGAGCTCCCCAACGAGTATAACAAACTGCAATTCAGTATTAACTTGCAGCCAACTGCTGTAAAGGGAATAAAATGAAAAGCCAAGTAAATGAAACTGCACGCAACAGTGGAGCTGCAGGATGAGAGCCAGCAACGTATGGTGCCCTGGCACTGTAAGCAGGTAGCCAGCTCCTGCTTCAGACCCTAGGCAGGTCATCTTTGGGACCAGCCACGTGGACAGGAGGACTGGCAATAGGTGGCAGAATTAGTGCTGGCCACCTACACATTGACAGCACTTCAGATGTCACATCAAGACGCCCTTCTGTACATGAACAGCACAGCACGCTTAACACAAGGCAGTCAGATACAGTTTTATGGTGTTTAATGTTTCCAACATTTACACAAAGTTTTTAACACTCGAGTTTCAAGCTCCCATGTTACTTGGCTCAGGATTTGACCATAAAAGTTATGAATGTTTGTTTGAAAGCTAAGTTCCTAGAAATTGATGGTAGGCATGCATATGGTACAGGGAATTAAAGACCATCTAATCATCCCTGTGAAGGTGACTCAAAATCTTGAGTTTTTTTCCTCCCGCCATGCTCTTCTATCAGTCAGAAGCTTAAACAAAACCAATATGAAATCATGAATCCCATAGACATTTTCATAAACTATATTTAGATTTTTCTTTAAAATCATGCCTATGATAAATTACTTTTTGTATATTCATCGATACTGCATGACTAATATCCCCTTTTAATGTCTATTACTGAAATCAAACAGATATGTTTTACAGATATTAATATGAATACACATTTGGTTATATGCATGTATGTGTAAAAAAACAAGTATTTTCAATGACATGTTTTAGCAAAGTATTTAAATAATATATTTAAATCTTCAAGGGATCAAAGTCTCAAAACAAACTACAAAAACAAAAATATTTGCAATACAAATTGCAATGAGAAGTTTCTCCCTGTACTGTATTGTCACCAAAGATGAAGCAACTACTTCAAATATGTTGTTTAGAAAACTCCCTTGCAAAACCCTCCCTTGCAAAACCACTTGGAATGGGTTCATTCTGGTGAGAGTGAAACTGATTTGGCTTACATTGTTGTTTCAGTTTTTAACCACTGGCCCAACCACCACCTGTACGTTCCTTCAAGTCTGAACCTTGTCCATGGGTACAAGCTTGCCGTGCTTCCTATAATTAGGAGAAGAGGGGTCGTTTGTTAACCCCATGTCATCTCACACACTGGGCCAGTAGTCAAGCACGAGGAGACGTGTGACCTTTCTGTTGACCGGAATGACTAGGTGATGACCTCTGTGGTCCAGCCCATGAAGGAAAGGGAGCACTTTAAAACGGTCATTATGATTAATGGTTTTCCCAGGCTAGGCCAAATGAATAATTGCTCAAACAAAAAACCCTCAGGCCCCAAATAGTTAGCTTTATTACCTGCGGATATCAGATATCTTTTCAACTTATAATCCTCTTTGCTATAACTTGGAGTTATGTGGAATGTTTTTTGTACTGTAGGAATGCAAACCAAGTCTTCTTGTAATAAAAGTGTACATAATAGTGTACATGATTAAAATATATTCCACATGCAAAGCAAAGATGTCTCTCATAGCTTCCTGTTACACTGAACTTTGGGTCCCAGCTAGTGAGCTGTGCTTGTAGCATCTCTGTAAATCTTGTGGAAACTTGATTCCCAAGGAAGATGCTTCAAAGAAGATAATTAACATGATGAAATTGTTAGAAAACTAAGAAAGCTTTTTTGAGTTCATCTCAAGTGAGGCAATTGTCTCTTATTGTGTTGAGCACATTAGCAGTCTGTTCTGTCAACCCCAAAACATTTGTCATGCCAAAAAATGAACAATTCATCATTATGAATTACCAGCCTTTATTCTAACACTGAACAAAGCTTATGTATTGTTGCTCACAAGACCCATCATAGCCCCCTCATCTGTGAAGGGATAGCAAACTTAGGAGATATAGACCTGGATATCCTAAAAAAGTACTGACCTTTCCTAGCCAAGAAGAGTTGACGTGTAACTGGCAGGTACCTGCAATTATCTTTAGAATTCACGTCCTGTGATGGTGAACAGGAGGTTACTTGCTTCTAAGATCTCAAATCAAGGAGCACTAAACTTGCTTCGGGGACTGTACTTCATATCTGCTGTATTTCAGTGTAGCAGGCTTCAGGATCAGGCTTACTAAGTTTTTGTAGACAATTACTTCTTCAGCATCTTTTTCATTATAGAGGCTGAGCACAGCACCTGTTACTCTCAAGGGAGCTCTAGGTCACAGAATGATCACCCAGTAAGTTTCATGGCCTAGAACAAGCTCAGGGTCCTCCTGCAAAACATTTTAACTGTTGTCAGAATGCATATCCCCTAAAAAAGGTCACAAAGCCAACCTTATAATAATATGTAAATGTCTTCAAAAAGTCTTTCCATTATAAGTAACTAATAATATATGCCAGGAGAATGAAAAGAAAGTCAAATAAATATGCAGGACTTCTGGAAGTACTGGGCAGAAAAATCTCCAGACCTGCTAGGGATACTACTATGACTAGGCAACTGCTATTTGCCTACCTAATACTTTTTATTTAAGTGAGAGAGACCACCAGGAATATCCTCTTGTCTGTATCTATGAAGGCAACAGTTCTGAACTTACAATTCTGCAACTTATGATCATTTAAAAAAAAACAGTTCAATGGAGAATCCATACACTACAAAAATGACATGTGATTGTGAAATACTGCCTTCAGTCCAAGAGTTTGGTATTTCATTTCCTATGAGGTCAGTAACAGCAACAGAAAAATACTAACCAATCTGCAAAAGTGAAGGTGAACTGACCACTCAGACATGTCTGGGACAAAGGTTCGTAATAATGTATACCATATAAATGAGATTAATTAGATTAAATAAAAACTAGAAAAGAATGGATAATCTCAGGTGGCACTTACAGGTAATATAACGAGATACATCTTGCATTCCAACTAAAAGCAGTAAATAACAAGAAATCCTCGCATGCACTTCCTTACTCTAGAAAACAAAATGGCATTTAGAAACCTGAACCCTTGAAGGCTAACGTAATTGTAATGCCTTTAAGTATAAATCACTCAAAGTGAGCATGAAAATACTCAAGTGCAAATGTTTACCGGCTCTTACATGTAGGAAAAAATAGCCTTTTTGTTCCTTTAAGACAGATTTATTCATTATATGATTTTTATTTTATTTTTATAAAATTCAGCTCTGTATCACTGAACTAAGTTTAGGAAAATCTTTGCTTTAAAAGGTTCCCTTTCAATATTGTTGCCCTTATCACCTGCATTTTCCTTTCTGTCTTGTCAACCTTTATAAAAGTTTAAGCTTCTGACATTTTGTGCTTCTTTTCTGCATCTGTAGTTCCAAACCTGTCTATATGAATTGGCTCACACACTGGATTAAAAGTGTTCTGAAAAAAAAAAAAAGAAAGAAAAAGAAAAAACCCTACACCACAAAAACACAAAACCCCAACAACAACAAAAAACAGAAATGCATGCCCTGGCTTCAGAGTCAAAGAATGCCAGAATTGGTTTCAACTTTTTATCAATCATAAGTCTGTAATATTCTCTCATTACTTAGCTTGTTATTTGGTGGCAAAGTTCCTATTCTCTGTTCCAAAGCACTCCAAGCCTCTAAAATCTCTCCTCTGAAGAAGACCCAAGCACAAGGGCTAGGAGGTAATATAATACTTCTTACTCTGCTCACTAGCATTCTAGACTAGTCTTTGTTTTTGTTATAAACACTGAATTATATGATGTTTTATTCCTCTTTCCCTTTTAACTCTTCCAGGTGAAACAGCTATTTTTTTATATTCCAGTTGTGAACCAGCTGTGATATCAATAAAGCAGATCAATTTAAATATTACCATGAAGGCTGAACACTGGCAGAATATGATTATAAATTTGGACTTGCCCCATGCCACATACTTGGTTCCACCGAGCTTTAGATAGAGTGGTCAGGGAACTGCTGACATGCAGACACTCTTGAGACCTTGCAATGATCTAAGCTGCATGTGACTGAGGGCACCCACCCACCCCTCATGTTTTTACTTGAAGAGTAACAAAAACCTCTAACGGAACTTCTCCAAATTTAGGTACTTCCATGCTCCCAATATTTTTCTGTCACATCCATCCAATTTCTTTAGCTCTGTAAGTTCATATACGCCTTGAGAAGAAACATTTGTTTAACCACACTAGAGACATCATTCTCTGCATCTTCTCCAATGTCAGAGATCCCATTTTTAATTTATGTAATTGTTCCAAATTGACTTCCATTAAACAGCTCAGATAATGGTGAATGAGTTAGGCCTGCAGTGTTCCCATGATCATGAGCCAACACAATATCCAGTTCTACATTCACACAGTCATTTGACATGACCCTTTTGTTTAAAAAGGGATATGACCTTTGATTTTCTTGCTAAGTAAATTCTAGAGGGGGGGGAATAAAAGAGGAGATATTTATTATTATAGCAGTGTCCTTTCATAAATGTAAATGAGCAATCCAAAGGCCTAATCAGAAAATAACCCCGTTCAAAGAAAAAATAAAGTTTAAGTAATATAAAATTTTATCGTAGACTAAGCTAAGACATACCTCTTGAAAGCTTTCTACCCATCTATTAGCAATTTGTTTGAAGTTTCTGCTGGGCAGAAGACCCATTCATATTGCTAAGGCATTTCTTTGAGAAATTCCACTGGTACCATTTTAATAGCCTTCAACAGACAAGTATTGTTGACAGCATTCCCCATAAAGTTTTACTCGCTGGATGAGAGAGGTGTGCAGTATTTAATTGTGAGCTTATATCTATCCATTTAAATTCAACATATGTTGATCAACAGATAGAGGTCATGGCTGCTGGGCACACAGAAATCAGTCATGGAGTAAGATTTACAAAGCTTCTGAAATGGCCACAGTCATTTTTATTGTTTCGCTTATGATTTTTACACTTACACTAGAAATATCAGACACAAACTAGAGGTCTCCTAGTACTTCACAAATCCAATCTATTATTAAACAACTAGAGTCAGATTTAAGTTACTTTACTACTTTCACTTGGTTTATTTTGTCTGTGAGAAGTACAGAAAAGTAGCATAGGAATAAAGGCTCTCTTCCTTCCTGTCTCCTATGTCTCTCTCTCCAAAGCCCTGGAGATTGAGCATGTTTCTTAATTGGTTTCAGCCTCATATATTCATCTTCTCAAATCACAGAGCACTAACCAGGAGTTAAATTCAAATTGAGGTGCAACATTGATGAAATACACGATCTGACAGCACTAGATTTAGTCTTATTTGATCCTGTTCTCACTGGGAGGTAGGAGGGAGAAGACTACTACAAAATAGCAGAAAAGATGTCCCTTTATTAAAAAAAAAAAAGGCAAAGTTTACTAAAAAAGGGCACCACAGGATTGAAGCTTATATTGTGAGCTCTCTAGGACAACTACCATCTTGTACCACGTTTACCCATGCCTGACAGTGCTGCTGGGCTATGACTGGAGTTTTTCTAGGTGCTTCTACACTATAAGATTATTAGGACTGTTACGGATAATCCACAGTAAATGAGATGGTGACATTTTAAACACTTTAAGACAGTTTGATCATCTGAATGCTCAATGAAAAATGAAGGCATACCCCTGAATGTACTGCCTCCTCAGCCGGGATGTAAGAGGTTATTAAGTTTGACTGTAATTCGTTATCCAAACATAATACAGAAACATGTATTTATGCACAAATTGATGCAGAAGGAGAAAAAAAATCAAAGAGAATGAAATTGTTTCTTGGGAATGACTGATGGCATAATTTAAAAATATACTTTATTTATATTAAGCTCCAAGCTGTGCTAAAGGGTTTCGGTAGCATATATTTTATTCCCTGTTGGTAACAAATGTGTTTCGCTTGGCACCACTGCTATATCAATTGTCACAGCCTCCATCCATCCATCACTAGCTAATTTTCAAAACCTGAGAGGTTTTTTTTTGTTTAAATACAGCTGTAACTCATTAGCTTCCTTTTGACATTCTAGTTGCAATGCATTTCTTCAGTTCCCCACCCCATCCCCCCAGTCCCCATCCCCCACCTTCCTTGCTGAAGGATAGCACCATTTTCATGCCTTGAGTTTGTCTCTGAATTCAGAAAAAAATGCGTTTCATAAACATAAGTTTAACTCTTATCCTCTCTGTTTCTGGCTGTCACTTAAATTAAGCTCTACTTTATACATTTTTTCTATCAAATTTATTTGGATTACGTGTACCACAGCAAGAAGTGGCTATCTATTCAGAGAAGAGACTGGAGGGGAAATTGTTGCATCCATCTTTCCCATCCAGTAATCCTTTCTCAAAGTCCATTTGACAACTGACCATGCAGATTTATTATCAGATGACCACATGGCCCTTGGAGCTGCCAGCCCTACGCTAAGTACAAATCATACCATCAACTAGAAAGTCCATCTAAGTAGAGACAGACATCAAAGATGTAATTTATGAAACCTGTTCCACCTCTGTAGCCAAAACCTCTAGGCCTACACGAATCCTGAAAACAGAGTGGATGAAGCCCCAGCCATGTAGATACTCTCCTCGTGGAACACTGACCTCAGCTGCATCCCCACTTCATACATACAGAGGCCACAGTAGCATCTGCGGGGTTAAGCAGAAACAATGATTTCTCTCTCTGACACCATGGCAGAAAAACAGCAAGGTTACTAACCTAGCTTCTTGAGATGTGCTCAAAGACCATAAACTGTTCAGAATTTAAAACTGCATAGAATGACCAGGACTCAGACCTGAGGAATCTTTAGTCCAGAAAAGCTAGTCTAAATTTCTTTGCCCTTCTCTTGAATTCACTTAGAAATTACAGCCAGAGACAATAATCCTAGTGTGATGTTTACAGTATCCACAGAACATCCATGAAGTACTGGGAGCTTTTGTAACACCTGTGATATACGTCATGATATCCTGTGCTAATGGGAACTCCTTGAGAACTACAAGCATAACTCACTCATTGTGAATTAAATCACAAATTCTACACAATTGAATAATCTCTGAAGATCTTGTTAGTAAAGCTTTCCATACCTCTACTGTCACATAATCCCCAAACCACACAAACGGCTACAGCATGATGTGGTTGGATCATACTATGCTGTAGCCTCCTAGCATATTGACACAAGGAAGCAAGAAAAGGCAGCAGAAAGTTCTCCACCCTACCCAAGGATGTTTCTATGCAGCATTACCCTGGTCTATAAAGGTTGTTTACCCTACTGCAGTAAAAGAAGATCAGGACAAAAATAGGAATTTCCTATATCTTCCAAAACCAGACCAGCTAAACATTGCCTCTTGCTCAGTATCTTACTCCATTAAAAAAGACTTCTCAGAAATATCACCATCTAAACAATCTTCCTGCACAGAATGACCAGTCTATAACGCGCAGTTTATACAGAACACGAGTGATCCTCAAAAAGACATCAATAATTCTTAAAGTTTTGTGCAGAAAATCTGGAGTATTAGAAACAGTCTAGATGAAATGCCACAAAATAAACAAGAGAAATTAAAATGGTCGGTGCCTGTGAGTCAGTGTTTTCACTCTTGTTAGTTCACGTATGAGGATCTACCAGACCACATCACTCACTTAAAGTGAAACATTTCTCTTGAGTTATGAATCCTTCTGTCATTTGTAAAACAATAAAGTTCAGTAATACAATGATAAAACCATTTGTTATATATTGTGTCCACAATAACAGGGCACAGCTGAGCCCATCAGCCGAACTGCTTCTGCCTCTGAAAGTCTACTTAAGAAAGGGCAGAAGGTGCCACACTGGTACAGGAGGAGGGTAAAACGAGTAGAAAAACAGCAGGGAGGACACCAAGGGTACAGTTAAGAGGAGGAGGAGCTCCAGACACCAGAGCAGATACCCAAACTGTGGCCCACGGAGGACCTGCACTGGAGCAGGTGGACGTTTCCTGAAGGAACAGCCCACGGAGAGCCCATTACCCACGGGAGGCAAGGAGCAGCAGAAATGGCTCCATGCCACCCTGGGCAGGATGAGGAGTCTGGAATGAAGGAAAGAAGTTGAATGGGGGAGGCAGTCTGGGGGAAGGAAGGTGTTATTTTCATTTATTTATCAAAGTTTATTTGTTTCTTACTACCCAAATCTAATTTAATTGCCAGTAAATCAATTTTTTCCAAGTCGCATCGTTTTGCCCACAATACTCATTCATAAGCAATTTCCTTGTTTTTATCTTGACCCACAAGCTTTCTTGTTCCTGTATTTTTTTTTCTCCATTTTTTCCCCATCCCACCAAGGAGCAAGCAAGTGGTTGGGTAGGTTAGCCAAGGCAAGATAGCTAGCCAAGGTTAATCCATCACAATTAGTAACACAACTTTGTGATTTTCCTTAAGATTTTTCAATCACTTGATGGAATGGACATTAATTGTTCACCCTACCTTTTCCATTTCCTTGTCATTCTTAGTCATATACTCTGTTGGATATCTTACATTTGTCCAGTAAGCAGCTATTGGTCTTCTCTATATCATACATTTGCCAACTAATACTAAAACACCAGTAGTTATTTGCAACAGCTATACACCACTAGTTATTAACAACTAGTTATTCAGAAGTCTAGATGGATAAGCCCGTATTCTCTCAGATTTCTCTGATTCTCTCAGATAATATTCCTACACAGAAATAGCAACATTGTACTAGAGCATGGGTCATGACTAAATTTACTATTACTAATTATTAGTCTCTTGTTCATATTAATACACATTAAAGATAAAAATTCAAATATACATACATACATGTTTATCTAAGTCTACTGCTTAATCTTGTAAATTTAGTGTTTATAGTTTAAATCCACTCACTGAATAGTGAAAGATACAAATTTGATTACCTCTATTACCAAACATCATTTGTTTTATTCTGAAGTAAAAATAATGCGTTCATATTTTAAAGTCAAGACCAAGAGAAGTATGTTTCATAGAACTGAGACAACAGTTCATAATTTTCCCAAGAAAGAATGCAGGGAGAAGGAAATTAAACAAGCATTCTTGCATATATTTCCTGATGTTATTTTCATTATAGAGAAGCAAAATTACATTTACTCCCTTGATAGCAAAGGTCAAACAATCTGATAAAACATAGTTAATGCATTGAGAATGATTGATGCTTAAATAAAAAAGCCATGTTTTTTTTATGTACCAAAAAGTGTTCTCTCTTCGTTATTCTCTCCATCTCTAACATACACACACACGCTTAATATAACAAAAGGGTCTACAACAAAACGAAAGGTCAGAGGAGCCTTTTGAATTATGTACTCACATACCCAATAAAGATTTAGCCATCCATGATGTTTTCATAACGGTAACATACCTCCTTTATTGAGTATTTGTAGTTCAACCACAATATTCATTTTTAGCTTAATCCTTATCCTGTATGAGTACTCACACACCTATTTTATAAACTTCACGCTTCTCAAAAAGAAGCGGCACTGGATATTATCTGTAACCATATGTACAATAAAACAAAAGCACCCATTGAACTTGTAGCATCTTACAGGATCTGACTTAAATCCCACCAGAATTAAACACAAATGGGCTTTTTAATACTTGTAAACCAAAGAACCCATGACTCATCATTACATATACATGCATGCTATCACGTTTCTTCAAAATGCCACGTGTATAATACAAGGTTTTCCAAAGAGCATACGATTCATATAGTGTTCAATAGTTACACTCTTCTGTTACGGAAGTATTGTACAGAGCTGCAGAACAGCTATCAGTGTTTACTGCACATAAATGAGATGTAGAAAAAATGTTACAAAAATGCTACCCTCTACAGCACTATTTAGACTGTCCACTAGCTCAACAGTTGTTTACTGCTTTGATGTAGTTAATCTCCTACTAGTCCTAGTATGTAGGACTGAAAGAGGAATCGTAAAAAAAAAAAGGCCATCAGAGAATTATTCTAAAGTTTACTTGTTCATCTGGCAGCACTGATTTCATTTCATGGCAATGAAGCTGTAATGGGTGATCAGTTGCTCAGGGGTCCTGTATAAAAATCACTAAGACTGACCACAGAAGTCAGACATTTCACAGTGACATGTAACAAATTTATGACTTTAAATATGTGCACCACTATATTAACGTAGACAGACTGAACCGATATTGGGGCTATCTCGTTTATGAATATTATCTTTCAGGATACCAATAGCTTACATCTTTCAAATCCAGTCACCAGCAATTCCACGTTTTCTGGTGTGGACAGCTGGTACAAGCTTTCTGCTTATTTTTGCTTTGAATTTTTCCTCTTCCTATAAAAACCCCATTTTGGCTTGGCAGATCAGATCTGAGGTTACCTCAAACTGCCAAATCACCACTATGGAGTTTTATCCTTGTTTTTCATGTCAGGAATATTGCCATTTGAAATACTGTGCAGCAATTACTTGCAGTATCTGAGAACTCGTGTGTATTCTCTATTCAGTGAAAGAAGCATCTGAGGTAGTACTCATCAGCAAAATAATCTCAATAGTTGTTTTTGTTTTTAATATATAGTAATATGTATACTGTTGCTTATGAGTCCAAAAAACTAGCTAAAGGCTGGGATCTTCTTGAGCTATATCCAATGTTAAGAGAAGTATGTGAATACTACTTTGACTGTTTATTTGATGCTGTTTTATTTGCTATATTATAACCAGTAAAATAGAATCAGCAGAAGTTTCATCTGTGAGAATTCAAGCCTACTTTCAATCCTTTGCAATTTGCAGAGCCAATCCCTTTCATCGATGCACAGTCAAGCTGCTGCCTTACTTTAATTCTTTTAATTTTGCTTTCTGTGGACTCTCTACTACCTTTAAGCCAGTGACCTAGCTCCTACTTATTTACTCCACCCCTAAAAAAACTCCGCAACTTATTTGAGTGTCTCTACTACCTTCTGTAATCCTCACCTGGGACTTGAGAAATATTTCTACGGTTTCAGATACTGCTCTAGGAAAAAAAAGAAAAAAACACTTAATTGCTCCCTATGTAACCTGAAAGAAAGCTTAAGCAAAGTCTAGATGATAGACCAAAGATTGATTTGTGGGCACCCACCACAACTCTGCAACACAGAAATATTATTTGCTGAAGGAAAACAAAGATTAAATTTCATACTTGAATTTGCTGATAAAACAGCAAGTTCCATCAGAGTTGGCCATCAAAATAGTATCAAGTATCTGGGAGCTACTTGCAGTTGTAGCTATTGTGAAACCTGAAGCAAAAAGAGGATGGAATATTAAAAAAACACACAACACTTTTCTCCACAACTTCCTTCAAAGCAGACCAACGTGTCACAGAAAGGCACAACTCTATCCCATAACACTACACATCTTACATATATACCAGCCTGTAGTAATTCTTACAACTCATCTTCGTTGAAAATTCCAGAGGTCTTGGAGACAACGGAGACAGTCTCCGGGATGAAATCCTGTGAGGCTTTTTTCTCCCCCCCTAAATCATTGTTTAAACCCTCTTGACTTCAAGAAAATAAAAAATTGATCCTGTATACCAAATGTACTAATGTGCCTATGGATCATGAAAACTAGCATCAAAGCCAAGCAGAAGAGCCTTGATGTTTGTTTCCAACTTGTGATGCCTCTCATTTTCACGCAAATGAAATTTAGACTTGGCTACTGAGCTCATTTCCTTGCCAAAAGCAACAACAAAGTGCTTGTTTTAGATAAAAGTGGCAGGAATAAAACTGTTTTCAAATTTAGAGTAATAAAAGCTCTAAGAAATCTCCTCCTAGAAAAAGGCTAAATATTCTCTTCAACTCAAGAAAATGATTTTGAGGACTGGACACATGGAGTGCAGCTACACTCATGACTTTTCTCCACTGTAACTCTGTATTCAGTCAGCTACAGGTGTTGCATCACTAAAGCTTGGAACATTTTTCTTCAGCAATACAAAGCAGCAAGTTCTTCTTTTTATATCTTCTTATTTGAAGAACTAACAGAATTTTATTCGAATCACATCCTTACTCCTCAACATTCTCCATCAGCTTGCAGCTGAGTACCTTCAGGGCTAACAGGTTGGGTACCATCTGGTATCAGTACTGTCCCCACACTCCCCAGTCAAGACTTCTTTAAGGCCAGGTTTTTCTTTCAAGTTAAGAGAAGATGACAAGCCTGGCAGTCTGCAATTTTTCCAGGCTGACTGAGTCAGCCTGGTTGACCAGATCCATGCTAATGAGAATGTGCCATCTCATAACAAAAACATTTTTGAATAATGTAAAGCTTCAGAGCTTGGTGTGCCAGATAATACAATTCATTGTTTAATTATGGCGCTAGCAGAATCCACTTTTGCATTCATCTACAACAAACGTGGCTGCAAAATTGTCATCAGAATTAACTTTATAAATAATGCAAAAGTAAAAAAGAAGCAAGATTCTACAAAAGCAATTTAAACAATCAGCAGTCCTTTCTATATTTGAAAGAAAGATAGGCAGAAATGCATAAAGCCTCAAAATCAAGAAGAATATATGAAATTCAGTGAAGTACTATAACTAGTGTCACCAGTCTTGCTGATGTAGCTGAGAACAAAGTTTTATGTCCTGAAACTTTCTGAAGACAATACTTATTCTTAATCCTTTTTAGTTTGCCAGTAGAAGGGCATCACCAACAACATCCACCCAAGCAACCTCACTTGAATTAAAAAGCTGCTTCAAAACAACCAAAAAAACCCTAGGACATTGGCTTTTGTGATGGATCACACCATGTAATTAATCTAAGTCCTTCACAATAGTTACACTACACTGACTTGGAAAATCCTGCCATTAACTACCTCTCTACACAGGCCTAATTTGGATAAAGCGGCCTTGAAGGCCGGGCCGCGGCCCTGAAGACTGGGCCGCTCTTTCTTGTATGCTTTAGCATTTATAAATTCTTGATCCAACATTAAGCTGAGGATGCAGGCACACCGAACACTTCAATGCCACTTGTTGGAATAGGACATCTGATATATTGCTATGAATTACCTTAACTCAAGCATAATAAGCTTTGCAATTTTATTCGGTACTTTAATAGACATGGACAGGCAACTCTCGGGAATTTTTTTAACTGCTTCATCTTTCCACATCATGTAGAAAATTGGCACACTGCTAGAACAGGTAGTGTGATAAGAGTCCAGCTGGAGTAGCCTAAACATTTGCTGAATTAATATTCTATTAAAAACGAACACCCACCATATGGGATTTGGGGTTTTGTTTCTTTCCTTCTTTCAATGTATGTTATGTTTTAGAACTGGCTGTGTATTCAGAGCTCCAAAAACGATTATGAACTGACCTTTGTTCCAGCAATCTTCATCTTAATTTTGATGAGCCTTGGCGTTTTTTATTTTATAACATTACATCATCACTGACTTATTGCTTCTTTTAAAGATCTAGTTCATTTACAAGACAAAATACCATATTTGACAACCCACAAATGTCTTCTGCCACCCTTACGCAGGCTTGTTAGTTGTCATTTCATAGCTTGTTAGCACTTTCCGTCCACTGCACGTTAGTATTTGAAACACTATGACCACCAAAGGCGACAGTCACCATCTGTACCTTAACAGCTTCATGGGCTGGGCAGATGATTTTGGAATTCCTCCAAACTGGCAAAAACACATCCTGCACCACGTCATAGCCTGCCTTCCACGCAACCTGCCGTGGCTGGCCTCAGCTGCACCTGACACAACAACTGTTTGGAGAGCTCCAGCCAGTGCTGCTGATTTCAAAGCCCTGTACGGTTAAACTATGCATGCTGGTCTCATCCTGGTTATACCATGGTCATCCGAGACCTCCGATATGTTGTCACGATCCCAAACATTTGCTCCAGCTCCTTTGGACTTCAGAAGCTAAATTCTGATTCCAACTCGCATATACACTTTCACACTAGAAAGTTTCTTTCCTTTTAATATCACTGTGCATCTGGTACTCTATTATGTAAGACTAGAGCTGCAATACCTTTAGGCGTCATACCTAGTGAAAAGCTAAAAATTACTTTAAAATTCTATCCTACAAACCAGATTATTTTCCCTCATCTACTTCCATCTCTTACATCTCTTTACCTAAGGAGTAAATCTAGCTGGGAGAGCTCTTCGACGGCATGTTGTATTGTCACTGGTACTTCAAAGATTCAGAACATTATCTTGCATGTTAGGAAGCAACACTCTACACTGAATCCTTAGAAATAAACGGGTATGGAGGGGAACCCGATAAAAAAAAAAATCCCTTAAGTCTGAAAATATTAAGTAGTATTAGGAGAAACCTTTTAGTGAGTCTTAGCACTATCAGAGGGTATTTAGTACCAGTAACAGTTGAGTAAGATGTGACATCTTTAGGAAAAAAAGCTTTCCAGGCATTGCCATTTACTGCATAAGTAGAACTACATGGGAAGATATACATGTTCTCTTATAACTACTGTCGAGTAGGCCATGTTGCAAAATTAAACATTTTTTAAAGCTTAAGAGGACAAAGCCAGAGCATCTTCAGGTTAAAATAATAAAAAGAGCTCTTGCATGCCATTTAAGACAATTAATTTGTGCAGTTTTAGAAAAAAACAGCAACCTACACATCCTTTGCAAACAAAACAGAGTTATAGATGAAAGCATCTGCTTGCTCCTTCCCCCAGTTCTGGGTAGCCTACCAGCAGTTCTGAGCTCATTACAAAGGTTGTGCACATCCTTGCCTTTTCTCTACCTACATGGGGTTGGCCATATTCTATGTTAAAAGCACATCCTTTTTATGAAAGAAAGGCAAAAGTGGGCTCTACATTTTTCAACTCAATGTGTGTGTCTGGCTATCTCAATTTGACAATTCTATTTCAGAGATTAAGAAATGCATGAGCTATTTAAAAACAAATAAAAAAAGCTGTCGGACTGTTTAATTAGTGAGTGCTCATAAATTAAGCATCTTAGGCTAAATTCTGAGCCTGCCTTTGTTGTTGTTGTACTCAGGGATAACAAATGAGGTGAAAACTACAGATAACAAGAATGCCAGAGTTCCTGGGCTTTCTTGCCTTCTTACATTCCAATAGAACACTAGACAAGGAATTTACAGGCCTTTCCCCTGAGGTCTCTCTCATTTTCCAATTTAGCAGTGAAGTCATGGTTTCTTATCTCATTATTTGCTTCCTTGCATCCTGTCCCCACTTTGGAGTTCACCTGCCCAGTGAACTAATCTGTAAGAGGGGGGAAGCCCTATACAGGACCTCTATTTTCTCAGCTGTTAGCCCCGCTGTGCCCTCAACATTATGTCATCAAAAGGGACAAGAAAGAGAAATGAAGCGTCTGACCCTAACAAATTCTGCATCAACATCGCATACCGTGCTGAGTTTGCTACCTGGATTTAAAGGAAGGTGGTATCATTGGTAAAAAAAAATGATGCAGGGCACAGATTATGTATGAGGCAGTTGTTCCATGCACTTTTTTAGACAAGCAAAGACATCACTGAAAATGGTTATTCAGGTTTTTATGGGTATAGAAAATGAGCTTTCTAAAAAAAAAAAGAGGTGGCAAAAGAAGCAAATTCTTATAAAGATGACCTGCAATGACCTCTTCCAGACACCTTCTAGACAGACCATAATTAAACCATGGAAAAAAATGGAAGGGTTAATAATGTCACCTGTACAGCAAGCAGGATTCAATGTCTTTACTGTCCCACCCTTTTCAAACACACCATAGAAAGGGCAGCTATAGTTTTCTTGGCTTTTGGGGTCCTGTGACCAAGCAAATGGCTCAGTTCCAGATGAAAAACTTCAAGGAATATTTTCTTTTCGGTTCATAGTGAACAAAATATTACTATAGGAAAAGCATTTTATTAGCTTTGGACTGTTTGGGTTTGTTTGGAAATTGCATGAGCAGGTCCAAAATGCCTGCTGGCATACTTCATCTGTGCAAGACAGATAGTACTTCCAGAAGTTTCTCAATAAGGCAGCATAGCTTATTTGCCTTCTTTTTTGGGGGGGCACTGGAATATAATCGGTGTACTGGCAAGTAGTCTGAAGACCACAACGCCATCCTCATGAAGTGTTACAGGGCTGAGCAGAAAATAACTTTCCTGCACAGATCCTGGGTGTCTAGTATACAGCGCAATACTGGCATTTTTATACCTAGAGCCAGTCACGACTATTTAAGGCATAGACTGAATAGGCTTCAATGTCATAGCTTTGGGGGGAAAAAACCTACGGTTCCTTGTAAAGCTCAACAACATATCAGCTTCAGGGCCATACATCACTACTCCAAATGCAAATTCCACATTTGGTAATAGATAACTTCCTAAAGCAATAGTAAAGAACAGGGGTATTTCTTGCTTTCTGAGTAGAGACCTCTTTCTCCACAGACTCCAACTAGCCACCTTGCAAAAGGACCAGATAATGCAGAAATAATTTTTTGATCCTTTCAGATAACGTTGAAAGCAAGCAAGTATCTGTTAAAGACACTGAGCTACATGAATAATAACTGAATCACACAGTCTGGACATGGGCTTTCTACAAGAATTTGATGTTATTCACCCTTGGCCCCCGAGACAAAAGGCAAATTTCTTCCCTCCTGTAATACTGAAATCTCTGTACTCTTAGGAGCAAGTTCTTTGAGAGTTTAAGGCAGATTACCTTAGCTAGATAGGAATATGGGAAATATAATATCTATTTAGGGCTCTGAACTGTCAGAACGGCTGTGTTCCCTCAGCTCACCCATCATACTAAAGCCACAGTTAGGCTGTAAAACTATGCTGCTACAAACCTTAAAACAGATGCAATACCCACTACCACTGCAGTGGCTTGCCCTCCTGTCTGCTATTTCAACATTGAAGCAACGTGGAAGAAGGAAATAGCAATCTGTGAGCACACACCAGGGCTCCCCCAGGGATTCAGTGGTTGTAGCTACCCCTGCTTGGGCAAAGGTTGGGTCCCGCTGCAGCTGCAAAAGCAGCCCAGAGGTGCCAATGCCAACTCACAAACCAAAGTGTGGCAGGTGCCCCTGTGAGTGTGCCAAGAAGTCATAACATATTTTATTTGCCTAGCATCCAGGTAAGCAGATTCTTTACATGAAATATTAGAGTACTATGAGGAAAAAAGTCTTCCTCTCTCAGAATACTCATCTTGTCCTCATTATCTCGTAGCATTACAAAGTCTTCCATACCTAAACAGTAATGTTTCAGTCTGAAGAGGCAGCACCTGATCTCTGGAAAACAAATCCAGAAGTACAAGAATTTCATAAAGCTCAAATTAATCCAAAGTAATTCTCAGCTTTATACACAAGTGGTAAAAATCCCAATGACAACAGTGGGATTTACTACAGGCTTAAGGTTAGAAGCATGATGAAGCACCCAACCAATTGGGGCAGGTTGCTGAGTCTGCTGTTAATGCAGATAACTATGGAAGTTTGATAACAGAGCTTTTAATCATCTAAGAAGCCCCCATCACTTTAAGAGAGGTCCCTTTTAGAACAGAAATTCGAATAAAATTTGAAAAATTCTTATGAGTCTAGGAAATAAGGCACACTTAATTATTAAACTTTGAAGTGACTGTATCTAAACTTTTTGTTGACTACTACACCATAATTTTTTCATATCTTCTCCAAAACCCAAGTTTATGAAAGATAACTCATTTTAGCTGAACAAACTCAAATTTATTGCTTGAAAGAAGAAACTTATCTAAACACAAGCCTAACTTTTTTTTTCCCCCATAGTTTAAGTGCCTGTAAAAACAGCGCCATTACACAGGAAAACCACAAGGGCCCATTACTCAAGCTCTGCTCCGATGTTTGCAGACTTTTTGAACCTACCCTCTCCACATAAATTTTCAACTATTGCAAACAAGTCTCTACCCACTGGTAGCTTTAGACCTGCTAGGCTTAATGATATGGAGAAACGCCACACTCCGCAATCGGGAAAGAACTTGTTTCATAAAGCTTCCAGCTAAGAGCCAAAATGAGCAAATCCACACCTGACACAAGCTGGTGTCATTCCTCTTCACCACTGGTTATTTGTGCAAGTAATGCCAGCTGAGAAGACATTAAAGTACAGTGGTACATTTGTACCAGAAGCTGTAAGTGGTAACTACAGATAAGCCATTACAGCAGTACAGAACTGTAAATCTAGAAGGCACTGAAGGACTGCAGACTGTAGGCCTTAGGAAGACTTTGTGTAGCCCATCTTCGGTGTACTTTAGTAAAAGCTGTGGAGCTATGCAAGGAGAATACAGGTTGTGCCCATACACGTGTGTAGGGGAAGACAACGTTGAGAGCAGGCGGGGATGCCTTGTGGCACACCAGGCCAGAACCAGTCATTTGTACCAAAGGACAGTAAGGACCTGTGTCACTGCCCTGCCATCTACCACCACAATCAGCCTGACGGACCATACTGCTGATGATTTACAGCTGCAAGTTGGGCATATTTAACTGTACACAGAGACAGCGGCCATTACACAGGAAACCCAGTTCTCAGCTACCTTACATGGCTTTTTCAGTGGTGCTGCAACTCCTTGCAATGAAAACTGGGGAAGTGTCGAAGAGCTCAGCCCCACTGTAGGTTGACAGAATTATCAGGCTGAACAGCAGTCACTTTTAGATTACTATTCCCATGACCAAAGCAGATTTAGACCAAAGTTTACCGCAATACCCAATCGCATATATGACTTTGCAGGCTGGCAGGAAGAACACCCTGTGGGAAATTCGGAAGAGAATCCTAGTTATCTGGCTTGGGTGATCAGCTTCAACAGCTGAGGCTCTGAACCTCGATGTCTCTTCATTCTCTGTCAGCCCCTCTCCCCCAGGGAGATTTTACTCATCACCCCACAAGAAACAGAGAGAAATGAAGCTGAGCAGCTGCTCTGAAGAGGCCAAGTACACATCACACAGCAAGCAGACTCCAAGGTTGTGCCAGTGCCCAAAGTTCGAATCTGTTTTTTCCTTTATAACCAACACAAAACCACCAACCAATCTACCATGATGAGCTAGATAAAATATCTTAGCAATTAATTACCACAGGTAGAGGCTACGAGTTGATCAACTGAAAGCTGCTGACAGTGGAATTCCTCTGAAAACACCACTACCTTTCCATGTAATATCAAACTCCTACTTATCTGTGATGTTGGGAAATCCTATATTTCCCTGTTCTGGAGTATATATTTCCACAGAAGTAAATAATGACTTGCAACCATCAGTTAAGGCCATGGACTTGCAAACTGGCTTTCACTTGTGATCTTGGTCAGCTTTCCACTGAGGTCCACATACGCAGATTGGAAAATCTCTCTATTAATCTGCCCTGGTGACTAGATCCTCATCAAACAGGAATATTTTGTAATCAAATGTGTCACACGGGAGCCTGATGAATCAATATTTTCACTTTACCTAAAAGTGCTCTTTCGCTAAATAAAACATCACTAAATTGAAGAGTGCCCTCTGAACCACTCCTTGACCAAACCAAGTTTGTGGGAAGTCAATATACATTTCAGTAACTAGAAAGGCAGAGCTCCTGCCTTTCCAGCTATATTTTTGCCATCTGTGGCCTTAGCCTGCTACCTATCTTTTCAAGGCCTTGCCCTACAAAGAATTCCCTACAAGTGCCTTGCCTTGTACAATCAAGGCCCTGAGAGCAGCAGTCTGCTGGGCAGGGAGTAACTTTTGTTCCACAATAACTAGTACAACAGGATAACAGTCCCTTACAACTACAGCTGTTCTTAAAATACACATATTAAACAATATGTGTGTTTGAGTGTTTGAATCCTTCCTATGTAGTTTACAAAGTAAAGTCAAAATATTTCAGTTGTTTTTACATTACACATGAAAAGTTCACTTTCTAATCTCAAAAGTTAACTTTTTTTTTCCCCTCTTCCAAACAATACATCTTAACTGGATAAGGTAAGGGAAACCCTACCTTCACCCTACCTTCACTTTCCCCAGCCTTACTTTTTCAAGAAGAGGGCTGAAGGGGAGAGAAAAAATAAAGAAGAAAAAAGTCATATGGCTCATTTCAGCTCACAGTTCCTTAAATGGTTACAAAACAATGACAGCACAGATGCCCAACCACTTATCTCCATCTTTCCAACCTGCTTGGCAAACCCGTAGGATAATACAGAAATATACCAGAATCCCGGCCTCTGTGGTGTTACTGGAGCAGGATTTGCTGCTGCAATATATAATCCTGTGAAGAACTGCAGGCAGGCAGAGTGAAAGGACAGCAGGACACAGCTGCAAACCCAAACAAAACTATTAAGTCCAATATTAGAGCCAGCAGCTTTGTCAGCATACCTTTAATGTAAACAAAACATACAGTACGCCCTCAGGAACACAGCTGAACACCAGCCTACCTCCTACTACCAGACTTCCTCTGCAGCATGAAGACAAGTCTCAAGTATGAATCCTGAGCCTTAACGAAAATTTACAGTTTTCCAGACCCTATCATCTTGAACACATCATGACACACAGAAGCCAAGGAAAACAAATGAAATTCATGTTTTACTGTGTCCCACATGCTGTGATAGCTCCAAGCCTGCTAGCATCCACCAAGAAACACGCAGAATGCTCAGTTCTGAAAACAAATCCATTACCAGGACAGAGCACAGAACAAAATCAACTCAACAAGCTACTCCATGTGTTTTTCATTTGACTGTATTCTGCAGAGGAAGTGAATTTGGTGTATAATATACTTGGCTTCTGTCCATATTCTTTTTATTAAGCTTGGGGGGCAGGGGGCTAGAGCCCACCTTTGCAGCCCTGATTCCTCCTGCTTCATGGTGTGCACTCACTGGCACTCCGAGGGGATGGCACAGAAGAAGTCACCTATTCAGAGCCAGGTGAGGGTGCTACCCAGGCAGTACAGCCTGCACAAGGAGATACATTTGTGTGTACTCTGAACTGAACGCATGTTGTACGTATATCGTATAAATATTAAGCTGGATCAACAAGACAGGAAGCTGGACCTAGAGACCTCGGTATGCATACACAGTAGTGGAGGGAAAAAGACAGCAAGCAGAGCCAGGCAGTTTTCCCTTTCCCTGTAAATGAGGTTAAAATGGCAACATAAAGATGACTGTACAGCTTGGCTGTCACCCAAAAGTTTGCTCTGAAGAAAGAGATTTGATTTACCCCGAATTATGTGCTGGATAGGTACCATATGTAAAGTATGTATTTTCTGGAAGAATACACGTACCCACATTTACATACTATTTGTAGCTGGCTCAAGTGCCATCTAGGAAGCTGCCTGCCTGCACCTTGTTTTGTAATGTGTCTGGTAGAACAGAACTATTACACCACTCCCGTATGAAGCACTGAAACAGATTAAAGAAGAGAAGGCGAAAAACTTGCAGGAGAAGCAATCCATTTAGTGCAGTACATTTCTTCCACTGAACCATAGATTGAAGTGTACTCATAACAGTATAAACACTATATAAATCTGTGGGTTTTGACTTTCAGAGACACCATAACTAAAGACAGTATAGGCTCAAATCTGATTAATCTAAATCACCTTTCAAAGTCTTCACTTTATTGCTGAAGTCTGAAGACAAATTTTGATAGTGTTGGATTACTTTTTTTGGTCCAATATGAGTTACTGCGCAAGTTATCAACTAGTTACTAACATAAGAGTTACCACAGACTGTTTCTGCATTGTTAGAACAATAAATCATTCATTCAATTCAGCTTGATTCATACCTATGTAGCAGGTATTGATGTTTCAGGCTACCAACCTAGTAATTGACAATCACTGACATGCTATTATTGCATAGCACATTCATATTTATTGTTCACATACAATTTAATATTTATGTGTATTTACTATGAAGTTGTTACTAGTCTAAAAGTAGACTAAATGAGTATGCCAATGCATCCGCACATATAAGTTACTTGCAAAAACCGTTTATATTGCAGCTGAAAGTCCTATTTATGCAGGGACAGATCCACACTGGAAAATGGATAGCTGCAGTAGATGCACACAACTTGATACCTACTGAAAATGTGTTTCTGACTAATACTCCAAGACAATCTCAAGACAGCTAAATCAGCTATGGAAACCCAACCAGTCCTATGATGAAACTTTGAGAATTCAGTAGTTCTACCCCATTAGAGGAAAAAAAGTGCCCAAAGACCCACTTTATCTCCAGGGAGCCAGCAAGCTTGGATGACCACAACGCAGATATACAAACAACCCTTGGCAAAGGGAGCTTCTAATGTTTCCCATCTCTCGATCAGAGAAACTGTAGAGCACTATCATCAGAATTCCTCCTTGAATATTAAAAACTCCTCCAGGGAACAGCACATTTATTACTGCTACGTACATAGCTATATTCAGAAATATTTAGTTATATTATCTTCAATAAAATTTTGTTCCCATATGAAATTAATGCAAGAACATTCTGCCACTTGGAAATACTCAGGCTTCTCAAAAAGAATATACCATGTTTTTATATGTTAAGTTGTACTGCCTTTCTAAGTTTGCTTGCAGTTATTTTAACCCAGCTGTGAAGGTACACACAGCCTTCTTGTCACTTATAAACCCACTCAGCAGGGGTCTAAAGTAAACAAGCCGGTATAATTCCCTTCACCTCAGAAGCACAATTAGATTTCGAAAAGAGAATTATTCCATCCTTTCCAGTTAACAGTATACTTGAACAACCAGGTCAAGTTGTGCTTTCGGCTACAACAGAATGCATTTAGGAACACAGGAACATGCCAGCCCTCCTAGGTCCTCAAGTTCAGTGCTGTGCTGTTATCATACAGTAACTAACAAACTCCATTTCAAAGAAAAAAAAATCAGGATTTTTTACCCAATCATTGATTAGCAAGCTGATCCAGAACTTTTATTTAATGATGATGAGTTTTTTTTGAGTTGTTTTTGTTTTCCTAATTTGCAGCCAGAACTTGTTCACATGCAGTTTAAGCTGTTCTGGAAGCAAATCAAGATACTTCAAGTATCTATAGCCCTAAAGGAAAGCAGAATTCAACGTGAAAACTTGGATTGCAATTAAAAAAAAGTTCAATCTAGAAAACAAACTAGAAATAAGACTTAATTATTTTAACTTCTCTTCAAGTGAATTGCAATTATGAAGAGGCCTTTAGTTCTGCACGAAAATAGATATATTAAAAAAACAACAAAAAGAAAAAACCCTATCTGATCATGTGTCCATCTACTTAAAAGCATGGTCCAAGACAAGAGGTACCTGTGAGATTCTACATAAGATTTGAACAAACCTACAGAGTCAAAATATTTTGACAGCTGTAGACAAGGAGTTACTTACCCATGTCACTGTAATGCTACATAAACACTACCACAGAAGGGTTAAAAAAGCAGATAAGGAAGACCTGGATATCTTTTCTACAGTTCTGAAGACACTTTTGTCCTAAAAGTGTGTTTTTTTTTTTTCTCTGTCAGTTCTTAAAATGTGCTCTGAAGTTTTTAAGTCTGCCCTTACATACATAAACAGGTTAAATGCAAATGCAAAATTTACACAGACAAATGTTAACATAACTCCTTTATTCTGACAGAGGGAGAGTTGCTAAAGGTCAGAGTTTTCAGTGAACTCTATAAAAGCTATCAGTCACAGGAGAGCTCCAGTACAAAATCTCCATATACAAGTCAATGACTACAAGAATACAGGCTGAACTCCACTGTCCTCACATCACAGTAAAAGGAACACCAAGGAGAAACTTTCACTGCCACAGCAAAATATGTACCCACTTTGCCCCAGCCAAGCACATATTTTGTATTGCCTTAATCACACCATGAATTATATCAATAGTGAGAGTGCTCAGATAGAAACTTTTCTGAGAATAAAGTCAAAGCAGGGAGGAGAAAAAACTGAAGACAGAACCTTGATCTCTGAGCTCAACCACCTAATCCTCACTGTATTTACATACTACATAACTGTATTTATTTGGAAGTAACAAAACACATTGATGACACTGAGATGAAAAACAGTGATAGTACAACTGATTAGATGTAACAAAGCCAATAAGAACACAAAGGTTTAGGAAACAAGGTCTCACAACGACAGACATTTTTCATGGCACAATCCTCCAGAAGTATATTTAGTTAGCTGTATGTGCTGACGCAGTTCTATTTCAAATCACATATTCTTCCTGCTCTCCTCTTAGAGTGGATATAAGTGTGAACTTCTAAACAAGCTGAATTCTGCTTTTGAAAGTTTACAGAGTAATAGAAATATTATTACAACAGCAGCTGTCATCAGTAGGGCATCTTCTCTTCACAGAGCACAGCTCAGTTCATGCTACAGCCTTTATAAGAACTGCTTGGCAACACGCAGCAAACACCAAACAGCAGTGCAGAAGAGAAAATAATGTCTGATCATTCGGGGGAAGCATGGTTATTTCATCAAAACCAGCTCCTTACGTTAGTTATCATATGCCTCAGAGCTGAAGAAATAATACACTTGAGGAGATCCTATACCATTGACTCTAACCAGAGGAACACGTTAGAGAAAGAGTAGAAATAGTTCACCTTGTTGACTGGGCTATACTGACAACAGGCCAAAAAGGCTAGGTGTCCCTACATTAAAATCTTATTACATGATATTGGCAGGCAGGATTAGAAAGTCATCAGAACATAAAAGATGACAGTTAAGATATTGTTTTATAGGCAAAGAGTCAAAAGCAGCAGCTTCTTGAACAATACCACCACCACCCCCTTTGTTTTTTTTTAATGAAGCGAAAGCATTTTTAAATAGAAGATCAACTACACAGATGGCCGATGAGTAAGACAGATAAGTGACACTATTTGGTAAGGGGCAATCAAGCCACTGAATCAGAAACTTCTTTTCAGACCAAACCTGATGAAATACTCTGATAGAGTTTAAAAAAAAAGAGAGGTAAATATCAGTTTTCTTTTTCTTTTGGTAGAATAAAGTTTCTGCAAATTTGAACAGAAGTCTGTTGTGTTTCTGTTTGTTGGTTTTATGGTGTTTTTGTTTTGTTTGTTTGTTGTTTTTTTCCCCCTCCTGAAAATCATAATCTGCAGTTACTCTGGGTTGCTGAAAAGATGAACTGAAGAAACAGGGTCCAGAACATTAGAGTTCTGGAAAGTGATATAGTTGAGCCAGCGTGTCTAGAGAGCTTAAAGACAGCTTAACTGCAAACCCTCCTTCTTGTGTAGTTACATTAGGCCAAGAACCCCCATCCAATGTCAGCTAAACAGGGCTGGACCCCTTACAAACCACCAAAATGAAGATTTAGGTGTACCATAGGTTGAATTCAATACTGTGGCACCAACCACAGCAGCCTGGCCAGCACTACATGTATTATTATTATCCAGGAGTAACAGTGACTACGGTTCAAACTGCCTGCAACTCTACCTAAATCCATCAGGAACAATTCAAGAGAAACCATTCTACCTAACATTTAGGGAAGAGATAGTAGATTATGTTCTACTTACCAGGTTCTTTTCTGACCCAACTCTAGTCTTGCAGCCACCTTATCCCAGATGAAAACTAGATTTTAGAACAAGACCTAGGGTGAAGAGTGCCACCTGCTGAAGTTCCAATACCTAGTATTTTCCTGGAAACCTCCCAGGTGCAGAGTAACCAAATTGACCACAAGATTGTGAAATCACAGATGAGGGGCACCTGGCTACAGGCCACATAAGAGTAGATACTGTAGAAAGGCCAGAGCCAAAGAAAAAATGTGACATTGGAAACATAGGAAAACCTAAGAGATCTTTGCTTGCTTTCTTTATCACAGATTATTCTACTAATAGGGAGAGAAGGATTATTATTTAGACTAGCCATTTAGATTCAACACAAAAAACAAGCTATGCTTGCTCACACAGACTTGAATTTTCACAATAAAAATACAGGACTCAAATGAAATTCATCTGGCTCAGTATGTCTTTTTGGAACAACATAAACCCAACAAAATTCCTGTGGCTCCAAGGAACCTTGTCATAAACTGGCCTAACTACCTTGTTCAGCTAGTCTATTTTCTCATTCCTATTTCTGCTGAAGGAACACATAGAGCCTCGTACCTGGATATCCATTATCTAATGGATAGATTGCTTGTTTCCTGCTTAATTTCATCTGTAAGCAGTTTACACCTATTTGTTCCTGTGCCAACATTATCCATGAGCTTAAATATAGTTTTTCTTCCCTTATGATTAACCTGGTTCCATTCATATATAGGCAGGAAGCATTTTTCTTCATCTTTCCTTGGCAAGGTGAAAGAAGCCAGTTTCTTTAAACTCTCATAAGACAAGCACTCTTCACTGCTGTAATTTGTCTGCCCCTGTTCCAGCATGAATTCACCTCTCTGAACGCAGTGATGCAGTACTCCAGATAAGGCTTTTCCAATACCCTGCACAACGGCATGTGTTCTTCTTAGTGTCTATCACTATTTCACTTTTATGTTTGTTTTCAAATGCAGACACTTGGAAGACTCCATTCCTCAGTGATTGAATAAAATTCAAGTCTCTCCCCTCCTCCAGGAATCCTACCTGCTGGTACCCATCTTACAACAGAAATTATGATGATATGATAAGTTATTCATTTAGGGAGTCTTAGTCACTTTGAACTATACTGTTTTATCCCTTTTTTATTATTCTTGTCTTCAAGGTCATTCAGTTCTTCTACATGCTGCTTTCTGTTTTTCTTTGTATCGATGACTACTCCTTTACTGGCATAATCATGCATTTTTCTGTGCTAAGTTTACTTATGAAAATGCCAAATAAAACTGGTTTCAAAGACAAAGAACTGTATAATCCTGCTTATACTACGCATCCTTGTAAAATACTGTTGTCTCTCTAGGCACTTTGTTACTTACACTTACTACGTCCTTACCAAATGCTTACAAGTTCACATTAGGCCAATTATACCTTCCTTCTTCAACAGCATGATTAAATTATCAAAGCCATTTTCAGTATCATCTCTCCCAGTGCTTCATTGTACTGGTAAATACTGCATGAGTTAATAAACCCATATTTTGTTCTATGCCATTATGTTTATCCATGTGTTTCGGACTTAAACACACAGAGATAATAGTTGGCAACTTAATTATGAAGACAACACATAAGTAGGTTAATGTAAACAAAACTAGAAGAGTAAAAAAGAAACTTTTCATTCAATTCATAAATTACCGTGTGCTTTATCCTTAATCTGATATCTGACACCAAAGCAACTCTGGCTAACATCCTGTTTACCCTCACACTGGGTTAAGTGAAAGACTGCATTACTTTTGGGTGAAGTGCCAAGTATTTCAGCATGCGCCATGCTGATTTCGGAAGCTGCCAAACATTGAAATTTGAAATGAGCATGCCAGCTGCCCCTGTACCTCATTTTGTGTATATACGATACTGCCAAGTCAAAGCAGCCCACATCAGATAATCAATTAGCTGAAGGGGTGGAGGAGGGCCTTAAAAATCTTGGCACAACCTTAAAGTATGGTTATAGAGATGTAAATAATATCAGTGACTGCATGAATAGCAAAAGGGACATTCAAGGTCTTACTATTAAACAGACACCACTCCCTTTCTTACATATGCTCATGCTCGAGATCTACTACAGTACCTGTAAAAAGCTTTTAAGGCTTTATCAGCCAAAAGAAATGGAGACATTTCCCATTTAGATCGTATATCCTTCCATTCCTGCCCATTTTAACATAAAATTGCCACGTGTAACTCACTTTGAGATACCACCGACTGATATAACTTTTAAAAATGCATTTCTGATTTCTGATTCTGTCTGCCTTCATAAGGAAAGAAAACGCAAAAGAAACGAGCTCACAAAAAATATACAGATTGACATCCTTCCCTTAAGGAAAAAGGCGTCCTTTTACAGTGAGGGCACCACTAGAAATACAAGCCAAAACTTCACTTTAGGGGCATTCTAATTGGAGCTGTAGCACTGTTATTCTTGTGTCCTTTTCCATGGTTAGTCACCGTTACTGTTATTGCTTCTGACTGCTGAATAGTTAGGAAAATATCAGGAAAAAATTCCAAAGGTAGAGGGAAAAAAGGGTGGAAAAGCAACATGCTGGCACAACTCTGCCCAAGGTATACACAGAACCATTTATTCAAGAAATCACTTAAGTTCACTTCTACGCATGCAGGCAGTACAATAGTCTTGTGTTTCTGCCTGTCACGGTTAGGACATGCTAGAGTTTTCTACCTCCTGAAATTCTTACAAAGGGTATCGTATCATGAGCTAAGTTCCTGTGTTCAATGTGTTCTCCTCAGGAGGAGGCCTGCAGGTTTTATGTCAATGTTTTCCATACAAGGCCGTTGCAGAAAACAAGGACCTGATCACCAAATGCCATCTGTGCATTTCCCTAATCTTAGAGCTGACCTGGCATCATGCGGCTTTCAGCACTATTATGGGAGGTATTCAAGGGTCTCTCAAGCAACCAGAATCCTACCTACCCTTCTCATTTCACAGCTGCTATAGTTTGAAAATAGTTAATGAAGGGAGAGCAGGCATTTACATACAGCTTCTCTTACAATACTCTGCAGCCATATAGGGGAACAGGCAAAAGCTGGGCTTCACTAGGCTTGAGATCCTCACTATTGTGCTCCAACCTAAATTTGGAATTGCCCATGCTGTGCTGCTTAATTAAGCAGAACCCTACTAATAACTATTAAAAACTAAACCCATGAGCACTTTCTTCCAACCAATTTCAATACATCAACACATTCAGGGGGTGAGAACTCTCCATACATACGCTCATGTCTGCACACCATCACATCTACTAGCAAGTCTAAGCTGTACTTGCCAAAATTTCCATTTTAAGAATTATGTATGCATCCTAAATGACTGAGCTCCACAATACCTGTCTTACTGGAGTAATGTTGCTATGCTGCCTCCACACCAGCATTTTATCTGAGCTAGTAATCCCTGTGGACGTAAACTAATCTTGAGAAGACAGCTTCTACACACTTCTCTGTCGTGTACTTTGTATCTTCACCCACACATGAAGAGAGACTTGACAGCCTCTGTAATGATTACAAGGTAAGAAACAGACCTAGTTTAGCACCTTGGGCATGGCCAGCAAGCCAAACAAAAAGCAGCAATGTACAGCATGTATACTCACAGCAAGAGAGAAGTTTCCAAAAGAGGTAAGCTTCTCCCTCGCTGGACAGCAGGGCTTCGTGCTTACGACAGCATTTCAACCCTTAGCGATGCATTTAAAAGCAGAAACACGCATTTTCTGCATTGACCAAAGCTGGAGCTGGTTCTTGGAATTTATATATTATTACTTTGGGAGGATAAAAAGACTGAATGTATGACTTTTTTTTTTTTAATTAAAAACAATCCTAAACAAGTTACTTCAAATGATTAGAAAATACTATACCCCTCTGCTTCTGCCCCCACTCCCCATACGGTGTGATAAGTACAACTAGCTGGAAGACATACCTAACCGTGAGAGGGCTACAAGAGTAAAATATTGCTGAATTACTTTAATCACCCATTGGGCTTTGAAAGCCCAAAGCTTTGCGAGCTCTGAAGTTGTGCTGGCAACTTGAGCTTTCCCGTCAGATTTGCTACAGGAATACTGAATGGTTAGGTCATCTGTTTTGTGGTTTTTTTTCTCCCCCCCCCCCCCCATGGCATTTAGATTTACTATGAGAAATGCTGAAAACAACATTTTTCCCATTTCTCATATGCAAAGTCCTTTGCAATAAAAGTCACAGTTGCTTAGATGCACTTTCTATTAAACACTAAGCACAATTTCAAACCCGCATTGAAATCCTCACTTCCAGGGAAACAAGACAGTTCTGAAGACAGGCTCCCACTGAACGTCTCTTCCTGTCTCCTTAAAACTTGGTACTTTCAGCCAGGGGATCTATTAAACCAGGGAATCTCACATGTTAATCAATCTTACAGTTATTAATTACTGAAGTAAAGAAAAAAGTTCGCAGAGCTTTGAAAATGCACTAACCATACAAAGTTTGGGCCATGTCATATAGAGATTGTAACGAAAAGGATTGCTAAACAATAGTTCTCAGTATCAACTCAGTTCCGAATTTACCAATGCCTTTACAAGATTTAGGGTAGAAAGCTAAACTATTTTCCAGATCTGGAATACACTGTGCAGTATTAACTCATCATTGCTCTAAGATCTTATTTTGCACTCCCCAGACATGGAGTTAATTATTACCATCACAGTGATCATATGCAGCATTAGCCTAAATAACCAGCATTTAAAAAGTCACATTCCACACATAATAATGGTGGAAGTTAAATGACAGGTGATGGCATGAGAAGTCACAATCAAGCTAGTGTAAAAACTAATTGGAGTTTTGACTACCTCAAGTGCTACAGGTGACAGGATTCCTGCATTACAGAAGTTAGGGCGATCGATGTCCACATGAGAACTCTTCAGGCCCATAGACTGGACTCAAATGCAGGCAAGAAAGGAAATAGATGCTTAAAGGGCAGAAATCTCATCATGCCCCAGGCTACACTAACTGTTCCCAGGCCATGGGTTTCTCCCAGGCTTGCAAGAAGCTGCCTGAAAACCAGCCAATACAAGTGGAAGCACTAAGTCACCTTGGGAAACACAGGGGAAACAGCTGAACAAGTGGATTTTATGCCTTAACACTTTTTTTTTTGTGGTAGTGTTCAAGGTATAGAAGCCCTCCCATTTTTATTTTTCCTCACTTCTTACGGCCTTTCAGGAACATATTCTCTTCAAAGGGTAGCAGGGAGCACGCTGACAGAAAATTACCTTGCTACCATTTGAAGCAATAATGTATTGCTGTGAAAATGCGGCCAGTTATCATTTTTGCCTCCCAAGCAAGTGGCTGGTAAAAAGCCTCTTAAGTGATTCTGGTATCTGTGAGGAAGCTGCACTAGAAGGGAACATCTAAGACCTCTCTCTATAAGCTGTCTGTCAATATAAACACTGAGAATGTCAGAGATCAATTATTCAGTCATGTTTTAAACATCAGACAGTCACACTTCGTCACCCCACACATCATACCACCATAAACAAGCACCAGACTTGTCAAATGCATTGCTCACTGTGGAAAACAAGCTCAGTAACACCAACTCTTCAGCTTCTATTCTTCTTTTCTCACCTCTTTCCACACTGATGTTTTGTGTAGCAAACGAAAGGGTGGCTGACAGACCTCACAGAAAATCAAAGACCTTGTCTATTGGACTTCTATTAAGTATTTCAGTATTTATCTATCTAAAATCACAAACAAAATAAGTATGTAGGGATTATTTTTTAATCCCAAGAAGTTCAATGTGTACCTCTAAGTACCCAAATACCTTTGAGAATTTTGCCTCTGGAGCACTCAAGTCAATTGAAATCTTTGTCTACAGACAAAAAAAAATGCAAACACATTATAAAGCACAGTGTTGTCTGGGAGATATTATAGGATGATGTCAGCTATGTGAACTGTGGTTTCTTTATTTGGCTCATTACATTTTGTCTTAACCATTAACTGATTTGCTCTTCAGTAGACCCTTGTTTGAACCTTAAGGCTCCTTGAGATTGAACAGACCTCCAGATCACTCTAGGTACTTGTATTAGTGGTTTAACTCACACTGAAGAGACATTCAGAAATGACCATACAGAAAAGATCTATTAAAAACAAAAGCAGTTCAGTAGAGACAAACAGATTGTCTACAAAGGCCATTCACAGAGCACGCATGGGCTTTTTTGGCCACGGAATGCAGAAAAAAAGTTGACCACAGAATTTTAATTATGTTAAACAAGACTCAGCTAACTCTGCCAGTGCATCAAATTTGAGTTTAATAGCCCTCAATCAGGTATACAAAGTGCTGAACATGGCAAAAAGAGGCTGTATTGTATATGCTTATGCTGAAATACATTGTTCAATTGAATGAAACCTTTTCCCAAGGAAGGAAGACAAGACAGGCCTGAAGTTCTCTCTAATTTATTTCTAAATCCATATAATAAGCCTAAAATTATTTACCAAGCAGTTCTTTCAAAAACATGGTTTACATTTCAGAAAATGAGGTCTAAATCAACATTTAATTTGAGCAGATGGAACCAATTTTCCCTTTTGTAGGGCAAACACACAGCATTAACTGATTTTTTTCAATACTTTGTTGACTCAATTGCATCAGGTTTCAGTATGTCCAATTATAACAAGGCATCATCATGATCTGCAAAACAGTCAAGTCCAGCAAGCTACACCTGATGAAATAATGGTACCTTCAAAGGTAAAATTACACGTCTACACTCCTTGTGGACTGAGCTTCCACAGCTAATGTAGCAGGTTACTATGCGTTTCCAAATAATTTCTTTCAGCTGTAGGTCAGCTGAAATGTCAAGCTGTTTATGCAGTCCACTACCACTAGACAAGATGTGCATCTACCTGTCGATACAGAGTTGATACACTCCCATTCAGATGCCCTAGCATACTCCGGTTCAATTCACTGATTCATTCCTAAATCCAGGCACCCTTCTAAAGACACTAATCCTAAACTCACTGTCTACATAAGGGCAGACCTGTGCCTCACAGAACTGCACATAGGTCAGCTGTAATAGATATGATTATCAACTAAAAAGTCTACTTGAGATAGCTCTACTTCTCTGTCACGTAACTGTCCTGCAAGATCCATTTAGCTTTACACTAGATTGGTATGTGAAGAAACACCAGTACAAGTTCTAACCACACCAGCTTTGCAGGTGGTGTTGAGGAAGAAGCCGGTTCACCAAACTCCCCCATGCCTAACAGCTCCTGTTCACCTATAAGCAAATATATTCAGTTTTCAAGATCTCTCCCCACTTGAATTCTGAACACGGGACAGGAAGCCTGACGTTTTTGGTTTGTTATCAAACCAAAGTTGAACAATTCTGAAAGAATGAACCAAATAAGTATTGAAAAACATTCAAGAGATACAGATCATTTAAAGAATTTCATTTGTTGGAATTACTTCAGCGCTCCTTTAAAAAAAATAGTTAGAATAGGTTTATAGTTACTACAAGAGCAAGCAGCAATGAATGGCTTACTGGGATTAATAATTCCATTGATCCCTTTGTGCACAGTTAACCAAAATTAATTCTTTTATTTCACACTCATATTTATGTGAATGGCACTCATCCTTTGACCTCCTGCCTAAACCCACACTGGAAATGCATTTATACAACACAATTCACACTTTGTTAGGTCTTATTCCAGAAAGCAAATCCTTAGTCAGCCTGTAATCGAGGCATCAGTGGGAGTTCTGTCCCAGGACTATGTTTCTGTGGCTGTTATGATGGCTTATTGTCTATTCTGTGAACCTTTTCAAGAAATCTGACTGAACTGGCTCAGAAACAGCCCAGTAATTTTGAAAAATTCAGATATTTAAAGCTGGAAGAAAGCATTACGATTATCCATCTCATTTAACCCCCTGAATTTCACCAACTGTTGCTTTCAACAGCCCCATAATTTCTACTGGAGATACAGCATATCTTTTAGAAAATCATTTGATCTTGACTGAATGCTTCAAGTGCTGGAAAATTCACTGAATCAAAAGATAAGTTCTACTTATCTTACTTAAGTTCTAATTACTACTATTTTCTTTTAAATATTTCATTCATTAGGAGAAAACCAATGATTTAGAAACATTCATAAATGAAGACAAGCAAAAATTGTCATTGTGTGGTGTCGTTTCTAAGGAAGAAAACCATACAAGGCAATAGAACAGCTCAGACTGATTTTCCTCCTTAAAACAACCACCCCTAATCAAGGCTTGAAAATCCCTTAAGGGGGCAGGAAGAAAGCTAAATAATTTTATTCAGTGACATTCCAGTAGGAATGTCACTGACATTCCTGAATGTCCGGAGGTTGGACTCGATGATCTTGAGGTCTCTTCCAACCTAGAAAAATCTGTGAATCTGTGAATCTGTGAATACCCTGCAGAAACACTTATGCATCATGTAGTTTTAAAATTTAGAAAGCTTAACCTCGAAGTTAAAAATTGGCAATTCGCAAACCATGAAATACCTCAACACTACACATTGCTATGCAGGAAATGGAGAGACGTTCTTTGATTTACTGCTTTGTGGCTTTTGATCAATAGCTCTTATTTCATTAAGAAACTCGATTTCACTTTCGATTGTTAAAAGACTTCAATGATCAAGATTTTTCAAAATATTTATTTACAAACCAAAGGACAGATTTAGAATCATAGAATGGTTTGGGTCAGAAGGGATCTTAAAGATCATCTGATTCCAAACCCCCTGATTCCCATCTGATTCCAAACCTCAAGCACTTCCACAGATGGGGCATCCACAGCTTCTTTAGGCAGCCTGTGCCAGGGCCTCACCACCATCTGAGTGGTGAATTTCCTTATATCTCATCTAAGGCTACCCTATTTTAATTTAAAGCCATTACCTCTTGTCCTATCACTCCAGTCCCTGACAAAGAGTCCCTCCCCAGCTTTCCTGTAGGCCCTGAAAGGCCTACATTCCATTCAGGTACTGGAAAGGCCTCTCTCAGGTCTCCCTAGAGCTTTCTCTTCTCCAGGCTGAACAACCCCAGCTCTCTCAGCCTTTCTTCACAGGAGAGGTGCTCCAGCCCTCTGATCATCATGGCCCTCCTCTGGACTCAGTCCAACAGGTCCATGTCCTTCATTGTGTTGGTCAGGCTGCTTTTGATGTGGCCTAAAATACGGCTGGCTTTCTGGGCACATTGACAACTCATATGTAATTTTTCATCCACCAATACCACCTAAACTCCTTCTCCACAGGGCTGGTTTCTATCCACTCACTGCTCAGACTGTATTCGTGTTTCAGATTGCCCCGACCCTTGTGCAAGATCTTGCACTTGCATTTGAACTTCATGAGATTTACATGGGCTCACCTCTTGAGGCTGTCCAGAGCCCTCTGGCTGGCATCCTTGCCCTCCAGCATGTCAGCCGCACCACACAGCTTGGTGTCATCAGCAAACTTGCTGAGGGTGCACTTGATCCCACTGTCCATGTTGCTGACAAAGATACTAAACAGGACTGGTACCAGTACTGACCCCCGAGGAACCCCACTTGTCACTGGTCTCCACTTGGACATTGGGCCGATGACCACAACTCTTGGTGCGACCATCCAGGCCGTTCCTTACCTACTGAAGGGTTCGTCTGTCAAATGCATGTCTCTCCAGTTTAGAGACCAGGACGTTGTGTGGGACAGTGTCAAATGCTTTGCACAAGTCCAGGTAGATGATGTCAGTTGCTCTGGTCATTTGTGTAGAGGCATTTTTATTTGGGCCTTCAACCGTCTAGCCTTTTTGACAGAACCTTTTTGGAGGGTTGGAGGGTATTCCTCACTGCTCTGGTAGGTGCATTCATTCTCCCTGTGCTTGTGAGTATGCGAGTGTCATGGTTTAGGGCACCATCCCCCAAGTTTATTAGTTTTAAGCACGTTATACTAAGTCAGCCAGCCTGCCAGCAATGATTCTCCTTCCTTTCCTAGGCAGTGGATCCCATCTCTCTTCAGTAATCTGTATTTGTCAAAGTACCTTCCTTGTTCATAAAGGCCAAAACCCCTAGGCTTACAAAAAATATTACAAATATTTAAATTAAATGGGGAACAACTAGCTGGTAGTATCACTAGCAAAAGCCTAGAAGTATGACAGGTTCTTGTTCATTTGGTTTTTTTCCCTGATGTACACAAAGACATCAGGAAAAAAAAAAACATGTTTTATGTTGCAACATAAGAGCAGTATCCCTGAAGAAAAATATTAGAGAAAATCTTTATTATTATTATTATTATTTAAACCTGTTAAGGATTCTGCTTTAGATATTTCTATAAACAACCACAATTTTTATCCTTTAGTTTTGTAAGACGTTTCTGAAAGCAGAATTTGAGTCTGAGTTTGCTCACAAGAAGAGAGCAAATGCTGAATTTTATAGTGTGCACTCTCCAATCCTCTAGTCTATAAAACTTACCCAGTGCTTTGTATCAATTAACATAGATTTGCCCAAGCTCCAGAGCTTCAGTCAGCCTTTAACCTCCTTCTATGACATTTCCTGTTCTACCATGTCCTTTCTGAGATGGAGACCAGCACTATGTGTTAAGGAACAATACAATCATGTTTTCCTCTGTTCTTTTCCACTTAATTCTTCAATGTTTTGGCATCAGTATGGAAGTTTATAAATGCACACGTTTCTTTTCAACGTGGCAAATAATGGCCTGCTAACGAAAACTTCATTTATAACTTCTTATGGACACAGAACCAGTGGGCAAAGCACTGTGATCCCCTACAAGGATAGTACAAAAAAAGCCAGAATGACAGGCTGGGTCTGAAGAATTAAGATTTGGTATCTTTTCTGGAGCGTCCTGAAATGTGACCACATTTTTGTGTTATGTCATATTACAGACCTTTCTCTCTTTTTAAGAAAAGTGTTAGAATTAGGAAAAGCTAGCAACAATATAAGCCACCCTGTACTGCACAGAACAAATACAGCAAAGGATATATTAATGATATTTACCTTGCTTAACAGCTACTCTTAATGAGCTTTAAAAGCAGAAGAATTAGACTGATTCTTTATCAACACAGACTTCCACAAAGAAAAAAGGGGGGGGGGAGGGGAGAGGGCAAGAAAAAAACCCTGTTGTCTTCAAACAAGGCATTTATTTATTTATTTATTGTTATTTTTTGTTATTATTACTATTTACCCAACAGGCAGTTTTCAAATAATGAAACTGAATCTGCTACTCGAATATTTATTTATGCCAAGAGCAATAAGCTAGAAAGTAAAATGATTTAATTTCGCAAAGAAGATTGGGCCATATTTTGTTTGTTTTTTCCATTAACTTAATAATTGACCTCATCAATACTGAACTATGAAGATCTACAGTCTTGGTAGCTTGTAATCCTCCTTCTTCAACCATTACACAACCACACGTTGCTATAAGAACAGTCATCAGATTTCATTGGTATCTAAGCTCAGTAATGTTTATAGCAGCTCCTTTTTCTACACATTAAGTAGCCTACTGTCAATCTAAGCTTTACTATACAGGAGTATTTCCATACACTTAATGGGAATTGAAGTAATGCATTTTTCTGGAACTCTGACTTACTTCAACAGGTAAGTAGAATGAACCTGACTCAACATTTACATGTCCGTGCATTATATTACAATGTCATTGCACTTAACACAATGTAGTATTAGCATTAGGGAGTGTTAGCTCACCCCACAAAGCTCACTTTCAAATCTCACATATCAAATGATGTTCTCACATTGTAATCCATTTTAAAACCATTTGTTTGATGGAATAGTATAAGAATTAGACATGACATCCACAAAGAAATCAACAAGATATATAATATTCAGCTATTTTTAATGTACAATAAATTATTAATCAGAAGTCTTTTCAAATGTCTTTCATTACCAGCATCCAGAACAAACCACTAAAGACACAGATAGTATTCTCATTGCCCCCCTTGCTCTCAAGCCTTTGTAATGTCTCTCTGCCTTGCTTCTCATGAGAAAAACTTTTGTATTCTTCGTCAGCTTCTCATTATCTACATTTTTCATTGAACATCAAAAGCACCACAGTACACATGCCCCCCGCACAACTTTCAACTCATCTAAAAAACTAAGTAATGACAATATAAAAAACTAAGTAGTGATGATCTAAAAAACTAAGTACTGACGATCTACCCATTGCCAGTATCTTCAGATAGTTTTACTTCTATATGCAAACCCAATTTTAAAATCCAAATTAATTTTTAAAAACCTCTTACAGAAAGGTCAGTTTTATTTAACATATTGGAATGAAACTGGCAGTTTTAACTGGGAGAATTATATTAGTAAGCCTGATGCTTGTATTAGAACATGTATAGAAGCTGTATTGTGAACCAAGGCAGCAGGCATTCAATTAAAGAGATAATCAAAAAATGTTAGGTTGATGAAGCCAAAACTGGGGAAAAGTCACATCCCTTACAAAAATATTGTATGGGAGATGCTCTTCATTAAGTAATTAATTTAATGCAAGAATTAATACAATATGTTGTAACATTTCATATTTTGTGGCTATTTGGTAGGGTATTTAGTTATCCTGTTGGGTAGGGACTACAGGAAGGCAAGCCTTAAAACTTCTGCCCCTTACCAAAGAACAAAGTACTAATTCAGTCACTCATTCTACTGTTGGTTACACTTAAAAATAGCCTTGATGTCTTGGTTTCAGCGTGCATACATTTTGAAAACCATCAAGAGAAAATGCATTAACCAGACAGAGCCAAAGAAGCAGCTGGTACCACCACTATGTGAAAAGAATGTTCCCCAAAAAGTTCAAGCATCTACATTACTATCATAATGCTTCCCCCTTCTAATATTTCAAAGTAATAAAAAAGTGCTAATGACTGCCTTAAGTGAGAAAGAGGAAGTAACAGCGTGATGGAATGAGAGAGGATGTGGAGCCATCCAAACGCAGACAGAAGTGCCTTCCTCTTCCCGGACACTGCCAATGTCACGGCCTTGCTTACAGCTAGCATTGGTCCATAGAGGGAGACAACTTGAAGGCTCACAGAGCTCTTTACAAAGCTTTACGAGATCCTCCAGAACTTGAGTTCAGTCCTACAGCCTCTCAAGACAATTCCCCACCCGTAACTGTAATAGGTATTCTCCAAAAAGGCATTTTAGATTTAAGAACTCAGTACAAAGATAAGAGGGGTGGGAGGAAGTGGTATGAACAGAGACATTCAATTCCTCGGTTTCAAGCTTCCAGTTTCAGGTAATTAAGATCACATACTGAAGCACAGATCAGTTGTTTCAGTCTCTCCAAAACGGGGATTTTTTTCCTCTCTCAAAACACTTACTCATTTTTAGCTCTTCCCAAATCTACAGAAGCATTGGGAACTGGTTCAGGGTTTAACATATTGCTCGCCCCACAGGAGAACGTAAATGTAGCTAACATGCCCTATGCCCAGAATCACATCAAGTCTGAACAGAACAAGTGCATTCACCAGATGGTATACTGTACAGTAGACTGTTCAGCATCAATACAAGGTTTGGCCATAGTCATTAAATAGAAATTTATGAATTCTCAGTGCACGTTATCTATCAGCTATCCTACTCAGAACATGATCTAGGGTAATAAATGCCTCTCAAGTAGAACCTTGTTTTCTTCATAGCTCTGGATACTATTCAACCCCGCAGTCAGTTATACGATACTAAAGACTCAAGAGTAAATCCACTCTCACAATACAGCTATGGCACATGTAGATACACCTGAACTATTTTCTAACTGGCTAGACTGATCATAAAAGAAACCATAGCCATCAGCAGCAAAATTTTCTCAATGTTCGCAGAAATCACCTTGCATTTTTCCCCACTTTATTGTTATCTCCCAGATAACCAGGGTATTTCATCTGAACCCAATTGCTCTTTCAAAGTATGTTGTAAATCCACCCTTCAGTACACCAGTGTGAGAGCACAAGATCAAATTTATGTATTAAATAAGCACAAACTGAAACATTGGGCTCAATCAAGAGATGCAGGATCTCATACACAATATATACCAGAATCTAAACAATATATATCAGGACCTGAATTAGCCTTATGTTTAGTAACCTTTTAGAAAGCATGTCATATTCCTGCTAAAAAAATGACCTGGTCTTTTGGTTGCTCTGTCAAAGCAGAGTATTGCTTCACCCCTTCCTCTTCTGCATTTTGTCAGGTGAGTGCACAAGGTTGAACACCCGGATTTGGTAGCAAGACCTCCCTCCATATATTGCTGCTGCAAAATGGTGCTTGTGTTTCTACAGTGAGAAAGGCTTCACTACTTTGCATAACTGCAACACATCACCTGCTTCTTGGGCTGTTGCGCACCCGTGTCGGGCTTATAGAAGTGTTCCGCACATTTTTAAGATGTTGTTCAGAACAGTAGTGGCACCAAAGACAAATTGTGTCTCCAGAGCTTCTTCTGCACTCTGCTCCCTCCCTCAGACACACAGCACATTCTAGCCCACAGCCAGACTGAAAAGCCCAAGTAAAAAAGCCAAAGTATTTGATACAAATTAATAAAACTAATCTAAAAATCTATTACTGCACTCTGCATTTAAGTTCTTGAATAGTTTACGTTTCAAAAGAAAGGGTGTCATTGTAGAATAATGTGTTAAAAATTGCCTGTGACTGCTTTGAATGCACACTTGAAATGGGATTAGACTTTTCAAAGAACCTGAACTTTTGGCATGGCACCCACTTTTCGTTTTTGTCAGAGTGCTGTTTAATGCCTACATAGTCAGCTGCATTTGTTGTTGTAGACAAAAAGCAGTTTAGTTCAATGCCTGAATAAACTACATAACAGACATCTAAAACTGATTTTCTTTCAGAAAAATCTGTAGTCTCCTGACTGCTGAGAAACTGAGGCTGGCAGGGCACTTGCAACTGGGATTTAAACTCCCAGTACAGTTGTAACTTCCCAGACGTTTTTAAAAATCACTGCCAACATCCATCCCTGCCCACTGGACATTTCATAAATTCAGCAAGTTCACAAATTGTACGCATACTATGAAACTCTTCATCCGGTGAACCAATTCACAGCAAAACTTGAATACGGAAAACATCCATTTTTACCCAAAGAATATTCTCTAGTCTGGACTATACAGCTAGTTGTTGTCAGTCCTAAACTATCACTGTTTTCTTGACAATGAAAAGACTGTTCAAAATAAGTGGCTGCTGATGACAATTACTTTATTGTCAAGTATAAATTCCCCTTGCTGACATCTGCAAATCAAAATTTAATTATAAGAACTGGAAGCAATGCACTGGGGGAGCTGTTGTCCTTACGCACACTACTTGGGTTATGGAAAAATTCAGCAGGTGTAAATCACCGCTTTGACTTCAGTGACATTACTCCAATTTGTAATGAGTGATAATCTGGCTCCTGACACTTAATATCCTTCCTGTTTAATATCCTCTGCCCCAGGAAAGAATTAAAAACACTTAGTTTTCTTATGTCATGCCAATTTAACAATCAGGCAACAATCAAATGAGTGAATGCTACGACTGTTGCATGCCACTAACGTTATACATTTTCACTAGAAAGAAGAGTAACTTGACATTGTTTCAGATCCTTATGAATTACGGTCCAGATGAACAAAACTATGTAAAGCACTACCATATGATCTGCCCTTGTCACTCTGGAAAAGACATCTGCCTTAAACCTGAATCAGTATGATCTGAACCAGTCATGGAAAGAGAACCACTTACACTGCGTTCTGTTTTACTTACAATTCTTATCACAGACCTGAGCATTATAACAATACCTCTGTTTCTTGAATGTGTAACCAGATAGTTGCACATAAAAATCTTTTAAATGTAATCTATTTCTTACAGAGAATAAGAACTCTAGTTTGCTGGAGGTGGTTATTCAGATGAACATCACTACAGCATAAAAGCTGGAGGGATGCTGTCAAAAATCGTTTCTGAATTAAGGATGAACAGCGGATAAAATCAATTCTGATGGTACATTATGAAAACAAGATGTTGAAAAAATTTCTTAGGTTCTTGATTCCAAGGTTTCCAGTAATCCCCTGATTATTATAGCCCATTCAAAAAGCAAATGCATCTTTTTAATAGCATAACAGTGAAATAATCTTTCATTAGGTGGAAGAGATAGGAAATCATCTCAGGCTACAGCCTAAGACCTCACAAAGAGCTCCTGAGTTATTCCCACTTCAGAGCAAGCGGAGCACTACAAGTGCTCACAAACTGGATGACTCACAGCTCATAGCACTGAGGCCATTCTGCAGCATGGCCTGCAGGCAAACTGTGCAGATAGCAACGCTGGCATTTGTCAGGTAGGAATTTAGGTGCAATTTAAACTCCATACAGTTATACGTTTGAGAACATTGTTGTAAAGCTCCGAAGTTGTTTACTGTCATTAGTTGTTTTTTATTCCCATAACAAATATCAGAGCCAGCTTAAGGCACAAGCACTGCAAGACAGCCCAAAGAGGCAGCATTTTGCCCCGTCTGCCTGTGCTTGTGGGGACAGAGCTTGGCTGTCATAGTCCACCTGCTGACAGCCTGCTAGGAAGAAGGCAAAGTGTGTGGGGCAAAAACTGCTGCAAGAGTAAGTCTTCCTTACTCTCTTCCCAGCAAGTGCAGGAACAGCATCCCCCTTCTCTGGCCACAGCACTGACTGGCTCCCTGCCTCCTGATGCCCTCTTGCTCCCGTGAAAGGACAGCTTGGCCACTGCCTCAGTCCCTCCTCTCAGCCCTTTTCTTCCCCGGCAGTCTAACAGGCAGGTGATGGAGGTGGCGCTTTCCTGTGAGATGGATGGGGAAGGCATGCCAGTCCCTACAGGCAGGGCAGGGAGCCTGGGGTTCTCCGGTCAGAAAGAGGCAAAGGAGGCCCCATACCCCAGGGAACGTAAGAGGAGAGGTGGATGCACGACAAGGCACACCAATAGCTCCATAAAGCCTGGTGGGTGACTCCAGGGCCTTCTCCCATACTCTCCTGCTCGAATTTTCAGTTGCGCTTTTGGTCTATGCTAGGGGCATATGCTAGGGGTCTATGCTTTGTAAATTAGTGCAAATTAGAACAGGTTCACTAAAAAAGATTATAAAACTTTCCTAGCAAACAATGCAGGGTTTATCTGACTGGACAGATTTTCAGTAAGTATTTCTCTGCACGGATCAAAAATATTTTGACACAAACAGTTTCCCAAACATGGGGTTATATCAAAGTCAAAATATTTAGGGACATATTCAAACATCTAATCTTGTTATTTATTGCGAATGAATTAAACTATTTTCTCACTTCGTATCAGAAAGGAATAAAAGTACACAAGCACATACGTATGCAATGTATCAGAATACTTTTCCAAAGCAATTCCAGTTCATTCAAAATTGCAAAGTGGAGTAATCATGAATTACTAGGAGTACTGAAAGCTTTAACCACAATTAAACACTACAAACAGGTCAATAAGATTGCAACAACAGAATTCAACAGTATCATCATGAAATACATCATTCCACCAATGTCAGGTTTTATGGAACTTGCACTTTGTAGCAGTGCATTCTATTCTATGCTACAATTGCACTTCTTGAAAAATACTGACATTCCCTATACAATGATAATTCAGTCTTCTGGGCAGAGATGAGATATTAGATAAAATATACTCGGTATAACATGAGAAAAGCTGCAGTAACATTGTACTGACACATCTAAAGGGACTGTAAAACAGAAGAATCTTCCAGCTATCATTCTCCATACATGTCTCAGTTTCTACATACCTTAGCTACAGCAGAGGAACTGATTTATTAAATTTAATCAGGCTACCTTCCGGAGCATGTATCATACAAGCGCTTGCATCACTGGGCCAAACAGAATTCACTGCAACAGAATTTATTGCACAAGTTTTATACAGTCAAAGGAAATAAAACAGAGAGGGGAGGAAAAAATAAAAGATTGCCTTTAAGTCACATCCAATGACAAACAAAACAAAACATAAGAAAGTTTAAGTGTTTGTGAGAAAAAAAGCAGGCCCTGCATCTTTTTTTTTTCCCCTCCCCAGTTGCCTCTTTTAAGGAAGTTCAGCCAAACTACATTGAACTTGTCAGCACTGCATTCCTTTATGTATGGATGGACTGTTCCTGAAAAAGGTCAGCATGTAAGGCACAAGCAGGCTTCCAACACCAAGAACACATGCCTCTTTTCTGACTCCTCCCCTGAAAAAAAGATCCTTCTGAAAAAACTCATGTCCCTGTGAAAGATTACACTGCTGATAAAAGTACCTGGTGCTCAGATACTTTCTTCTGCCATGAATCTATTTAGGCAGGTCCCAGAAGGTAGGGCCTTTGATCCGACACACATGCTATAGATGTCAATGGCAGTATAGTTCTTTAAACTTTAGATGCCAAGTGTTAGGCATTTAAGCATACATCAAAAGACATATTTTCAAAGTGTTCTTATTGATTTCAAAGGGAAATCAGCTGCTTATGTAAGTGTCACGGAGCTGGCGTGCCTCACGTTAAGCACTCAAGGTAAAAAGTTTATCCACATCCTTACTACTAAAACACAACCTGCACACACCACAACTGGCAGAAGCACTCTGCCACAAGGTGTAAACAGTACACAATTTTCTATCTAGAAATACAGCCAGACACTGCCACAAAGGCAAAACCATTCTCCTCTTACTGAAAGGCAGTGGAAATTCTGTCTTGTGACTAGTGATGGCGTACCTGCCCACAGGCTGTAGAAAGGCAATGGCATGCTTCAGTTCCAGAGCAAAACAGTTAATAACCGTTTGTCCTCTCCTCCTAGTTGTGTCAGACTTCAGCGGGGTTCGCTTTGACTCTCACTGATCTAGCAGAGGAAAATATGCACTAGACTTTGCACAAAAGGTTCTGAAAACCCATGAATTAATTTCAGATGAAGGGAGAAGAGCAAAAATACGTACGATTTTCACAGTGCTAGGAGGATCGAGGCATTACATCATGAACATACCTGGATGCGTCCATACCTTGAACAAAATATTGACGTGATGTAATGAGGAGGTCAGCCTCCTCTGCTTTTCTTCCCTTCCCAATCACAGAATGACAACTCATTTTCTACGTAGCTCCATGGACGAGCACATACATGCTTGTATACATTCAAAAAAAACACACATCTGCACATCAGTTCTTGTAACCTTGTACCCACCCACTGAAGTAAACCATGCAAACACCCAAGTGCACCTGCACATTTTGTGGCAGCATTAATCAAAAGGTAAGTTTAAACTACATGTTAGGGAAATGTGAGCTAAATAGCCAGTGATTGAAGAGGCAAAAGTTCAGATGATTTAAAATCAGCATAGCACCTAAAGCTGATCCTAGCATACAATCTGAAGAAAAAAATAAGAATACAATAAAGGAATTTGTCACACCTATGTGCACGTGCACAGACAGACAACCCCGTGGAATACAACAGCAAAGGCAGCATATTATTAGTATGTATTTTAAAAACAAAAGTAAATTCTTCAGCATCAAGCTAACATGGAACAGCAACACCATCATCCTTCATATCCACAAGATTTAAAACACTTCCTGTTCTACTTATCTGGGCTCAAGTTCCTCTGTGAAGTTATCAACCGTAGGAGGATAAGAAAACTACTGAACCTAAATAAAGAAAATCTCTCAAGAGCACAGTGCTTTCAGCAGTATATACACAACGTGCTACACTAGAGAATGTGCGTGAGAAATTTGGACAAATGGCTCTTCCAATTCTCACTCTTAACTGCATGACAGTAGTGCTGGACCTGATCTTGTGAAGCAGTGACTACTCCATAGCACTATTCTTTTTTCTCCATTTACATCCAAGACAAGGGCATTCAGCTCACGCAGACAGGGTTTTCTTCAGTAAACATGTGGTTTCAGTCATCTTGAAAGGATTAATGAATCCAGGTCAAATTCACTGACTAATTTCATCTGGGGGAAAACAAACAAAGAGCTAGTGTCATAAAACCTCCCTCAAAGCTTGGAATTGTTCTCTCTTTACCCCATAGCTCAGAGCACTGTGGATATGTGGGAAATCTGGGGTCCATCTAACGCATCCAGGGCAGCTACTACAAAGCCCAAGCTATCAGATGAAAGGAGACACCTTCTCAGCAGTGTAAGTCTCCCTTTTTATTCACTTCTCCAAAGTATCCAAAATGAAGTATTCTGTGTCTAGTCAGACAAACCCTTCATGTCTAATGAAGCATCACTTTTACCTTGCCAAATTTAAACACAAAAATAACGCTACCATTGGTTCAATCTGAACCAACTGTAAGGTCCTATGTTTTTTGGAGTGCAGGCGTTGGAAATATCTACAGCCGTTTGTACTGTCCTCTACGCACCATTCAACACTACTTAAGATAAAATCTAAGTTTTAACTTCTCACCACCTAAAGGGAATACGCGCATATATACATCATCCCCAAAAACAGTCAAGTCAAAATGCCTGTTCATCTTCTCCGAAATGGTAGAACAAAAAACAGCACCTACAAAATATTTAATGATTCCATTCGATTCAGCATGCTCTTGGTAGAGAAAGGTTCTTTCCTTGAAAAGGAGAAACTACAAGTCTTGCTTGCACCTTAGCATTCTCCTCAACCTTCAGTCCCCTTTTTGCTCCAAGACAGCCTTTATTAAAACAGAGTAGTTTCTAATTTACAACACGAGACATTTTAAACCTGTCGTTGAAGTACTGTTAGTGAAACCCCAGTAATTATAATCTCACCCTCAAGGTACGTCAATATCTTCAAGTTCCTGCTGCCCTTTAAGTCATCTTTTACTGCACCAATTGCATTGTGCTTCCACAATACCTCAAACCCTCAAGATAAACATGAGCTTTCACTTAAAATGTGCCATCATGTAAAGAAACATTTCTTTAAGTACGTTATATATATTACTTATATCTTTTTGAGCTGTTTCAGCTCTACAAAAAAGGGGCTAACACATAGACAACACACTTCATCTTGAATATTACTAGCAGCCTTGCTTTTCCTCTCACGCACATCTCATTTTGTAAAAGCAGCGTCACTGCTCCAAAGCACGTAAGTGGGATACCACCTACCTTAGCAACCCACTTCTCATGCATCCCATCACACTGCTTTTCTTGAAAACAAACACCTACAGAAGACAGTCATGTATATGGTTCAGTAGCTCAAAGCATAAGCAACTAAAATCCCCTCTAAGACTGAATAGAAATTTTCAGTCTCATTCCTAGCTGTTTTTCCAACATGCAGTGCTTTACTTTTACACAAATGCAAGTTTATGAAGAGCTTACTACTAAAACTAAAAGCAGCAGGAAATGTTTCATAAGATTATGCATGAATTTGAAATGGAATATCAGGCTAGTCCCACTAGATTTCATTTATGGCATGTGCAATATCTCACCCTTACACCAAAAATCTACATACCTAACTAGAACACCGGAACATCTATATTGTTAACATGCTATGTAAACATACACAAGTATGCTGTACAGCAAGAAGAAATTGCTTGTTTATCATACCAAAGCATTTGGACAAGCTCTGTCTGTGTTTTCTGAAATGCAGAATTTTCTCCATTTTCTCCTTACAGAATTAATTCCCAGTCCTTGGCAATGAACATGTATTTCCCCTACTTTCTTTTTAAACTTCATGATACAAAATTTTTAGTTTTTATGTTTGTGCTAGTCAACATCTCTGCTGCACCTCAACCTCCAGGCCAGTACTGCTCTTTGAAAGAATCACACCAAGCAAAAGTGCGTTTCAGGATGGTGAAGTCCCTCAGCTGTGCTTTCAGTGTTAGAAGTATAAACACAAGTGCCCAGTGGCACACATCCTCTTTTCAACATTACAGCAAGAACGGGAATAGAATTCAAGAAGAAAAAGGTATCCCACCCCCCCCTTTTTTTTTTTTTTTTATCTCCATTAAAAAGGAAAACACCTTTCAGTAAGAAAAGTCTTAAATTCCTTCCTGCTACAGAAGTCAAGAAAAGCCTACCCATAACACTCCACGTAGAGTAAATTTATGGCACTTCTGGAGCATGGAAATTAACACATTGTTCATTCCATAGAGCTTGTAAACATTCCTAATACCCTGGGAGTTCTTCACTCTCTTCATGCCAACAACAATCTTGAAGAGCTTAGGAGCAAACTGCTTTCCCACATGCATTTACGTGAAAATCATTGATTTTTTTCTGACCATCTTTTCCTAAATCAATCTCAAACACTGCTTTTTTGACATTCTGGTAAGCAATTACCCCCACTAAAAATTTCCAAATAAACAACCAAGACGAACTGTTTCTCCTCAGTTTCTCTAGCCAATTACTGTTTCTTTAGGCACTTCAATTTACTGAAAGTGAAGACATGACCTCAAATATCAAGCCTGATAATTCAGCATTATTTAACAGATGACAGCTTGGAGAATGATTGTCTTATTTCATTATTTTCTCCTTACTCCTCCTTTTCATGGGAAAAAAAATAATCAGTTAAGTGTTATTAACTGATGTCAGAATAAATGTGATTTACTCGGTAGTGCCTGGATTTCTCTAATAACTGCACTTTTCTGTTGTTACAAATATGCATCAGATATGTGAGTTTCTGCAATAACCAAATACACACAGCTTACAGTAGCTACTAACAGTTTCCCAAATTCTAAACTTTGCTGTTTTTCGTGGAGAGAGCATGATGTCTAGCAAAGGAATTCAGTGCAAGCCTTGATGCCTAAATACAGCATACACACAAAAAGCAGGCAACTTTCCCACTTGAGATCCCAAACAGTGGCACCTGAAATTCAGACTCCCACAACCCTGAAAATCCAAAGAATGACTTTGTTTTGCTGGTGATTCAGAGACTGTCTTTAAGTACCCTTTGATGACTTGAACACTTTCATTCCTTCATGTTTCAGACTGCCCTTTCCCTTTCAAGAGCTGAATCCTCTGTTTCCCTCTCCAGTAGCTTTTTCTATAAGGGCAAGAAACTTGCTGGGAAAATTCTTTTTTCATGAAAAGGTTACACAACAAGCTACAGAAGTAACCCTTCTCTCCAAACTCCCACAACACATATAGAAAGAAAACAAGGGACAGTAAAGAAACCAAACTTAATGTTAAAAACTAAGCACAACACATTTGATAAATATTGTGTAAATATTTGTAGATGTGTATTCCTGTCAGTATTAGGACTTAAATTTTGTATTTACAAAGTCACAGTGAAGGACTTGACCGTGCAAACGTAACTCAGCAGCCTTTAACATAACTAAACAAACTTCCTACCAAAACTTACACAACAAAGCTCCGGTGATTTCCTAAGAGCATTCTCACTGGCACTTGATAGGTAGGTCACAAACTGCTCACAGCTTGATGAACAGTTACTCTGCCTCCCACCTGGGCCAAACACCAGAACAATAATTCATCCCTGCCAGTTTGGAACTGCAGGGGTGGACAAGAGGTACATGCCTACTCCACCGGCTCCTTTGCAAACATGAACATAAGCCACAGCCTCTGCCTGAGCTGTGAGTGCTGCATTTCAAATGCTCTCCTCTCATACAAGAGATAACTTTTCCCAAACATCCAGAGAGAAAGTCTATGCATCTCCAAGTCTGTTATTACACGACCTAGTGAAAGAGAGACAACAGCGACATCTTGGCAGTACCCAAAGCATTCAAATATTATGTCCACCCCATAACATCAATAGATTTTAGATTTTTTTTAATAGATTTTTGGTTTTGGTGTCTTTTGTCCTCTGCAACCCACACCACCTCTTACAGCAAGAGAGCTCTATCTCCCCTCACCAGGGAGAATGCTGACAGTTGATTTTCTGTCCAGAGTAGCTTTAGGACTCCAATTGCTTTTGAGAAAAAATAAAAATGAGGAAATTCACTAGCAACATGTTAGTCAATACTGTGAAATTCACTCAATACAAAGAATTCTAATGATGACAATGATTATTTTACCATATGTTACATCATTCAAACAGTATTAAAATTATGTTTACATAATCAGAGATTGACTTTTAAGAGCAGACAACCAAGACACATAGAATAATAAATAACATGCATTTGAAATAATGAAAGCATGGCCTCCTATAGGCTTCGCTTTTTGTCAAATTAAAGGTAGGGAACATCCCACATGAAACCCAAATTGATCTGAAAGGTACTCTATATCCAGATCCTTCATTTCCTAGTATATAACATTTTAACATTTATTTTAACATTTCAAAAGTCTGATTGATCATTGGAACATGTCAGGCACAGATAGTTCAAGAAAAACAAAGTCCCATTAACAGGAAAATCATTTTTTAAAGTAAGACATGTTAGCAGTTTCGTACCTTTGACTACTTCCCCCCCCAACAGAATCACCTTTTTTTTTTTTAATGCTATTGCCTTTAAAACCAATTCAAGGACTTGTGCAACCTACTCAGCCAGCTGCATTTGCCTAAATACTGATAAAGAGTACTGTAGTCTGTCATTTGGAAAGTGACTTCTTCAAAAAAATAAACTTGAAAGCTGTCTCAGTTGAATTCAAAGACCAACTTTTGCCCTTTTTCTGAAATGCATTTAAAAAGTACATCATTTAACCATTAAGAACACTTTCAAGTTCTATTTTAGTACTTCATTTAGTATTATGTATTAGTATTTTGTAAAACTACATTGCAGTTTTACAAAGAAAAAAATGTCTCCCCTTCCTCCAGTCAGTAACATGAAATGTTAATCCATGATGTAAAACACACTCAATGGCTAAGTGGGCTATGCCATTATGGTTTTACATGAATAAGCAAGCTGAGGAGTTCATACGAAGTACTTCATGAACCTACACCTATCATTAAACTTAACCCAAAACCTAAATATGTCTATCTTTTATGATAACATCAAAAGACTACATAACAAAGTACATTATTCTCATAGATCATTAAGATCATTAAGACCTGTGAGAAAGAAAAGAGTCAAGGAAAAACTGTTTTACCCCAGCTGTCCACATGTTTGATGGATGCTCCTTCTACAACTCAGAAGAGCTTTTATTTAGTGAAATGTGCATTTGAGTTTGCTTAATCCCAACCCTGACTGGTGTGGAAAAAAGATGGCTTCATCCTATTTTTACAAGCAGGCACACACTAATCTAAATATTTAAGCTACTGATCAGCGGTGTTCTTGAAGTCTGTAGATGTGGCTCAGTTCTAGTCACTGGTAAATTAACAGAGTAATGCTGTCAACATACAGGGCAACTTTCCAAAATCACAGTTGTAGAAGTGACAGCAGAAATGTACTTATACTTCTTTATGGCAGGGACAATTATCACTTACCTGCATAGATCAGAGGAAAGCTGATCTCTGTATTAGTACAGCTAGAATGCTGACTTCAAGGGGTTACTCTCAATTTGTACTAGTACAAAGCAATCATATCTGTCCTTCAAAATTAAGCATAAAAAAGAAAATAAACTGCATGCTATGTATCAAACGTGCCCTCCATACATTAGCCTAAGCAGTTTGCTCTGTCAGTATGACCAACATGCTTAGAGACTGCTGCCCTTCTGATAACCTCCATTTGATGACCCCACCTCTAATTTTGATCCTGCTCAAGTATGAGGGCTGATAAGTTTTCTTGGTGACTGACTGTTGGGGCTTTTCTGTTGTTGGGGTTTCTTTTTGGGGGGGAGGAGGGTACAGGGCACAGTTGGTTTGTTTTTAGCTTGAGGACCAAGCTTTCGCTGTCTTTGAACACAATGTAATAGGCTTGAAACACCACGTTCTCAAAAAAGAACATATGCATTTAACCTTAAACAGGTTAGGTGGGTGCACCCAAGTCTAGCATCAAATACAAGGACATTAAGACATCTTTCCAGTTACTTGGGAGTATAAATTCATTAGTGACAGGCTAAAATAGTCTGCTCATTCTACTAACCTCTATTAAACTTAAATACCTCTCCAACAAAAATCTAAGATCAAAGCTATTTCACAAAGAGAACTGGGGGTGGAGAAAAGGCGGCTTTCATCAGCCATTTTCATTGTTCAGGAATCCTTGCAGGACATGTATTTCCAGCTACAATAATTTGTGATCTACAGTCTATTTCATCCTTTTTATGTAGTGTGCAAGTTGCTTTTAAAGGCAAACTGTCTAGCAGTAGTCATACGGTCCTTATGGAGAGTCCAGAATTTGCCTGTTTCATTGTATGCTCCTTGAAGGCACCTAATCAAATGACTATATTTCCATTAAATATCTTATGCACTCCCATAAGCTGTCTTTGCAAAATTACAGCAGCTCTCTATGATGTGGAAATCCAGAAGTTTGTCTTCTTCACCACCACCATCCCATATGTATTTTACACAGGAATAATCTCTACTGAACAGATGCGTACTAACCTGATCTTTATTATCTCTGAGGAATATGATCCTGAGACTTGAAAAAGAAAAAGCTAAATATATGCTTTTGAATTCCATACATCAGAGTAAATGTTTGTACCTTGCAGAATGTCAGATGTACTTGTTGCAATGAATGGAGATGACACTGGATTTAGCCTGTAGAACACCTGTATGTTCATGGTTTACAGCCTGTGAGATTTACGTAGAACTGCAACCAGTAACAAGTTTTCCTTTTTATCCTCACAAGTAGCACTTTTATCACTGAACTCCCAAATTTAACAGTCATATCAGACAAACAAGCAAACAGACATGGGGGCTTGATTTTAACACATCCTAATTCTGAAAAGATTGTATGGTTCTAGAACAGGCATCAGTGAAATAGTCCTACACAGAAAATGCCTGGTTCACTGCAGCACTGCTCCAAGTGCTGCCACCTTTTTTTCAGATAACTGTATTAACAAAGTGAAGAAAGGTAAGATTGAAACTTGGTTTGTTTGCAGCCAGGTACTTTTACAGTACCTTTAATGAGTTTCTTGAAAGTGAAATGAAGAGGCAAACCTGCAATATATTTAGTTCCTTTCAAGCAAGCCCACAAGCTCAAGGAACTCAAACAGATTTGGTTATACTAGGACATTTCAAAAGGTATGAGGAAATCTGGGGTGCCCCTAACACTGGAATGGCCTTTACCTCTAGGGAAAACAGTAAAAAGTCAGGTCAAACAGCATCTTAAAATCACAACATTAAGAAAGTTTAAGTGTCTTTCACTAAGAAGTAGAATGAAGTTGAACGTTCAGAGATCAAAAGACAAGAAGTCTCTGTCACGATTTTCCCCCTTTAATTTCTTTATTTGCTACTGTTTTCACAACATTTTCACCTACTATCCTCACTGTTAACATCAACTTCTTGCCTCATAAAATGAGAATAATTCTCAGAGACATTTTGCATAGGCAAAAAAAAAAAAGCAACTTCAGAAAAATTCACCCGATATAGTATCAGCAGTTATGACACACTAGATGTAATGAAGTATTAGTAGCACTTCCTAATTTTTTGTTTTGTTTTAAATATAACCATGTCAACTGTTTAAAGTTATGACAACTTGTTTCAGGTTCGGAGGAAAGGTGCAATGGGAGGTGAAGGTTAATTCGCCAGGGTCCTATCCCGGAGTTTAGATTCAAATATCAGCCTCAAAAACGATCTCAGATGCAACTACCACGTTTTGGTGAATATACACATTTGCCCAGGTTCTCATAAAACTCACCTTGGAAATCAAATCACATTCTTTATCAAAAAGGGTTTCTTGAACACAGATTTAGGCTTAAACTGGAGAATTTAAGTTGTCAAACTGCTTCCAAGCCAGAAAGAGAAAAATATATGTATTGAAGTATATCTTCACAAGAAGTCTCATAGGAGCTTCAATTTCCTACAAAAAGCTTTTCAGATGCACCGAAAAAGAGTGCTTTTAATCCTGCATTTATTGCAGACACTATCAAAAGTCTGCAGGGGGTGGTAACTTGTTATAATTTTCTCAAATCCTCTTACTCCACCCACTCTGATTGCTCTACAGCCCAAAGTTTAATGAGTAAGTGTACCAAATACAGCCTGGATGCAGTTCCACTGCAAACCTCAGCCACATTTACACCAAAAAATCCCTATTCCTCTGCAGCTGTTCTAAACATTTACACCCTGAAATACTACCTTGAGGTCAAGTGCCTGTGCATCTCTGCATCTCAGCCTCTGAAGTGCATTGCATCTTCAAATAATAAATGTCTTTTATAGTTTCAGGACAAATCATGTTATCTGTTGCATGAAGGACGTGGGAATATTCAGCAAACAAACTAATGATTCATCGTGGTCTTGAACAGCAATATGGCTTCATCATAATTCCAAGCAAATTGATCATTTGTAAAATCATTTTTAAGAAATATAATTAAAGCTTTGTGTTCATGCATCACGCTCAGACGGTGACATTTGACATTTCCAATTTGAGCAATGTCACTAAGATGGAGATGTCTGAGATTTGCTCATTTCAGCAGGGCCCTGTTACATGCCAGTACCAACTTCAGTAACCAGAATTTTTAAGGCTCCAAACCCTTCACCATCTTCATAGCATTCCTTTGACATTCTCTAATATCCTTCTGTTACTGTGGCGCCCAAAACCTCACATAGTGCTCAAGGTGAGGCCGCACAGCGCAGAGCAGAGCGGGACAATCCCTCCCCTCGCCTGGCTGGCCATGCTGGGCCTGAAGCACTACAGGGTACGGCTGGGCCTCCTGGCTGTCACGTTCAGTTTGCTGTCAACCAGAACCCCAGATCTCTTTCTGTGGGGCTGCTTTCCAGCCTCACGTCCCCTAGTCTGTAGACACAGACAAGGTTGCCCTGTCCCAGGTGCAGAATCCGGCACTTGTTCTTCTTAAACTTCAGATTGTTGGTAATTGCCCAGGCCTCTAATTCATTGAGAGCTTTCTGAAAGGCCTCTCTACACTTGAGGCAGACATCTCCTCCTAATTTAGCATCACCCACTAACTTACTTAGTGTTTGAGTCCTGCAGCCAAATAATTTATACAATGTTGAAGAGAAGTGGCCCTAAAGTGTAGGAACCCCACTAGGGTTCCCTGGGGAACCCCACTAAGGACTGGCCGCCAATTCCAATATTTTGGAAATGAACAAGTCCAAAATACTCAGAGTCCAAACTAAATGGCTTGATGCTTCTATCTGCTTTCCAGTATATCCTCAGTCACCAGCACTCTTCCTGTCCTTCAACATATACACACGGATATAATTTCCTTAGTCTATGGGCCATCCTTTTGGAGTGTCCATTTAGTCATGACTTGGGACTCCATCTGCCATATTGGTCCTTCAGACCAGGCTGGATGTAACTTTGGGCAACCTGAACTACATGGTATTACTGTAACATTTTTCAGGGTTCTTCTAACAATGTAGAATTATCAAGGTCTTTGGAAATGTTAAAGATGTTATTTAAAGTAACCAAGATTTCTTAACCCAAAATGTTAGAGATGACATGTGGAAGTTTCCTTGGCAGTGCACAGACGTAACGTACAGACTGTTTCATGTTTAACTAACCAAGCAGCTGCAGCATTCTTTAAAGTTACATAAATATCATCAACATTCTGCTCTGTATAAGTTAAAAAAACTGCTGACAGTCACAAAACCTCGCACTAGTTTAATTACAATTTACCTTTTCAATATTGTTATGACATAATTAAGGCATTTGTTATTCCAGACTCATTTCTAAGATCATATAAAATAAGAGTAAGTGCTATTCTAAGATATGCCTTTATATCATTCATATTTAAAATAGTTAAATTGCTTAAATCCTAAGGATAGGTTATAACCCACTGGTTACAAGAAACAGCCCCCTAACTGACATTCACACTATTTTATGCACCTTTGCCCTTTCATAAAAGAAAAAGCCATCACCCCCATTTGAATGAATCTAGATAACAAAGAAACTTCTTTTCTGCCTTCATGTTAACAAATCCCCCAAAGACTGCAGACAAGTTTCCCATCACCACAGGGGAGCAAAGGCCAAAAAGCAAGCTTAATGAGGCCAAATGGAGGCCGTCTGCCTCTTGTGGCAATGTTAATCATACTCTTAAAACAAGCAGAGGTAAAGAGAAATACACAAAGTCTCTAAGTACACAAAACTACTTATAAGAAAAAGATTTACAGCATTTCTTGTGTCCCAGGTTTTCATGAAGGGCTTTAATTCAGATGAACTACTAGGAACACAGTTCCTCTTATTAAAATATATTAATTAGTGTAATGTATACAGTTGTCTCTTTTGAAAGGCAAGCCAAACCCGTGAGACACACAGCAGGGTCCTGCAAGGACCTGCCTATCATCCTGGATTTACTCCTCTGAGGATGGAGTCCCAGGAGCTGCCTCTGAAGCTTTATTTCTTTTCATGTTGAAAACCTTAATTTACAGGCATAAAAAAAAAAAGGCATAATCATTAGCCCAAACCCCAGATTCCACCAAGAACTTGCTGCCATTCTGATAAGGACTATAGAAACGGAAAAAAAAATAATCTACAAAGGGGCACCTAGATTTCAAATTGGAGATGGTCAATCAAATCCCTAAACATATTGCCCAGCTCAGAAACTTGAATGTTGTCAGGACACTGGTCTTAGTGCTTTGTTTTATATGCACACTTAACTATCATTATTTAGTTTACATGTATATCCTGATCCCTAGAGACTGCAAGAGCAATACGAGAACAATTTCTCAAAAATCAATACTAATCTATGTGCTGGCTGACAGATAAATAGCAAGATTTAGCAGTCAGCAACTGCCTCTGAAGAGAATGGTTTCATATCAACGTAATTTCAAAGTTAAACAGAATGCAAGTTTAGATGGTAAGCTGCAAGTCTTCACCAAAGACATCTCTACCTAAATGCACTCCAATAAGAAAGCTTTGGGAGGCTGGAAGTCAATTCCAGTGAAATTACTGACTATTCACAGCTGATAGTGATATCTTCAGTTTTATGTTTCTGATTTACACAGATATACTTATGTCTGATGTATGTTTTTCTACAGATCTGCTACAAACCAAAAGATGTAGCAGTAAGCTGACAGATGTTGCTAAGGATAAAAAAAATACCAAACAAGTTCATTCTTATTTTTATGCACGCTACTGCCATAAAGCTTGTGTAAATCAGAACATATCAATCATTTCACTGGCAGAGACTTCTGCAACGTGAGCTTGAGTGTTAGCATGAGTGAGAATGATTAGCCTCATAACTCATGCAACCATTCTGATGATGCTTAAGGAGAAATAGTACCCAGCTTACCCTGCTGTTGGCAGGGCTAGGAAGAATCATATTTTCTGTCACTTAAGTCAATTATACTTCATGCCTGCGAGCAGACAGTCAATGAAGGTGTTAATTTTACAAGTCAGTTTTTAGAATTCAGCCAAGCTTTCAAGTCATGTTCATAAATTCACACTGCTGCTACCTCATGTACGGAAGTGATGCCAACACCACCATGCTGTTGACTATAACCTTCTTTCACAAAAGGCACAGAAAGCACCAAGCTTGGTCAAAATGGGACTCGAGCCATGTGGAGGCTCCTGTTGATGTGAAACACTTGATTTTTTGAACCTAAGAAATATTCATCCACCACTCTGACAGTAGGTAGCCACACCCATTCATAGAATCATAAAATCAAAGAATTCTTGAGGTTGGAAAAGACCTCCAAGATCATTTGTTCCAACCCCAAGATCATTTGGTCCAGCCACCGCCCTACCACCAAGATCACCCTCTAATCCTCTAATTCCTATGTCCCTAAGCACCAGGTCCAACCTTTCCTTAAACACTCCCAGGGACACTGACTCCACCACCACCACCCTAGGAACCTGTTTCAATGCCTGACCACTCTTTCTGAGAAGAAATGTACCTAATTTCCAACCTGAACCTCCCCTGGTGCAACCTGAGGCCATTCCCTCTAGTCCTATCTCTAGTTATCTGTGAGAATAAAAGCTTAAGGTTTCCATACAGGCTTAAAGGAGTCAGAGAGGAATGATGAAAAACAGTCTCAATTCTGTTATATCTTCCAGGAGGCTCTCCATCAAAGTAAACTCATTTTTGAAGAGGAAAACAGGTGAAGAAGGTTTGTGAGGAAAGAAGAATAAAGCAGTATTAGGTTTTACACACATATGTAGAAAGAGCTATTTTTTTTTTTTTTACGTATACACCATGCAATAACAGTAATAACAAAAAACTAGTTTCAAAGAGTTGCTCCAAACACAACTATAATCTACTAAGTTAACAACAGCACACAAGAAAAAAACACTATGAAACAACTCACTTATATCTGCTGTGGCATGTTTGCTTTTTTTTTTTTTACTTGTCAGTTTACCAACTAAGAACTTAATAAAGCCATATTTACATGTTAAAATACCTTCAAAAGATACATACGGTTTTACTGAAACCAAAGTAAAAATTCTTACCAAACAAATAAAAAATACGCCAGATAGAAAGAAACCAAACACTGGCAAGCAAGCAAGCATACAAAAAGTGTAGTTACTCTACAACTAAAATAAATATACATCCAAAAAGCACACTTGTCTCCCTAAAACCATATTAGAAGCAGAGCTTATTTTCTAATTTTTATTTTGGCAGTTTAGAAAGTTATCGCCCAACTTTAAAAACTACAAATTTGATGAAATAAAATCAGCTAGCTGCAGTATTTCAGTACTACCATTGCGTGAAACAACAGATGACTCAAAAAGGGAGCACTGTCATCTCTTTTCCTCCTCAGCACCTCTCTCCCCCTCTCTCGTTCTCTCATAGACAACCAGTACTACTTAGCCCCTGACTTCCTGAGCTACGGTCTTCCTTTATGATCTTGGGAAAAAAAGTAAATAAATGTCTGATATCATATACCTATAGGTGTAATGCTTTCTGTAGGTATAATACTCTGCCTTTTGAACTGAATTCAAAGTGTAAAGATGACAAAAAAAATCCTGGGGTCTAAAAAGTAATGCCTCTGTAAGGAATCAATGAGACAGTGACATCTACCACAAGCAATGAATCAGTATTTAACTTACAGGACATTCAATGCTTGAGCAACCAAGAAGCAATATCAGAAGAATTTTCCAAAGATCATCTAGACTACTTCCATACAATAAGGGAAAAAAATTACTCCTGACATATTTATAAGTCTGTTCTTAAAAAACATCTTGTGATGGACATGTTATAAAAATCAAAGTCTATTGCACTGCTTACATTATCTCCCGTGTTAAGAAATAAAGTAGACTGCGCAGTTTTCATTTCATAGTTGACTTTCACATATTTGAAAATCTGCTGCTCCCTTCAGTTGTATCTGCTGTAATCTAAACCACTCCAGTTCTCAAACTCCCTTGTAACTAGACTTTCTTCTGATGGTTCTTGTGGCTGTGCTCTGGACTCTCTGCATTTGATCCACATTTGTACCTAAATGACTCCCAGAACTGGGCAAAATTCTGCAAGTGATACCTTACCAATCCTGAGTGCAAGAGCTATTTCGTGTTTCATACGGGCTGTCTGGCATTTCTCATAAAAGCAGGACACTTAACTGATGCTCAGTCTGTGACTCACTACAAGCTACAGATATCTTCAGAATAGCTACTTCTCAATGTCTTCACAACAAAATTGTTTACAAGCAAAGTATTCTGTACCCATCCTTCTTGAACTGCACTCTGTTTTTTTCAGATTTGTCCAATTCATAACTCTTGTAAGCCTTTCAGTTCTCAAATCTGAATTCTAGTTCTGTCCTCCACCACTTGCAGACCCTCCCAAGTTTTTATTGTGGGAACTACAACACAAAAAGGAACAGAGGAAGGATGCATGAAAGACAAAATGCCTTTCAGCAACAGTCCATGAATATGTGATTAAAACTCTTCTCATCAGTTTACCTTCAATAATCAAAGCAGTGCTAGACAACTAAAAAGATTGTGTAGATGAGTTAAATTATGTAAATTGTGGCAAAAATTATCCTATTATATGGTATGTAAGGGGGGGATAAAAACAGTTTGATATAAGAATGGTGTACACTATTTTTGGCACTTTACCATAGGCAGACAAGAATTCATGAAAACAAGCAACTTGTGAGGAAAATGTAGTCTAAAGAGTACTATTGGCTTGAAGGGAACACATTTTATCCTAAAGCCAACTCTTTAACTAAGTAACTGCAAATATCTAAAATATTAATATAAAAAAATTAAATCACACAATTTTCAGTTTATGAAAACTCACCAGATCTCCACACAAAGTGCATTAATTCAATATAATGTTAAAAGCCTAGGCGTTCGGAAGATGTTAAGAAGCTCACAGGGACAATGGAGGGTCATGCAAGTCTGACCTGCCAAATTATCATTTAATTAAGGGGAAAAAGGAAAAAAGCAACTTCGATAGACATCAGAAATGACAAATGGTCCAGGCTGCATTTTTACATGAAAAAGACCCAAAAAATGCTTCAAGTCTAATAGAAGGTAGAGGAAATCTAGAAGTTTGTGACAACTCATTTAAATGCAAATGTAAATTCTTAAAACCCAATTTTCAGAACAATGAGTGATCAACATAAAAGTATGGGCATGAATGCGCCAATATACCTGTATAGCTACAGGTGCAATTAAGCAGCTAAGGACCTAAAACCTATCCTATCAACACATCCAGCCAATACCAGAATGCATCCATTTGGGGAACTTGCACCTTCTTTCTGGAAGAGATGGTTCAATCATCATTTTCACAAGCAAAAAGAAAGTTACTTTGAAGTGTCACACCCTATTAACCCACTCTTTTTCCTGCCTATGTTTTCTTACACCTCAACAGCTACCTCTACATGCAAATAATCTCCCTAGAAATCAGATAAACAACTCAAGTGCTCGTGGCATGTTCTGCCTCCTGACTCTTTGTAAGGACTACCTCAAAGACTTTATTACTGACAATGATTTCTTATAGGAGGCAGGGAGAAGGGGACCTTGCACTGAATACAGCTTTGTTTTTCACTTATTTGCATTAGCTTCAGTGCTGTCTTCTGACAACTCTCGCATCCACAAACAAAACACATGCACGGAAGACACAGAAGTCACTTTTTCATTGGTTTCACGTATGTTAGCCTTAAGTAAACAGTTTCTAATTCAAAATCAAGGTCAGTATAAGAAGTGTAGGATAGTGGTGGAGTTTGAAGGCTATCACAATGGCGGAGTTTTACCACTGGTCCATCAGGAAGAACACACTGAGCTATTCTGAGCTTTTTTATGTACTAGTACAAGTGTTTTAGAGTAAGTGCAACCCACTGGAAATCTAGCCCAGACCTTGTACACCATGGAAATAAATAAATGTAATCCTTGAAAAAAGTATTTCAGTATGAGAAACACACTTTTGATGGTGGCCGATGGAGTAAAAACTTAACGCTGAATTCATCAACTAGATGCTTCTCACATATCTAGTTCATGTCTATCCAACAAGACAAAAAAAACAAGTGACACCAAGAATAAAAGCTATCATTTTTCAGTAACTGTGGTGTACTACAAGAGCCCCATAAATGTTCACTATATGGGCAGTGAAAACTTATCTAGTTCCTTTTCAAACAAAGTGGAAATATTTCTACCAAATCAAGAAATACATAATAAGTCCCCAGTGAAATATCACTTTTGAATCTATATTAATGGAAATAAGAAAAATTTCATGACCTCAGCTGCAAGGAAAAAATTTTCTTCTCACCTTAGGGGGACATGCTTTGGATATAATGGATGATGACTTCTATAAAGACTAGAAGAAAACACTAAGCATTCTGTTTGCCACCCCCTGGACATCCTATAAGGCCAGACATCTAGAAATGCCATGTAGCACTGATGGACGTTTTTTCAAGTAAGACTTTTTTTTTCCCTCTTGCCTCATCATTTTTCAGACTGGATCTTTTAATGAAAAGCACTCATTAAAAAGTGAGTTTTTTGTTTATTTTTCAAAAAAGATTCACATCAGAAAAAAATCAAAAACATATATACATCTGCAGACAAGTTTTCTGCATTTTTCCATCACTTTTCTTAGCAAATAAGGCTCCAAGATCTTTCAAGTTCCAAGTTTTTTTTAACAATGCTGAAACTTCCAAGGGCAGATGATTCTTACCAGAACTCCGTTTGTCTAAGGAAATCTCTCATCTCAGTGTTGTTTTTTCTTTTGTTTTGTTTTTAACGCAAAAAATTAACTTATCTGTAATACACAGGAACGTATCCTAACTCAAATTCCAAGTGTTCAAACAGTAATTACAGAAACGAACAGGAAAATACACTAAACGTCACTACAAGTTGGAAGAAAAAAAACACAACTTTTAACAACATTACTAACAACACTGATCCTACAGTTCATCTTTTGGGGCAATATTTTTGAACTGTTGCTTCTATTAAATTTATTCAGCTGTTAGCAACCAAATAAGTCAGCAAGATTTTTATTTACTCATACTCCCAATACATATAATGAATGGACAAATAAAACTGATCTCAACATATTATCTCTAAAAGATATTGTCACTGACAACAAAAAAAATGTTGCATTGTTGGAGGGTGGGGAAGAATACTAGCTCTATGTATGTCATATAGGGATAAAACGTTTTATTCATCTTTACCATTTCTGTCCCATTATAACACTTCTTCACTGACAGCAGAATAAGAAATCAATCCTTTTTCCCCACAGTTGAACCAAGAGGTGTTTTTAGACTCAAAAAATATCAATGTCATAAGATCATTTTTTGTACACAACTGAAAAAGAAAATGAATTGGCTGGTAAAATGCAGCATATTTAATGAATACAAATGAACATGAGCTTGCCTGGTGATGATCAATAGTAGTTATATCAAATTAGTATCTATATTGTTTGCAGTATGTTTAGGAAAATTAGTTTATGAACCTTCTTTGTTCATCAGAGAGCACATAATTAATTTACTCTATAAAAAATGTCTTTTTATTCAATTCAATCCTTTGACAGCATAATTACAAAGACTAATTGTATTTTACCAAAACACAAACAACAGGGATTTGGAATTAACAGTTCTAGACTTGCTTTTGATTGCATTTCAGAAATAAAGTGGGGGCCAATCATATAGAAGTTACGTATGTATACAATGACATCCTTTATGAAGCTGTTGTTTTACTAAGAAACCTATTTCAGTTCACAAAAGGGCAGTCTTATTCTCTCCCCAAAGCAGCTGAGAGAACAGTAGCAACAAGTAAATGTCCCCCTGCTGTGCCTATGAGAAGGGCGTGCTCCCCTCACGGAGCAGCCAAGCAATCTCACTTGGTGCAGATGCAAGCACTAGTGCTCTCGTGTATTCTGCATGATCTCAAGTGAAGAAAGCCATCTGTCCACTCGCCATGAAAAGACATCCCCTTAAGAACCTCTCCTCATAGACCACTAGCTTCCTCCCACATTATAACATGGGGGCTGTCCATCACAAAAAGTCCTTCTCCAGCCACTTTTACTCGGCAGCTTCATAGGGTTTATATTGAGGTGACCAAAGATGGCCAAACAAAGAGATGTGTGTCTCGACACAGTACAATACAGAGATGTGAGTAACTCTGCCATGTCCAGCAACACAGTTTAAGGAACACTGAATGCAGTCAAAGAGTATGCCTAGGCATCTGAAAGATGATTTGAGGAGGTATCTGTCTTCATTTGGAAACAACTGTTCTTTGGAACCAGCATGAATTTTCCCAGTCAGAATAATTTTAGCTGCAGTAATCCCTGCCCGAGTGCTATTATTAGTAATTAAGTTAAATGACTGCAGTTTAACTCAAAGTATTATTTACAGCAACATAATATTGTGTCCCACCATTCTTTTCCTGTAAAGTTCTATTCTTTACAAGACACAAAAAAACCACACGTGATGGGGAATACATTTTCCAAGGCTGATCACTAGGTACCAAGCCAAACATTTAATCAACGTGCCTCAGGGGAAAAAAGAAATCTGAGACCATAACTTTGGCTCAGTGCTAGCGAAATACCAGCCCACAGAAGGGATCAGAGTTCAGACCTTAGCTGCTATCCCTCCTGCTCTGCCCAAAGAAGAAAATCAGAGATAAAGGGCTGACAGCACCATGGTCAAGAAAGGACGGATGGTAATGTTTTTTGGAATAAAGTCCATCTCTGTGCATTAAGGAATTCAGCATCAACTTCTACCACAGAATACTGGCTTTGACACTTGCAAATGATGATTCAGTGCGTTTCAATAGAGTTAAAATGCAGTCCGATAGCTCCTAGGAGCTTTGAGGAACACTGCTAGAGCACAGGGGAAGACAGCATGCATATTATTTTTGCACTTCTACTTGTGTAGTGTTACTATCAGACCATAACGGAGTGTTGTAGAATTGGAAAGAGTTATGGTCACTTTCTTGCTTAGGGAATAACTTAGTGCTAGTTCACATTAGCCTTCAACTTTGTATAAACACCTTCCTTGGTAGACCACCACAGCAAGATAACACACACTGTTAAGAGGGCAGCGTTCAGGCTATGCCTTCTCCCTGCTCACCATTTTATGGGACAAACCCAGAGTCTGCAACGAGCATTTGCATATACTCACCACCTACAAAACAGCTCAGAAATATCAGGGGCACTTATCCCACCTTGTGCCATTGTTCAATTCCTCAGCCAATCTGCCCCTTAAGACATGAAATCTGGACATCTTGGATGAGTACACAATGTCCACAAATTGCACTTCAATAGAAGACATCCCACAGGCACATCACCTTTTCCTCTTGACATCATCATGTTTGCTAAGCTTTGAGAAGCTCTTTCAGTGGTTTACACTTCAATGTACCCTGCTGTCAGCCACTGCTCAGACTGAGCAAGCAATCAGAGCCTACCAGCAGAATACCAAAATCCCCAAATCCACCCTGACCTAGCCTTTCCCAGATGTGGGTAAAAAGCTTCAGAAAAGTGTTAAAAGCCTGTTTTACTATTTTTCCTCTGAAGATTGTGTCAACTCTTAATTCTTCATTAGGCTATCTTAGAAGACTCCTCATTGAAAAAAGGCAGACCACTTGTCTCTGACTATGGTGCATTCCTCCTCACATCTCAGTCACAGACAATCATAGAATATCCCGAGTTGGAAGGGACCCATAAGGATCATCAAGTCCAACTCCTGGCACCGCACAGGTCTACCTGACAAGTGGATTATCTTCCCAGAATGGATGTGTCTTAACAACAGAGGGAGATGTTCTCCCCTCCGCTAACAGACTTACTCCAGATTTTGACAGCCCAAACAGGGACCTACATGTGAAACATTTTTATATCACTGCAGGCAAAGAAATTTGTGAAGCACAACTTGTTAAATAACGAAGGGAACATTTGGGTTCAGCAAATAGCGACTTTTCAAGCATAGCATCAGGAAAGCAGGGAATGAGAGCTAGCTACCAGCATTAAAACAGGAGTCTGAGCTAAACAGAAGGAACACCTCTTGTGTAAGCATGAGAAGTATTTATGTAAAAAACACATGCATATGCAAGATTCAGTCACATTGGTAAGAAAATGAAGAAGGTCCATCTATGCATACTGGTCTATCTATTTCTATACCTCAAAACTGGTATTTTGAACACTTCTGTTCAATTTCACGTAATTGGATCTAATCACTTCTAATCAACAGTCTTCAGTACAATACTCATAGGGTCTTGGAACTACAAATTGAAATGTGAGACTATGTAACCCACATAAAAATAAATACCTTTTTTTTTTAAATATTGTGCAGGCTATCCCCAAAGGGACCAGAACTCTTACAAAATTAAAGAACTAATTTAGTATTCTTATAAGTACGAACGTAAATAATGTTCTTACTCAAAGAATGGAAAGAATAAATGGTAAATGAATAAAAATAGCATTTATACGATGGGAAAGAACTATAAATCAAAGCTAAAGTCAATGTTAATGGCTGCACATATAAACAAGTATGCACAAGGATCTAAAGTGGTGGGTGGGCATGCTCATATCTGACTCCAAAGTAGGTACTGATTTCAGTTAAAATCTGTGGGACTATTCATATGAAGTAATGTATCTGCATATATTAGGTCTGACTGTTGTCAGTCAGAACTACAGTTAAAGACTATTTTCACATACCACCAGTTAAAAAGTAAAGTCACATTTGGGCATTAGAAACTCTGGTAACACAAGAAGCTGCTTCTGTCCCTGAGCAAGTTATCTGAGCTGGCATTGGCCACCTCTTCTACCATGAAGGTTCTTCTGGTTTAGGTTGTTTTTTAAAAACAAACTAACTAAAGTCCTCAAAGAAAAAAAAAAAACTCCCAGAAGGTTACATCGTTTCAAATTGATGCAATTGCATCAAGCTGGAGGGGAGTTTGCATCAAGGTGAAGTTCAGATGGCCATCAGTGTGAAACCACCATGGAGCGCTACACGGGATCTCACTCAATTATCCTCAGAAAACGAACATCAGATTCTATTGATTATGTTCTGTCTCAGTAATCAAGGAGAAGCATGGTCATTACCAAGATCAAGAAGAGAGAAATGCATTTTGAGAACAAAACTTCTGCTCCTCAAGACAGTAACTTTATTCGTAATAATGAATACTTTGTACATGCAAGTCTTCAGGATGCTTTGACTAACGTATACAACATTTACATCAATGCTATCTTGCACACAGAAAAACTCAAGTATGAACACATTCTACCCTGCCTTTACAGCCCTATAACAGAATAGTCACAACACAGGACTGTTGCTTAGTTGTCTTCGCTGTAATCCATTAAGCGTGGTTTCCTGTAAAGGTGCATTCAATTTTTTCCAGAGTGTTGCAGTTATATTATAATATACGTAGTGAACACTAATTTCATACTGTCCTAGAATGGACTGTAACTGTTCAGAATACAAGAACAGACCACCTTGTAGCAGCAAAACAGTTTCAAGGAAAAAAAGGTGAGGATTTCAGCCATCTTATATTTTTCACTCATTGCTGGTGGTTCACTTTTCAAAGTTGGTGCTTCTTTTTAGCTGGCCACAATAACAGATTATGCACTGCCTCTTAATTGAATGTGACAAAGAGTCTTCCTCCTGCACATCAGGATATGGCTCAGCCTAGAATTTAAACTAAGGAATTATGCAAAGCTGTCCTACAGTGAAATAAATCCACAACTGTCAGACTTCACTACTAATCTCTCTTCACTAAGATTAGTCTCCCAACACTAAAGAAATACAGTGCACTTACATGCTTGCTGCATTGGAAAAACACTTCATCTTCACATGCAAAAACATTGCCAGCCTTCTACAAACATGGCTGTCATCATGACAAAGATGCCAACTCTAAGTAAGTATTGACAATGGCTGTCTAAGCACTAGTTCATTTTAAACTGGTGCCACGCCACTGTGTCTTTCAGCCTCTCTGGTTCATCAGTATTCTGTGCACATACTATTTGGGAAACGTACACAAGATGTTCCTTACTTAACTATGACTTCTCCATAAACACATGTATATAGCTACAGCAAATACCATGATCCATTGCTGTGTGTCCTGGTTTCAGTTAAGACAGAGTTAATTTCCCTCCTAGTAGCTGGTAGGGTGCTATGTTTTGGATTAGGATGAGAAGAGCGCTGATAACATGCTGATGTTTTAATTGTTGCAGAGCAGTGCTTACACCAGGCCAAGGACTTTTCGGCTTCTCACTCTGTCCTGCCAGCGAGCAGGCTGGGGGTGCAGCAGGGGCTGGGAGGGGACAGACCCAGGACAGCTGACCCAAACCGGCCAAAGGGGTATTCCATACCATCTGACGTCATGCTAAACAATATATAGGGGTGGCTGGCCGGGGTGGGGGGCCGGCTGCTCAGGGATAGGCTGGGCATCGGTCAGCGGGTGGTGAGCAATTGCACTGTGCATCACTTGTTTCATACACATTATTAGTAGTAGTACTACTATCACTATTATTATTGTTGTTATTATTATATTCCTGTCTTAAACTGTCTTTATCTCAACTCACCGGCTTCACTTTCCTGTTTCTCTCCCCCATCCCAGAGAGGGAGGGGGGAGGGTGAGCGAACGGCTGTGTGGTGTTTAGCTGCCAGCCGGGTTAAACCACAACACTGGTGCTTTCATCTATAGATGCCACAAAGCCGATCCCCAGCTCCACGTTGATGTACACAAATGATTGCCAAGGACCCCACCAGGACAGAGAGCAAAGACAAGCACAGAGTTCAAGCTCAGCATTGCCAAAAGGGCCACCTTAGCAATGACCACATGTTGGTCTGTGCTTGAGTACCTCTGCAAAGAGCACATCTCTTGGTGTAAGGATCAAATTAGGATTCAAAGTATTTTTACTAAAGTTTGAGACAGCTATTGTGTCTCAGAGCTGAAGGGCATGAAATCAATATTATATTAATCGCCTCAACGTCAAGCTGAAGCAACAGTTCCCAGCATTTGTCATCCTTTCAGCTGGCAGCACCCAGTAGTACAGCAGTAGAGATGCACACATTAAAGGAACATTTGATAAACAGCAGCAGAAGAGTTGACAGCACAGAGACAGTCAACACATTAAAATATTTTTATAGTGATGCCATTCGGCATTATCTAGACGTGAATTCTAGATGAGAATATTAACCCACAGACCTATGGAGCTTATCCTTTTAATCCTCGGAGGCCATATCCCTGTGCTCAGGTATCAAGGCTTTGCTTTAATAACACCAAGGACATCAGAACAAGAGCTTACTCAGAGGGAATGGGCATGGGACGAGGAGGAGGAAGAGAAGTGCCTTCAAGCAACTGGCTCTCATATTCTTAAAAGAGATTATTAGAGCTGCCAGCTAAAGGAAATACCTCCTCAACTTAAGATGCATAAGCTTTGACTTTTAGCACTGCAGTCCTCCATTAAAATCCCACCATCATCTGATATATAAGCTTACGTCTGGTGTATAAGAAACCTAACAACACAACTAGTACTACTAGCACAAGCTAGGTAGTCTGAAGACAACTATGTTCTTGTTTGCAGACAGTACATGGTCTTAATCACAGAAATATCTTTCTAGAGTTAACACCTTCGTGTCCTTCAAATTACAGGGTGCCATTCTGCCTTTAGATACGCAGACAAATCCACCGCAATTGCTGCCACACCTCCAATGGAAAGATTTTGGTATCTGATTTTCAGCACATTTTTTCTGGTTTCAAAACTCCTCCCTCCAACCCACTCCCTGTTGTTTTAGAAGAGATATCTTTCTAAATAGCAGTTTTCCACCATAATCTTAAAGACAACAGGCTACAAATGTGCTTGTACAAATGGAAGGAACCCCATTCATAATCTAAACTTTTAACATACGTGTGGTATGATACTTTCTCCTCTGTGCTGCTAGGGTCATTATCTTCCCACTGAGTATTTTTAAAGTAAATGGATTTATGTTAAGACAGGGTAAGTAGCAAATGTCAGAGCAGAAAAGGCCTTGACACTACTTATATTTTTTTACAGTCTTCCTCCCATGATATTTACAGCTCTTACTCTACAGCTGCTTACTCCTAAGAATGCTAAAGCTCTTCTGAATAGTAGAGACAAGCTCCTAAGCTAACCGATTCTGTTTGTTGTAGAAAGAGGAAGAGAAAATAAAGTACTTTCCTCCCACAGACCTCTGATGCTCAGAGGAAGCACCTTCCGGATACCAGTGGACTGAAATAGTATGAGGAAATGGCATGAGCCAGCTATTTCGGTCAGCGGAAACCAGTGGGTCAGACACCTGGTTTCACGTAGGTTTTCCCTGCAAGGTCAAGACGTCCAATTCTTCCTCCAGTTACATTAAGTGAGCTATATTCTGAGCTACGTCATCGTGACTCGGCGTGCAGCCTACCTTGTGCCCAACGTACAGCAGTGCATGGAAGTACCAAAATGTCACACTGCTGCATTATACAGTATGGCATGCTTCACTGAGGATCAAAGATCAGAGAGAAATATTGTTTGATCCCCTTCTTCCTCTCCTCTATACTCCTTCAGCTGTGCTTGTAAAGAACCAGGAAAGGGTAGGGGAAGCTATTTAGATGGACTCAAGTCCATCATTATTCCCTTTATGGCCTCCTTTTCAGCCTCTCCAAGAATTTGTGAGTACATGATCCACTCTTCATTGTGAGCCCAAACAAGACATATTAGCAAAGGTAAACATATGAAAAAAATTCCTTAATCGTATTTCTAAAAATAAATAAATAAAATCCTAAATACTTAACAAGTCATTAGAGAATTTTTCTAAGGCACTTGCCCAACACACAATAGTTGCAAGATAAGTTTCACAAACATCCAAAACTAAGATAATAAATGGCTAACAGACTATTTAAAATCAAATGCAATGATTTTAATAGACCTTCATCTATTCCTCATGTACACACTTCAAAGAAAACTAAACCTCATTCATCCTTGACAACTTCCTGCTCAGTTTTTAAGACAGGGAAGGAGAAACTATTGTTGCTTAAAAGGTACATTGCTTCTTTGTTGAGCATATCTTTGTAGAAGTCTCTGAAATCATTGTATTATTTTTCAGAGCATTCTAGAAGTAAAAGCAAGAACTATAGTTCTATCATCTCTATGATTACGTGTTCATTCCGTTTGTTGTTCCTTTGCCCTACAGAAGACTATCATCATTTCTTTGATAATCATAAGAACATATCTCTAGGAAAATGATTTACAAAAGTGTATAATAATTTTGTATTTCTTCAGAAAGCTTATGAGGCATCATCATCTGTTTCAAAGCTTTCAAAGCACAAGAAACAACTCTTGCCAAACATGCATACAATATTTACAACTGCAAGTAAATGTCTGTTCCTATAAACCTTTGGCTGCACATGTAAATGAGAATTGCTTTTAATATATAAGGAAAGACATAAGAGCAGGGGAGGAGCAGGAAGGATCAGTTTTATAGCGAGCATCACAGACAAGACTGTCTTCCAACGTACATAAAAGGCTGTTTTAAGGAGCACACAAGGATCAGGTTTTTTCCATGAACACGAAGGATAGGACAAGTGATTTACTTCACAAATAAGGAAACTGTAGCCTGCCCACTAAGAAAGCACTTCCTAACTTGAGTATTAAGCACTAGAACTACGCAACCTATGGAAGTATTTAAACAGTATGTTTTTTCAGCTCAGGCCCATCTATGCACCAGCAACTTATTGTACCACACATTTACTAATTTACTGAGCAGCACATTTTTAAACTGATGAGAACGTTTACATGAGGCTGCTGCATTTAATCATGAAACTGATGCAGATCCAAAAACTTGGATCCAGCCACGACTGACTGGAAACAGCAGTTGTGAACCATGTGGAAGGAAATACATGACAATGATTGCCTAGATACATTTGTAGAGTATAGAATGACATTTTGGTACTTCCATGCTATAGAGTAGAAAAGCACAAATAAAACGTAATATCCAAACCGGTATTTCTAAAGATTTTGCAGTCTACAGAGAGGAAAAAATAGCTGCTATTTACATAAAAATAAATAGCAACCTTGCACATGCATGTTTGGCACTCAGTTTTGAAAATTTGTTCTGACATTCTATTTTTATTGAATTCTCACAAACAGCTTCTTTCTACTTAATCTCATGAAGAGATGAGCACATGAACTTCAGCTGGCACTGCTCTCAGGCTTGCTCTACTATAAGTCTAAGCCATAAAAGCGTGACAGACCACAAGCCTTGAAAAAGCAAGCCTGCAGCATTGTGTTCACTATTGTGTGTATTATCTAACTGCAAGCTTCCACTTGAGTCATACAGGGGAATAAGTGCTTCTTCCAAACTGTATTACTCTATACCCTCTTACATCTTCTTAATAATTCTAAGAAGCAGACAGATTTCCTTTCTGTGGCTAAATTTTAGGAAATCTGGCAGTGTAATCACAGGAAACAATGAAAGGGAAAACTGTTCTGTGTACAGTAGCCTTCCTGAAGAGACAACGTGACTCAAGTTCTGCATGTGTTAAAATGTACCTTGAATAGATTAATTATATGATTCTGGTGACCTAAAAGGCCCTGTAAAGACAGATTCTGTCAGTTTGATAGTTAGCTCATTTTTACAGTGCTAAGTACACACACAAAAAAAAAATAGACAGGTAGGCTGCAGCCAGTAAATTCAGAAGGTAGTGAGAAGGAGGATGAGCACTGTAATGCAGGTGCAGTGATCCATCCTTGTAGCAACACATTCTAACAGCCTGCTAACCTTAACAGAAAGGGCTGAGGGTGAGCGTGAAGAAACAGCATAAGTACTGTTGAATTGAACTCAGTTATCCAAGCTCTAAAGACTCTTAATTTATAGATACAAGCACTGACAATTTAAGGAAAAAAAAAAAAACTACTACTCCTAAAGTGGTTTTAACAGTCACTTCTCACACTGCAAGATCCACTGTAGTTGAACTGCTTTGACACTTGAGCAGTTCTTCAAGATGGACAGCTGCCATGTGGAAGGAAATATAAGCAAAAGGCTTGCAAAAGTCAAATACAAGCATTAAAGAATAATTAATGCAGACAAATAATTCTTTTTTTTTTTTTTTAAATACACCTCATTTGACAATGTGTGCTAGCTCAATAAATATTAACTCAAGACAAAAATAATTTGTTAATAACACTTCTGTGATCAAATCAACTTTTGGTAAATGCCATTGACATCAGTAATGTTACAGAAGAGAAATCTGGTGCAGTTTGCTGTTGATCAGTTCTGCTTTGAGCTGCGTCACGTTTCATTCATCATGCTGCACACCCTACCTCCTCACCCAGAGGCAACAGAATTAGAAGGTCATATCTTGGCCAATAAAATATATTTTATCTGTTCTGAAGGGAAAAAACAGTATCTCTAATCAGTCATCCAAACAAGACAGACTACCCAGAAGGTTGCATGCTGCTGCACATCAATAAACATCTTTATCTAGGAACTGAAATGAAAAATATCAAACCAGTGAAGGTATGAAAGAATTGCTCAAAGCCCTGTCAGAAAAATTTCAAAATTAAAGCTGAGCACTGCATTCAGCAAATAGATGATACACACACGGCAGAAATAAGTAGTGCTGGCAGCTAGGTATGGGTAGCGCACACAGGAATTTTAAGTAATAGGGAAAAACGCTTTAACTACTTTCTATATCTATCTGTATTTTCTTTTGGGTCTCTCTGCCAGTAAACATTTAAGTCGGCTCCCTTTTTCTTTACCTGTTTGGTCTTACAAAAATACTTCCCTGAAGTTGTAACAAACAAAAGTAATACCCTGCTGATAATAATTTCTGGATTCTTTTAATCCCCCAAATTGATTTCCCCTCCATTCTCTCAGCCTCACTAATCAAAATGCTCCAGGAAACAGACTTTCTGGAACACAGGGAAATAACAAAGAGCGCCTAAATCGTATAGTCTGTTCATCTATCTCCACCACGTCGGAACAAATCTTAGGTGCTTAGAAGGACAAAAGCAAATTGGGATGCTGAGAAAATGAATTCATTTTTGCCATCCATACTGCTACCAAAATACATACAGCATACACATCATCTTGGAGAACTATCACTGTAGAACACAGTTTTCCCACTAGATTTACTGTAACCGAAGGAAAACCAACTGGTATTCTCCATCCACCAAAAAACTTGGCTTATGGTGTTTCATCTGATGATGATCTGATATAAACTATATATACACTCAACTAGACTGAAACAAGCTTTATAAGCAAATCATAACAAATTGCACAATGAAAGAGAAGGTACATCAAATGCCAAAACATAGGGCTCCTTAAGACTGAGATGGAGAATCAGAATGACATGATTGCCATAACAGCACAAAATAGCTGGCTAGGAAACAAGAACAATGACAGTGTCCATGTCTGGAAAAGGCTTGAACCTACAGGTATTTGAACACAAAGGGAAAATAAATGCAGATTTCTTGATGGGAAAAATACCGGAGAAACAGCAAAGGAATGTAAACATTGTCTGTGGCAAAGAAGAAAAACAAAAATAAATTACAAGTAAAAAAGAAAAGTAGTCAGCTTCACCAAGTACCCCTCAGTGAAGTTCAGCTTATGCTCTGTGGAAGAAGTGAAGGAAAAACTGCAGTCATTTTACGTGCAAGTTATACTGTGCACATAGTGTGTCACAGCAGTTAGAGATAAAGACTATCCATCATGTTATGCAACCTGTCCTTCACCAATGCACAATTAAAGAGATGTATGGCATATAGGCATTCCTATTTATATAATAACTTACTTTTTTTTAAAAAAAAAGGACTCTATTATAACATTTTTCCCAGAAGTAGCAAAAAATTTAATCCGTTAATGAAACATTTATGGATAAAAGTCTGTCTTTCATTCTTTCACAGGCTTTCTCAAAATGTTATAGGCCAAATCATGGTTTTTCTTAAGCAATGGTCACCCAGTCCTAAAGCTCACTTCACCGAAGTTAACAGAAGCTTACCTACTGAACCACACATAATTAACTGCTCGCCTTACCACTTAGCAAGTCTGAGCCTTCTGCACCAACAGACTTCACTTCTACACCTGCCAACCTCACCATACCACACAAGTGAGCTCGCTGAAGGCTGCTTACGGAGTGAGACATTGCGGCACATGAGCACAAGTTCAAACGACTTGACCCCTATGGCACAGAAAGGCTCAATCCACCAAGACACGTGAGCATGTGCTTAGGTCCCATAGGCTTCAACAGAAGCTATGTGTGCACTTGAGTACTGTTTGGAAGAAAAGAGTCTAAATCTACTAAGAGTTAAGAATTTCCTGTAATTCCACTGCATCAGGAGTAGCCCTGTGTCATCTGCAAGTGTTACTCCTTCCACAACAGTATAAATCCTGGCACTTAGCAGTAAGTATCCAGCACAGGGCCTGGTAAAAGCTGGTTGTGCCACTGGAACCATTTAAAGAAAGATATACGAAATAGTTACCTACACACCTACATTTCCATTCATCTGTTGTGGTTGGAAAACATTAATTTAAAATAATAAACCTGGGAAACAAAGGAAAATGAATATATTAAGCTTAAAGTTATTTTAGCCACTCAGCTTGCCCCTAGTCCTATGTGCGGAGGAATAGCTGCCAGCAGTGACTGCAACACTCTTGTTAGAACTGAGGTAATTTAAGAGGAATGTCAGCATGCATTTACATTTCAAACTTTATTACTCTGCTTTAAGAGAAAGAATGCCTGCTATTGTCATTTAAAAATATTTACAAAATCTTTGGTATCTGGTTTTAGTCCTACAGAATTAAAATCAAAACTCAATACCTCCTTACATTGTGTGGCTTGTAAAAGAAAATAAACAATAATTAGAAAACGCATTTGGTGAAAACCAAGTTTTTAAAATCTGAGAAATGTAACTCCTCTGCAGTCTGGACAACATTGAAGACTACTGTTGAGTTACAGGGAGCTACACGTGGATAGCTTTGAAAGTTATAAGCAGCCGTGAATCTGGCTGCCTTCAGCATCCAAGCCACTCAAACCCAGTTTCCTTCAAACGTGCAGTTCCTACCATGGAGAGCCACGAGGGGATGAGCATCTCGAACTAATGAGATCTACATCAGTTGCGTAATTTTAACCCTAAATCAGAGACCACATTCTCACCCTTACACGTACAAACCGAACTTCCCTCTCTTCTTTTGGTAGAGGGCAAAGGAACTTATTTTTAAATAATCTTTATTTCTCTTTAGAGAACAGGATGATGGAAACTTCTTTGGTGGCCATGTGGCAGCAGCCCTTTTCTTACAGCATAGGGGTCATTCAAGAATCCCCTGTGGACCATGAAGGCTTTCCAAAGCCATCTCTGACAGTCATATATTGTATTATTATGTAAACCCAGGCAAGAAATGCAGTATCTGAGCAGAATAAAGCACCAAAAATGGAGCTGTGTGGTGAAGCAGAGAGGTAATTTACTCTTTGGCATTGCAAATAGAAGACAACAGGAAAAAAAAGAGTTTCCATGATTCTTTTCCTAATAAACCAAATGCCTTTCTGAACATAGCCATCCAGATTTGTAACAGCAGCATTAGGGATAAAAATAAAAGCACATCGGGTCCAGCCTAAAAGCAAGCCCAACAAACTGAACCAAATGAAGGAACAACAATTTATTTGCTCTACCCTCTCCTGCTCTGCCTAATACCTGCCATCAGGAAAGCCCAGCACTCAGGTGGTGGGGCCGCTCTGCTCTTCTTCTCTCAGACACGGCTCCCAGGATGATGCCATTTTGATGTAGACACCTGTTCACTGGCAACAAGCACGAGAGCATCAATGCATTTTAAGCTGTCCAAAATGAGGCTATCGCATGGCAATACCTTCCAGTCACTATAAAACTTGCTTCCAAACTGAAATATCTACCCAGGGGTGAAAAGCTCTGTATCACATTTCTAATCCCCATTACAGCCAGTCTCCTCTGCGGGGGAAATAAAAAAAAAAAAAAAAAAACTATTCATAGAAGTTTTCTTATCTTATAAATCTTACTCCCTTGAAGATATTTCCCAGATCACTTTATTCTGACTTCCACCTAAGTAAGTATTTTTACAATGCACGTGAAAGATATTCTGCTGATGATCATCTATTTGATAAAATATACTTCTTAATAATAAAGGTCAGGGAAAAATTGGTATAATGTGGAGCTCTAGTGGTTGTGGGGAAGTAAAGCACCATACAACACAACTGTGAAACAGTAGGTACTGACCTTTAGTCTGAAAGCAGTAAGCGAAAACATAACAAACGGATCTAAACGAGGAGAACAAAGCGAGGCTGCTTGGAATCATATTCAGCAGCATTTTGGTCTCACAGAGTACCTCTTTACATACAACGTGATGAGCAATCCCCATTTTTAATGCACTAGCTTCAACCCTGTAATTATTGCAGTTAAGCAACAGAAAAATAAAATCAACACTGTACACTCACGTCAGGCTTAAAGGAAGTAAGTATACTTATATAGTACAGCAGTAAACCAAAGTTTCTTATCAAAACTAGCCAAGAGCTGAGCAATTCTACGCGCTCCTTTACAACAGTCTGTCGTGTACGTTATTCTTTTCACACTAGCCACAGTAACTCCTATACCAGCCAGTAAAATATTTTCTCAGTTGTGATATCAGCATAACACTGTGATACTGCACATTGTACATAAAATACTGTACAATGAAGTTCAGTAGCTCCTTCAGACCAATGAGCTTGGCAGGGCTTACACCCTTAACTAAAAGGGAGCCCTACTCAAGTGCATAGTTCTACTGGCAAACATGACCATCAGCTCAGCTCTCGATGATCGTCAATATTCTACCTGGAAAGGTAATGTGCTCTTTTTCTCCATACGGGGTGTGAGGGTATGTAAAACACACTGTGTGTGTATCGTGCTTCATCACACAGAGGATGCTGGAACTCCTACATCACCCCGTGAAACATTAGCATCATTTTCTTTGCTTTTAAGATGCCATTTGAACTTGGGTACACGTCATCAGATGTTTATACAGCTAGCACAATATTGACAGTCATCAGGCTGTCAAAAAGCACCACCAAAAACACAGACAATATCACTGTGTGCACACAAACAACTGATCCCGATATTGGAAATCCCCATTTCCAAAGTCGAGCAACATCACCAGTTGCATAAACAAATGCAGTTCTGAATCCTTGGTGTGAAACCTGCCATCCGTTCCGAGGGGAACTGCTTTCATCCGCTACTCCAGGAAAACAAGGCACCACTGAGAAAGCTCTCGTATTTACTCGCTGCTGACTTGCAATGCATTCTCTGCTTATTTTAATCCTTGTTATAAATTTTCACTAGGAATTTTTGTTTGACTTCCTAAACCGAGCACACAATGCCTTGACTCAGTACTATCCCATTTAAGACTGAGTGCATTTCTTCTTGCTATGGTAGATTGTTAATTTCTTCATAAGTGTTATTGTTTGGCACCGTCCAACCTAGCGCTGGATTTTTAACTCACGTTTATCCTATCCAGTGCCACAGTGGAAACGCAGTACAGTTCTGGGCTTTACACCTTTCCCACCCAATGCGTAGGTGCTGACTGAAGAAACATCCCCTTGACCTGACTTAGGCGTATCTGAAACACGCAGGACACAAACCCCCAGGATTACAAGCCTGCGAGGGGAGAGGTTTGCAGGCTGTGCCTGTTACCTGGTGGGCAGCTGCATTCTGGAGGCACTTCTCTCACGACTCGTATTTTTGCCAAGTGCTCGTAGGACTTCTGTGGGCGAGAGAAGCAGCGTGGTGGGACTCGGCGGGCTTGGCCAAGCGTTGCAGACCCGCGTGCCTGCAAACCGTGAGCCTGCAAACTGCGACTTACAACTCGCTCACAGGCTGCACAACCAGCCGGGGCTCCTTCACTTGGACTCAACCCAGCCTCCATCCCTGACCCCTCCACCCCTACAACTGCTGAAAGAAACCCACCAGCTCTTTCCCACCTCCCCCACCCCTCGCAAGCACCCCCGTGCTTTTTTATTGCATTTTTATTACAAACACAGGGGATAAGCACAGGGGCTCACAGGAGGAAAACCCTCGGGGCTTCCAGTGTGATGGCCACCCTGTGAGCACCCCGGCCCCCCATCAGTGGTCACCACCCAAACCTCCCAACCTCAGCGGTCACCCCCAACACCTCAGCGGTCGCCTCCCCAAGCCCCCCATCACTGCTCTCCCCCATCCTCACCCCATCCCTTTCTCTCTCCCGCTCCCCTGGCCGCCTCACGGAGCTGCCCCCTCGCCCCCCCCCGGCCTCCCCTGACCCCACAGAGGCTCTCAGTACCCACTCCCGGAGCATCCTCCCCTTGCCCCCCACCTCGTCCCACCCGGTCCCGCACACCTGGGCGAGGAGCCGCTCCACTTTCTCCTGCATCATCGCGTTCAGCTGCTCCAGGGAAAAGCCGGGCAGCGGCGGGAGCGGAGCGGCGGCGGCCGAGGACCCCCCTCGGGCTCCCTCGATGGCCGCCAGCCTGGCCTGGAGGTCGCTGGTCCGCACCCCCAGGTAGAGGCAGGATGCGGCCGCCAGCGCCGAGAGGAGGGCGGCCAGCCCCGAGCCGCACGGCCGCGGGCAGCGCTCCCCGGAGCAGCCCGGCCGCTCGCTGCCATCCCGTCCTGCGGCTCCCCGGCTCTTCCCCCGCATGCTTTCGCACCCTTCAGCTGCGGCGGCTTTTATTTCCTTCCCTCCGCCCCCCATGGAGGCGAGTAGTTTGCAAACAGCGGCAACAAAACAAAAATAATAATAATAATGATGATGATGATGATAATAAACGGCGGGGAAACGAAATAACGGGGAGGCAGGACGGCGAGAATCAAGGCAAAAAAAAAAAAAAGAAAAAAAACGGACGGACAGCCGGCTGTCGCGCTCGGAGGGGGCTCCCCCCGCAGCCCCCCGAGCAGCGGCGGGGGTCGGAGGCTCCGGAGCGGGTCGAGCCCCCGCGGCTGCCGCCCGCCCGGTGCTGGGAGCGCTCTGCGGCCGCCGGGCCACTTGTCAGAGGGGTTTGGGGCGGGAGGGAAGCCCCCCCCCCGCTGCTCCTCTTCCTCCCTCTCCCCCTCCTTCCTCCCTCCCTCCCAGGGCCGCCGGACTTGTTGCTCCCCCCCTCCCCTCCCCACCTGCCTGCGGGCTCCCCGGGGCGGGGAAGCCCCCTCCCCTCCTTTCCCCTCCCCTTCTTCATTAGCATAATTTATTCACCTGGGCGGGGGGGGGGGGCGTTTTGCATAATGTATGCACGGCGCGCCCCCGCGGTGGCGAGGCAGCGATGGCCGAGGGTGGCCTCCGCTGGGCTTCCGAGGCAAGCAGCCCGCTAGCCCCCAGGGCCACCCGGATCAGCCCCGCGCTGAGCTCAGCCGCGGTGCCCGGCGGTGCTCGGGGGCTTGGTACCATCCAGTGGACGAGCAGCAGCTGTGCAGTGCGCTGACACCGCCTGAAGGCGACAAACGGGAGGGGAGAGAATAAATGAAAAATAAAATAAGGATGTCAAGGCTCAGCCTCGCTGCTTTTGCTGCCTCCTCGCAAGCCGGAGGCAGAGGGAATCCGGGACATGCGCGCGTTCGGTGCCAGTGAGCCTGCTTCTTATTTCGCAGCCATGATGGTGCCAAAGGCATCTATTTGGGATCGCGGCTGAGATTGAAAACAGACTTCTGTAGCGCTCTTGAGAATGCTACCCGGGCAATGAAAAAGCTGATATCCTTTTTTTCCCCCCTTTAAAAAAAAAAAGTATTTTTTTATGCTTTTTATCAATAAAGGTTTAGGGGTTTTGAATCTCAGAGAATAACTGGATATCAGGAGTCAAACCCCTACCCCAGGAGTAAAACAGATGGCTGTTCACCTCTAACTGCTGCTAGGCAGGAATCGTACCACTCGGACGCTCCTGGTCACAGTTAAGCTGATATGCCGCCTAAATCCAGGTTCCAAAACTCTTGAAATGCTCAAAAGGCCGGGTGTGTGCCTGGCAGCTGAGGCGGAGCAGTACCACAGATGCACCAAGCGGGCCGAGACCACGCACAGGCAGAGCACCGGAGCCCGCAGAGCCGCAGCGGCCTGCCTGGAAGAGCAGCAGAAGACAGGAGGGGATTTTAATCGCAGCCTCCTGAGATGCTGGTGCGGGAAGAGCCGAGGCAGCCCCGCTCCCCGACGCAGAGGAGCATTCCTGCTTGGAAGATCCCCATCTCCATGCGCCACCTTCCAGCAGATCCCGTGTGCGGCCGGGGCGGAGGCGCTGACGCAAGATGCTGCTGTTTGCAGGGCACGGCTCTGCGTTTGAAGACGTGCACGGTGCCTGCAGATAAGGATTTTCCGCCAGACAGGATGAGTGTCTGGAGTTCTTTCCATATTTCCATGTCTACAGCGGGCCACGTTCTGGCTGACCAACCCACGATCCGCGACTGGATTTCTTTACCAGATACAACATAAACTTGCCATTAGAATTAGGCCAAAAATAAGCCTCCCTCTGCTGAAATGACAGGTCATGTTCTGCTTATAAAGTGTTTTGTATAAATGGTCAAGAACAGCAGGAGGTACAGGGTAAGGACAAGCAGAAAGCAGAGTCCGGGACTCAGCATTCGAGCTGAGGTGACACAGATGAGGATAAAGGCTCCAACAGTCACCAGCCATCATGCACGCTCCAGGACAGACCTGAAACCTCTGTTCCAAACGTTCCTGCTTCCAAACCGAGCCTTTACATTATTCACTGCACGTGGACATGAACTGTGTCTTCAGTCGGACACATCCTCCATTCCTCGTGTTCCTGCCCAGTTCACCCTCTGTGCCTCTTGTGCCCTAAATGAGATTTTCTTCCACCTTTGTCTACCTATGTAGGTAAAACGTGAGGTGGAGGTGAAATCCAGCACTTCTGTGACTTGCCTTGCTGCTCAGCTGCCTCACATGTTACGCAGTACAGGATTTCCCAAAGAGCTGCTCGTCTTACCTGCCAAGATGGCACAGAATCACCAGAAAACCAGAACATTTAACTGTTCTGGAAAAAAAAAAAAAAAGAAAAAAAAAAGGAAAAGCATTTCACTTTCAAATATCCAAATAGATTGCCTCCTGCCACTTTAAATTTAATATAAGCACATTAAAGTACAGCATACATGATGCAGTACATTAATATACTTAGCAGATGGATAACACTTACTCGTGATTTAATGCTTAGATATACTCATTTCACATCTACTGTACAAACACTCCATATATTTGAATCTTTAAGTCAGACTTATCTTCAGACTAGAGGCAATTGAGTCACATGAGCATAGGATTTAGTTTATTAGTTCCATAACCTTGCTGGTATTTTGGCAAACCTGATAAAAATAGTAAAAATAATAATAACAAAAACCCCTTGCATCTGGATTTTAATATATTTCACAGGATTTCCTTTTTCAACATGATGAAAACAGTTCTGCTAGACCCACAAACTGACTGATTCAAGACAAAATTCAGACACTGTATATCATTTTTTACTAAAATTCACGAGCGTTTTTCATGTGAATGTATTACAAAACACTTCATAACAGATACACTGACTACCTTGCATTTTTCATAGCCTCAAATACTTGCTCTAAAACGCAGCCGACGCTTGGGACATTCTGGCAGGGCTTTCACTGAGCGGAGAGCCATAATCAGAAAGGGAACGAGGAGACCAGACTCGAGAAGCTCAGAATAAAACAAGGCTTCCTTGCCCTGACTCCAGGCCAATTCACGTCTCTTGGTTCCCTGCTCTGTTTATCTGTCTGTAAGCAAAGGCTGCTGGAATTGGAGGGTCTTTGTGGAGGACTGTGAGGATGAAGTTGGGACGAAGAGTTTCTGAGCCTGCAAAGCCCTGTATTAACACATAAGGTTACTCGTACGTCTAGCCGGATCCAAATCAATGGGATCAGTCACGAAAGCAATCCTGCACATGTGCTGGAGTGTTTGGAGGACACAGAAATGCTAAGATGAGGGTCAAGATGTAGGATCCAGCATAAAAAGCAAAGGATACAGCAGGGGATTTTTCTACATCTTGTTAATTCCCAATTTCTGTTTTTTTTTTTTGTTTTTTTTTTTTTTCTCCTATTATTTTATGTGAGGTCATTACTAAATTTCTGTATGCAGAAACAGTTACGTTTAAGGAGAAATTTTATTTCCTAGAGAGATGACTACAATAAAGAGTAGAGGGATCACAGTGGAAACCACCTCTGAAAAAAGGCATCAGTAGCTCTGAGGATATTTTTATGCCCCAGCACACAGGCAAAAAATACTAGAAATGTGAAGGTGAAGAGCACAGGACATTGGCAATTATAGCTTTGTGGCAATCATGATAATGCAGATAACTAACATCTCTATAAGTATTGTCGATGATTTACATCCTTAAAACAGGTTAGTTGTAGCAGGAATTCTTCCCTTGGCTCCCAGTGTCCTCCAAATGCTTTAAAACAGAAGTCTGGTGTTGTTGGGTGTGTTTTTTTTTCAATTTTGAATAAGAAATAACTATCATTATTATTCCAAATAATACAAAATTATGATAAATAAGTACAAATGAAAATGAATAATACTAATTCCAGCTAGCTTATTGGAATAAAATAACTTCTTACAATCACTCCATATTCAGGAATGTGCTTTATTCTAAACTGTCCTCCTCAACTCTGCTTGGGGCCATGTTCCTCTCTCTAACCAAATTACTATGGTGAAAACAAGTGGAAATCCTTGTCTTTTCCCAGCAGTGGTTCAGTCTCTCATTGTTAGGATATTTTGAACAGATCAAAGTTGGTTTCAACAGAAATCCAAATTTTAGTACTTGTTTGTTTGTTTGTTTGTTTTTCTCCACTAATCTCCGATTTGGCTACCTCTATCAATGTTGGTCCCCTCTTCACTGTTCAAATACAATTTCAAAATGCTATGTCATTAATAGTAGAAGATTTAACCCACTTTCAAAGGACATGAGCATTTTTTTTGGAAAAAAAAAAAAGAAATTCTTTGGGGAGGAGAATGGGCAAGCATACTCGTGATGTCTGGACAAAAATTAAGTCATTATCATGAAAATGATGGCACTAGCATGTCACTGGGCACAGCCTCTGAGAGCCATAGCCCCACAGTACACTGGCAGTCAGAAGTGTCTGAAACCCAATCAGGAAATTTAGGACATTTTTCCTTTCCACGAGTAGAGAGACAAAGGAGGCCAGGAAGGAGATATTATCAGCTAAAGAATCCATAGATCTCCTGTAGATTTCACAAGTGTTTATGTGAATAAGCAAAATAAAGTAGCCCGGCTGCTTGGGATTACAGGTCCCGGCCTTGTGTCTGCATCATCTCAACCCCGCCAGGCCTCCAGCTGCCAGACACCTCACTGGGTCTTTCAGGGGCACAAATTCTTCAAATTGCTGTCACTGACTTCTTGTAGCTGTCATATGCTTAATACTACTTCTATTATTTTTATGTCAAAGGCAAATCCAAGCTGTTTTGCCCTCCAGTTTGCTGTGCCAGTAAGAAAATTTAAGTGCTCGATGACAGTGCTGGCTGTGGAGGCCCAGCTTGGTGAGAACAGCCTTGAGGGAGCAAGGGGCCATGAGGTGACCTGTTAACTTGCCACCCCCAGTGTCAGTCATGCTCCTTAGCACCAGATCTCTTCTATTGTCCATAGCCCTGCTTTTCTTCTCCCTAACCCAGAGGCCTCCACACGTTCGCTCCCCAGCAACTCGCCGTGTTGCGTTATAGATGTCTGCTTAGGAGTTAATGCGAGCTTTCCCGTTCCTTTATCTTTCCAAGATTGCACTGTCAAAACCGGTCAGCTGAAAGGTACACGAGTTAAATGCCTGCTCTCATTCTCTCAGGGAGCAGAGAGAGATGCTGTCTTTATAGGAAAGCAGGAATACATCAGCAGCTGGTCATATAGGACCGACAGTAAACATCAGTGAGGGTGAGGGCTGATAAAGGGGAAAGCTGGGACAGAAGGGCAACCCCGTGATAATGCTGCAGAAAGCAGTAACGTTTGGAGGGAAGTAAGAGGAAGGGGAATTTGTTATGGACTACCTGGCAGGATGAAGCCAGCTTATCTGGGCTCAGCAGATGACGAGATCTGCCCTGTACCTGATGCTGGGGATGTCTCACAGCAAGAAAGTGTGCCAAGTACTTAAGGAAGAGTTTTCCAGCTGAGAGCTTTGTTCTGGGTTGGTTAAAGCCTCTAAAAACTTGTCCTTCTGGCTGTTTCTGGTTAAGGACAGCGAGGGTCTAAAATTACAGCAGTCCCTGTTGCAGGGACTGAAGCAGATCCCAACAGGCTTTGGGAGCGACATTCCCCTGGTGGGGCAGGAAAGGGAATGTTTTTGATCATTGCAGCTGAAGTATTTTCTGCTTGATGTGGAAGGCCAGGTGATGTGAGCAGAGACAAGGCGTGCAGAAAAGCTCTCTGGAGAGGGGTCTGCTCTGCTTGGGGTCTGCTCTCCTGGATGAAACAGAGGAAGAAAGGTTTGGGGAGAAGACTTCTTCACGGGTACTTACTCATATATCTGCTTTCTGACGCACACATACCCCAAATCACTTTTCCAGTGGTGTTTGTTTGTTTGTTTTTGTGTCATCATATTTAGATAAACCCTCCTCCTAGAACAGCATGGTGCTTTGTGTATAATTCTTCATTACCACTGAGCATGGACTTGCATCCATTTAGGAAATCCCACGCTCTCCATTTTCTGTTCCATCTTACCCTAGAGGATAGTTTGGTCCTACTGGATTTTCCTGTATGTTTCCATCATCTGTGATTGCAAGTGTTTAAGACTTATTAAATGTAAAAGCTCTTTGATATCAGCTGGAGCACAGCTGAGGATTAAGCCTGCCCCTCAACGCTGGCTCTGCTGCTGGTGTGTGGAAATCCTGCACAGGAATCGCTCCCTTCCACAGAAATCGGCCATAGCCTGTGTGAAACACAGCAGATGCTTTGCAAGACAGGTTTGAAAGGAAGTGAAGATACCTTTTCCAATGAACTTCGTGATAAAATCTGGCATCAGTGCTGTTCCCCTCAGGAAGCCAGCAAAGAGGTATCCATAACTCACAAAACATGTCCTGTAGTCCTCAAGGGATGGGAGCAAGTGCCTGACAGCTTTCTGCCGCACAGGAGGGGATGGGACAGACCTACGATGTGACCAGACACCACGCTGCACACTGGCATATGGGCAGGGAGTCTGCATCCAGGAGTCAAACTAAGGCTGACCCCCTAGGCTAACCTGAGAAACCCCTCAGCATCGCAGTCCTCGGTGCTATGACTGCAGGCAGTTGCACATCAATCTCCAGAACGTGAGAAATATGTAAAAGTTACCAAGACCAAAGTAAACTGGTAGTATCGGTCATCAAACGGGTAATAAAATTTGGCTGTAAGGTGGGAATCTACTTTTTTCTGGCAGTGCTCTAATATTTTGCTGCCAAGGTTTCATCAGCTGTACTATATGTTTTAGTTATTTGAGTCTCCATTAACATGTCTGTTCTGGAACTAATTTTTAGGTGGTTTACCCACAGGAATACCCAGCCCATGTGCTTAAAATAAAATGGGGGAGATATATATATATATGTAGGGAGAGAGAGAGAGGGAATATAACCTTTTTTTTGCAAGTGATAGCATGCCTGTATATGATTACAATGTGCAAAAAATACTCCAAAGCCTTTCCCTCGATCCGTGTTTATAGGAAAAGTCCCATATACTTCTAAAAGAGCAAAGAGTTCTGAAACCAGCGCCATAAATCAGCTGTAAAACTCTATGCCCTACAAGCATGATGTAAAGCTTCCTGCACTGGCTCTTGTTTAGGTAGCCGTGCTGTGGGCTGCCAGGACTCGGGATAACCGCGCTCCTGCTCTGGCTTTAGGGGAGCTGCCTGTTGCCTTAGTGATTTCATCTGGAGGATGTTTTTTTTTTTTTTTTTTAGTTTTAGATTCTGATTTGAAAAGATCTGTTGACAAAGCAGTGCCGATATGCCAGGGGCAGGCTCCTGTTAGGGCCACTCGCACCCTTGCAAATCAGGCAGCGCTGCAGGACCCAGCTTCCCGGGGGAGCCTGTCAGAGCACTGCTCCTTCCGGACTTGAGGCTAACATGTATTGGTTTTCTGCAGTCAGGAGACCCATCAGAAATAAGCACACTCTGGATTTACTTCCCACCTTTGCTGTCATTGCGGCAGAGTTTATCCCTTCTCCAGCTGCAGCCACCCTTTCTGCACCATCCAGCTCTGCAGGCTGCTCGAGCTCTCCTGCTGAGAGGCACTGGCCCCTCACGTCTTCCTAAATGCCTCCAGCAAGCTCTTAGCTCAATACAAATACCTGTGGTGCTGTCTCTTGGGTTATTTTCCTTCTGGCTAAATAAAAAGGTGTGCAAGGATGTGCCTCTTCCTTGCAGCATTTATCACATGGCATGGCGAAAAGGGGAAGGAACATTCTTTATAGAAATGTGCTGCCAAAAGTGTGTGTGTCTTTGCAGTTATCTGCTGGCCAGAGTGAGCAGTAGCTGTTTGTTATGGGCTACATACTTAATGCAAGTCAAGGAGATCTACTAGAGGCAAGGAAGCTACCTGGATTTAGGGTATGGCCCTTACATCAATTATCTCTTTATTTCCTCTGTTTTATTGGACTTATTTTATTTTCCCAGTGGCTCATGCTGTGCATCTGTACTCCACATTTCTTTACAGCTTAGGCAGCTACTTTCAGCTACCTCTTGCGCTGCTCCAAATAGCAGGGTCCTATTTAAGCACATAAGGGTCTCTGTTCTTTCCCCACGAGCTGTGTATTTAAGTCCCATTAATATTAAATAAGATTTGAGGGAATACGTTCAGGGAGAATAAACCTCTTAAACACCTTCTTTTACCATACCTATTTTATTTCTTTGGCATTTCTCACCTCTTGAAGTTATTTTCTTATTTCCCTGTCTATACAAGCACAGATCGCATCTCACCCGACTAGCAAGACCCCTTGCCTTGCCTTGCCTTGCCTTGCCTTCCCTTTCCTCTGGTGAAGTCTCTCAAGCAAGCCAGGCATACAGTGTTTTCATTTGCACTTCCATTTAAGAGACACAGTTTGGTTCCTCACTAAACCCATTCCCATTTAGAGACCAAAACTACTTTTCCTCTGGCTTGCCCTGAAAAGGAACACGCGCTTGCCTGAAACCATACGAAGATATAAAACTAGCGTAAAGGCTCATTTCCTTAATAGCCTTCTTTGAGCTATTTACAAATATTAACATTATTTTACGTTATCTTTCATCCTTACCTTTCCACAGCTAACCGACACGTGCCGTGGGACGTAGGGCTGAGCAGCCCTGCTGGGGTGGAGAGCTGACCGTAGGTCCTCTTGAAGAGGAAGCTCTTTGAAACGAATCCAGTCTCTGCCATAGGCGGTGCCACTGATTTGTGGCAACCATTACGGTGGGCAGAATTAGGAGTTAATACACAGCTTCATGTGCTGTTTTGTTCTTGGAATGACGGCCTGAGACAGAAAGTGACATTTCTGCACACAGCCAGCATAATGAACAGCGTTTCTGTACTCAGATGAACCGTTCAGCTTCAGTCTCTGATTCAATTGTTTTTCCATCATCCCAGAATGAACTGCTAAATGAGTTGAAAATCTGTTCTGAGCTAAAGATGTCTTTTCTGTGGTACTAATTGCTAACGAAGTGAAATGGAGTATCAGGACAGAGGAGGATAGAAGGTCACTTGCATAAAATTTAATTAAAAAAAAAAATCTGGAGATATGTGATTTTGGGGATGTTGCAGTTTATCATGGATTAATTCCGCTTTAATCACCTGTAAAGAGCTTCCAAAGATGCCTGTATAACTTCATACTTTACAGTTACCTGAGTAGTATGCTAGTCACAACTTTTGGCTTTGGGTGACAATTTCAAGGTGTCTCTAGCTTAGTCATTACCGCTGTTGCAACGCTTGTTAGTTAATTTCATCTATCTCGGGTGCCTGTGACATGAATCTGTAATTGTACGGGGCCAATTAACCTTTATTTCCCAGGCGAGCAGGTAGTTGACTGTGTAATGAAGGAGTGCTAAAAGAAAGCATCATCCGAGCTGGAAAAGTTACAGCAGGAGGGCAAGAGAGACCAAGGAGCCTATCATGCCGGGTACCTCTTAGGGGGTGTGCATAACGAAGGGGCTGTGTGAGCAATACACACCGACTCCAGTAATCGCCCATTTGCTTTTGGCTCTTTTTTCCTTTTTCCTCCTGCGAGCCGTGGTCTTGTGAGCACCACAAAGCAAGCCCTTTGGTTTGTGCTCACGTTCAGACCACCACAGCTGTTTGCTGGGGGGCTGCCCCTGGCTGGATGCTCGCAGCAGAGCCTCAGCTGCTCGCAGGCACAGCACTGCAACCCGTGGAAAACTGGCAACCAAAAGAGCTTCCAGACCCATCACCAGCGTGCAAACACGCTGGCCTGTCGCTGGCCTCCTGACATCAAAGATAGCCCCAGCCATCATCCCCTTGGTGTTCCTCTTCAGGCTTTTTTTATGTCCTTATTTCCCTGTCATATTGTTGGTGTTTCCTTCGGATGTTGAGCAGGGCTGTGCCGCCAGCGGTTTGCAGATGTCTCTGAATGAGCTCTGATCCTCCTCTGCGAGGCAGGTGCTGTGGATGCCGCTCCTGCTGTAGGTGCATGGGCTGGGCCACAGGGAAGGAAGGCTTCTCTGAAACCTGGTGCCCAGAGCCAGGATTGCACAAGAACCTCTTTAATTTAAAAAGAGACAAGAAAGAGATAAGTTTGTGCCTTCCAGATTTTGGAAGAGGTTTAAAATGCAAGTGCTAAAGGCTGAGACCACAAGGGAACGTGAAAATAAATTTGTTTTGTGTACTATGAAGATTCATAGACAGTTCCGTGATATTTTTATGAAAACCTGCCTGATTCATGCTTTTTGAATACTTCTTGTTGGTGGAACAGCTGATTTACCTTCTGATTCACTCTCACAGACATTAGTCCCTCAAACACATTTAGTAATACAGGCAGTACATAAGGAGGCAGAGGGTTTCGGTTATTCTGAAAATTACAGGGAGTCACAGGAGAGAGAGGAGAGGAGAGGAGAGGAGAGGAGAGGAGAGGAGAGGAGAGGAGAGGAGAGGAGAGGAGAGGAGAGGAGAGGAGAGGAGAGGAGAGGAGAGGAGAGGAGAGGAGAGGAGAGGAGAGGAGAGGAGAGGAGAGGAGAGGAGAGGAGAGGAGAGGAGAGGAGAGGAGAGGAGAGGAGAGGAGAGGAGAGGAGAGGAGAGGAGAGGAGAGGAGACCCCCTCCTGCTCAGCAAGCCAAGGGCCCCTCACAAGAGCATTCCTTCTGCATGAGGGGAGCGCACTGGGCTGTTTCTTCTCTGCATCTGCACTCCCAAGGGAACAGTGCAGGGAGGAAACAAGTTGACTCCTCCTCGCTTAATGGGCTGGAAGAGGGGATGATTATGCCGAGTATCTAGGAGAGCTGTTAGTCAGCACGCTATTAAATAAAATGGTGTAATTGTCGCAAGCGGCACGACGCGTTTCTGTGATGCCCACTGTGCTCCATAAGCAGATGGGGAGCTGCGCTAGCACGCGGTCCGTATGTAAGGTGGCACACGGAGCACTGCACGCACAGACAGCACGTGAGCAAACCGAGCTTTTCTGCATCACCAGGTCACCAACAGAGAGGCTGAAGGGAGAGGGGCACCTTTCGGCAATGCCCCTGCCTGCAGCAACAGCAAGAGGTGCTGAGCAGCTGCAGCTGCACCAGCCTGGGCATACATTACCGCTTTATATCAGGCCGTGAGCGTGCTTTGGAAGTAAATATCCTGATTATACCCCATTACCAGGCAGCTGGGGTGCACGTGGGCCAGGGGCCTTGCTGGTGGAACCAAACCAGATGATGCAGCTGGGGGTGAAGCCCCCAAAGCCTGTGCAGTGTTGGGGCAGGGGGAGCACCAGTGGCTCTGCCCTACGGCTGTGCTCTGCCTGTAGTATGTGTGTGTGTGTGTAACGTAGTGAAGCTATTACGTTATTTTTAGGCCCGGTTTTCACACGTGAGGTGTGAACATGGGCTTCGTTTTGATTTCAGAGGTGTGACTCTTCCTCCACAAGCTGTTCTAAATACATGCCTCAGTGTTTAATATGCCAAAATAAATGTTCTGCTACATTCTGATTCTGTTTCGGATTTGGCTTCTGAGTTTTAAGCCAGTGACATGCACAATGACAAATTTGATAGCAGTGTTCAACAGCATCAGATACATGATATTTCATGGCTATGTTGTTTTGGTCATCTTTCTTCTTCCACTTCATTAAGTTATTGGCTCACTCAGTGCTAAGAAAAATAAGGGAAGGGGAAAGTCTTAGAAAAAAAGAGGCATTTAAATCCCTAATATGAACCCAAACCCTTGGCCAAAAGCTTTATTAAGAAAAAGACTACTTCTCAGTTAGGTTTCAGAAAAAGCCTCATATTTTTTAGTGAGACTTCTGACCATGCCAATAAAGGTCTAGCAATCATTACTGACTTCGTTTACTTAAAACCTCAACTGCTCAGGTAGCCACCAAAATAGCTGAGCTCTTACGAGAACATCTTCTAGCATTGTTTAAGTTGAACACAAACCCTAGTCTAGAGTTTCATACCACAACTAGTCTTAAGGCAAGTGAGAATCTGATCTGGAACCAAGCTCCACATCTGACCCAGCTCCAAATATGTCAGAATCCCAGAATACATTTTAAGTACCCCACATGACAGACTCCTGGAACATCGCAAAAAGTAGTGTGAGGAATATATCCAAATAGGGATGCTGTCACAAATTAAAGAGTTCCTGCGCCGCCGAGGCCTTCTGCCACGGCAAGGCCAGCCACTTGTCCGCCACACAGCCCAGCATGGCTCGCGACCTGCTCGCGTCCCCGTGCCCCACGGCCACGTGTGACCAGCAGGCAGCTGGGCGTTGAGATGAGAAGAAGAAGCCAAAAGTTCCAAATGCCACATCCAGATGGCCCGGGGGGCCCACGCCACCCACCGCTGATCCTCGGGCCAACTGCCCGGCACCGGCGAGATGGGGCCCAGGCACCCGCACGTTGCCCTCCTGTGCTCTCCGGCAGGTGATTTCCAAACAACGAGGCCACTTCAGGCCCAAATCGTCCTCTCTGCTGCTGCGTGGAGGCACCAGACACAGCTGCTGCTATCAGGAGGGAGAGAGAATGGGTCTGGGGGAGGGTGGGAGGAAGGCGGCTGTAAAGGAAGGGGGCTTGTACCAACGCTCTCCCCACAGCCCCCTCGGTTCCTGCACATCAGCTGGTGGGCACTTAGAGATACTCTCTGAGGAAAATTCAGGGATCTGAATCCATTCATGTCACAGCAAATGAGATTACCATGAAAGAGGAAAGATCCCAGATGCTTGCACTCCTTGCAAAAGAGCAAATGCTCTTGCGTTATTTTCTAGACGAGGTAATTGTAGCACCTGCTTCTGCTGAGTTGTGTAACAATGTAGCTCACCCTTACAGTGACCTTCAAAGAAAAAAAAAATATAAAAAAAAAAAAGAAGAAGAGGAAATAGCTTGTATGCAGAAATACCTATAACATCTTGCAAGAAAAGACTCGGAAGAGAGATTGCCTGCTGGCTATACCACATATGAGGGAAGTGGGGGGCTGGGATTTCATCCCGGATTCTTACACCATTCCTCTTTTACAACCAAAGAAGGTGGCTGGTTTCTGCTTTTTCTTAGCTGCTTTTCCTGTGACTGGACTTGTAGCCTGAATAGGAAAGTGGTGCAGCTCTTCATCCCACTCACTGCTACAAAGGCATCGTGAATACGCGCCAGAGAGGCAAGAGGGACTGCCCAGGTGAGAGCCGGTGGCAGTGCGGCGAAAGGAGGCCTTGCTGTGCCTGCTGCCCCCTACCACACGCTTCTGCAGGAAGGCCTGTTTCTGGCCAGCAGTGCCAGCTGCCCCTCGAGCTCTGAAGAAACATTTCTGCAGCCCATGAAGGATGCGACATGAGGGGAAAGAGCGGTAACAGGCAGGACGTCCTCTCCTCCCTTCCACATCTATGTAATTTAGCCCCTTGCTTCCCATCTCACTGCCCTTAGCTGTAGTGCAGTCAGAAGAAGCCCAGTCTTTATTTGCTAATTGGCTTTCTCAGTCGCATCGCACACCTGTTCTTCAAAGGAGCTGCCTAAAACACGCACACACAGGTTGTCTGCGTCTTGGGTGCTCAATGGACAGGACCACCCTGCTCATGGGGCTCAGAAGGGAGCTCGGGAGAGCTGATCACTGTCTGAGAGCGCTCAACATCTCCTCAGCAAAGCCCCCAGGCTCACATTCAGTGTGGAGCTGGTGAGGGTGTCTGGGGGGCCTCACCTGGCGTGCTGGAGCGGCGGGGTGGCTGTGTGGCAGGCGTGCTGCTCACAGAAGAGGTGAAGCAGCCCATTCTTCCCGCTGCCACAGGCATTCCCGCAGAGGCAGAGGGCCTGGGGGCTGCCAGCTGCTCTGCCCTTTGCTGCTGGAAGAATGTGGCCAAATCTGAAAAGTTGTCACCAGGCTGGATCCGCGACACACCTGTCTCCCCTGTCAGTCTCCCATGGCAAAGTCTCTCGGGGACTTAAAAACTCAAGCCGTAAAAATGGGATTTAACTAGACTTATCCTAGAATGCAGTATGTAACATACATGCTCCATATGTCCCGTGACGGGAATGTCCTTCTAAACCATGATATGTAAACAAGGCAGCAGCTGTGGAATGGCATGAGCTGCCCCGCATTAATTCAGAGAAGAGTTAGACAAAACTTCAGAGGAACATTCCTTTTTATTAAATACCTTCATCCAGAGCAATGGGAAGAATGTGCGATGGGATCGGCGTCATCTCCTTTTTTATCAAGTGGCAGAGCAGTGGGAAACCCTTTAGAAGGATGAAAATGGCTCCTCCAGCAACGAGAATGGGAGAAAATATTTCCCTTTTTCATGTCGTTAACAGTCTTGCGTCTAGTCTGGGAAGACAGCAACTCGGTGAGCTCCCAGAGCTCACCTTTTGTAGGTCAGCAGTGTGGGAGCCCTGGAGGAATGTACTCTGGTAAATGTACGGGATCGGCTGGCTGCAGCTGAATCAGTTGTTGCCTCCCTGGAGATAAATGTTTGCCTGTCCTTTCTTTTCCTCTTTCTTAAAGTCTAAATAAGACATTGCCATAATGCAGAGAAATTTCCTGATACTTCTAGTAAACGCTTGTGTAACAAATGCAGTAACAAGCGCTGCTCAAAGAATCACTTTTTCTATTAGTTAGCTGAACTGAGAGGAAAAGGATTGTAGTTTTGCATTTGTTCCTTTGGTGGGCTTTTTTTTTTCCCCACATGAACACAAATATATTAACCTCTGGTTAAAGTAAAGGCTTTATTTAACTATAAATCAATCATCTTTGCTGTTTTTTTCCTGCTTCCTTTATTAAACTTGGATAAATTGAAGCTAAGCATCTCCAAATTGCAGGTCAAGATGCTTGACCATTCTTTAAAAAAAAAAAAAATCCCTAAAGCATCCCAGTGGATGATTAATTTGACTTTAACCTGAAAATAATTAGTTCTACCAAGCTTTCGTTATTGGTTAATAAAATTTCTAGCACTATAAATTTCTTCTCTTCTAGGTACTATATACTTACTGGCTTTTGTAACAGGCACTAAAATTTGTTATCCTCCTAGGCAAATATTGACCAAGACAAGAGGTCAATATTAACCTGTCAAGTCAATAAATCTAACCACTCACATTCACAGAAGTTAACCTGCTTATACTTATTTCAAAACAAAACGAAACTGAAAGCCAAGATTATCAAACTTGAAAATGCTGAAGCTCAGAAATATATTTATTTATCACATCCTTCGCAAAACTAGCAGTGAGTGTTTGCTTGTGACATGGATGTTAAAAGTTAAGGTTGTCATAAATCTTATCTACTTAGAGCTGAGCAGAAACCAGGGATCATCATCACCCAGACAGTTTTCACTTGAGTATTTAAAAGAACATTTGACTTGCAATTTTAGTGCCCGTGTGAAGGCATACAGGGTCAAAAGTGAGAATTACACCCTGGCTCTCCAAATATGCCAGCTCCGCTAAATGCCCTGGCTAAACCCATTTGCACTGACACGCTGGTAACTCTGGGGGAAGAAAGAAAACTCTTGCGGAGGGCAGGAGAGATTTTATCAGAGCAATTTCTTCAAAGCTCTGGGTAGGAAGCCAAAATCTGCATTTGTGAAGATTTTCAGTGAGGAAACAAGTACAATGTGTCCATCCTAAAGAGCTTTCCATGTGCAATGATGGAGCAAGCAAGGCTTCCCAGCAGTGGTTCCAACTTCCACTAAAATCTGCAATTTATGATGGCCTCATGATAAAAAGTTAGTGTGCTGTCTGAGTTGCCAGAAATGGGCATTCACCTAATCAAGATTTCAGAGAGGATTTTGAAAATAATTTCCCACTTACTGCATTAATAACCCTGTGTTTGAAAGAGTCCAGAAGCTGAGAGCGGAGGTAGAACAGTATTCTTTCTCCTCTGCAAAGCACATCATTGAATAAAACATTTAAGGTCTCCGGACCCTTTATTTTAATGTCTAGAACTCAAGCAACATCCTTGCTGTGGATTATCTGTGAGCTGGAAGTGCAAATTACCATGCAAATGAGTACCCTTATTAACAGAACGGCAACAAAGTCTTTTCAAGGAAAGAGAGGGGTAGCAGGCAAGGAGAAAAGGTTCCCGTGGGTCAGCTATGGGGTTACTAGAGGGAATTCACGACTTGGAGCTGAACCATCAACAATCTCTCTCCACTCTCACAATGGGGCATTGTTCAAGCATCTCGGTGATGTCCTCTGCTAATAATGGTGTATTCTCTTTGAGTAGCCTGCCCCAGAAACTGTATAGATTAGACATTGAGTCCCACACACTTTAGCAAAGGGGAAAAGAGAGAAAATGTAGAAAAGATGGGCTTGCTCTTTCATTCCTTCACTGTTGAGGGCAAAGGAATAACACAAAGCATGCAAGAAAATATTCTTAATAAGGTGTCTAATCTGGTCGTGAAAAGGGGAGGGGAACTACAGCTGTAACACTACAAGATTGATCCTAGCTTTCAACATTGGGATCATGGTTTTATTCTCTGCCCTTTGTATTAATGCAGCTGAAGTGGAAAAGGTTTGTGGAGTGCCATTTATTTCAGGTGTCAGCTGTAATCATGATCACCATCACTTGTACTGTGGCTATGGCCCCACGTAACGGGATAGGGGTCCCCCATTCAGCTAGAACCTGGTGAAGTAGGAAGGACATCGATCCTATCCCAAAGAGCTTAGCACCCAACCAACAGACAGCAAGCCTGAGACATAAAAAAAAAAAAACAGTGAGGAGGAGGAGGTATTAAGAAGTTTATAGCATTTCTGGGTTACAATGGAGAGCTTTGTACCCAGCCCAAGGTGTCTGAACAATTTAGAGGTGTTGAGCTTATAGCAAAGTAAGTAATTAAATGATAAAAGCTCTACTCAGCCACGGTTCGACAAGGTCCCTGCGCATGCCAATCTCTAAATTCGTGGTAAGTCAGGGAGTTCAAGCTTAGGTTGCATCGAGGCTTTGCTTTTCTCAGACAGCTCTAATCTAACTGCTACCAAGAGCTGCAGGGGAAGATAAAGCCAGTCGTGGAGGATGGAGGAGGATGGCCACAGAGAGCACCAGCAGCAGCTGGAAATACAGCAGTGGATGCAGGGTGAGGAGCCACCACCTCCAGCAGTCTAACGGAGTGCTGAGAGCTCAGAGACCTGCACGTGAGAGCAGGTGCAGCAGCCAGCAGGTCCTCGGGACATCTCTTTGCCAAGTGGGCAAGATGTAACAAGTGACTCTCAAAGGCAAAAAGGAAAATACATCTGCAAGCATACTCAAAAATTCGGCACTTAGGAGAAGCAGCATTACGGGAAGTGCAAACTAAGCGGGTGGATAGGCTGTGGGCTTGTCTACGGGGGAGATTTAGTACCGACTGAGCTAAGGTGTGAATTTATACAGCCCTTGCTGCTCTGCACGGGCTTCCTGTGTGGATAGCCTTAATCTGCACTAAGAAGGGTTTTGCGAGCACAATGAAACATTTACTACAGAGTTAACGGCGAGCAGCTAACATGCTGCGAACTCCCAGCCCGGCTAACTCCTTCCTTCGTGCCTTGCCCTGCTGATCCTACAGATGTGCTTCCTCAGCACGGGGCAGCCGGGGAGAGTTCTTCCAAATGCCGGTGCTACCTCGCAGACAGGGGCCCCGGATTCAGAAACAGGTGAAATGATTTACTGCTTGAAAATGACCCCTAATCTCCTGACATCGAGTCCTGTTCTTAGGGAGTCTGACTGTGATAAACCATGGTTTTCTGGCTTTGTGAAAGGCCAGAAAAGCTGAGACTTTGGTCCAGTTATGGATCCGAATTTTGTAGCTGAGGCACTGCGGTAAATGATGATGCTAGTGAAAAACAGCGCTTGCTGGAATGCATTAAAAACAACACTTAAAAGAAAGAGTCACAAAACCCCAGTCACTTCTGCAAAATGTTTGCTTTAATCCTACTGACGTTGCTGAGCCCCTTAATCCTGGAATTGTCTCTCTTACTCGAGTCCACGCGGGCGGAGAACAATCTGGTCCTATAGAAACAAACATATCCTTTTCATAAGTGATAGGTTAAGCACGCAAAGTCTGCCATTACCATAATGACAAGAGTGATGCTGCATGAAGAATACTAACGCACCCACGCTCATCCCATCACGGAGGGCATGTCACTTTTAGTACGGAAAGCTGCTGATGTGGATAACATAAAAAAGTTTCTCCACGTTTCCTGTTTTGCTGGAGAGTAGGTCACACTGTCACATCACACTGTTACATGATCTGGTAACGAAACACCGTAATGCACTTGCACATGGAAGCGGACTCAAGGATACGGAGAGTACATTAGCCCCAAATTGTCTGGCCTTGGACAGCCTAAATCTCATCCTTCTGGATGCTTTATTGTCTTGCATAAACGCAAGAAGTAGTATTCAGAACCAACAGCTAGCACCGGCCACAGGAAGGTAACATCATCCTCTGCGAAGGCGGACAAAAAAGCGCGCCACTGAGCACAGACAAAGCGGGTGCTTCTCAGAGGCACTCCACCTGCTCCTCACTCTACCTGATTTTACCTGTCATGGTTTACAAATAAACATCCTTCCACAAGCACTCCGCACAAGCGTTCAGCGCTGCTGCGTTATGCTGCAGTTATATAAAGAAGCTGCGGTGTGCCGGTTTGCAGGGGTGAAGCTGTTTTATAAGTGGATGCTCCAATAGAAAACATCTGTCCGTTATTTATGGGCATGCTTTAAGCCTTTAAAGCACTGATTCTCTGTTCCTTCCTCTCTCCTTTCTCATAGTGGCCTATCCTACGCTTTGCCAACAATTTACAGCATATTCTAGACGTTCTTCTCTAGTTTCCAGACCTGAAGTAAGCCACGATATTACTCAATACATTGACATTTCTGATGCTTTGCATCTAAGGAAATGTCTGCTGATTTCTTTTCAGCTCAGACAAGATTAGTACGAAGCGAGCAAATTCCTCAGGACTCCAAGGTAGCCAGGTCACTCAGGCAGGGAATGGTTTGGTATTACCATATCCCATTTGCAATGCTATCGTTACATGGTTGAATTGCAGTTTTCATTATAAGCCTCATTTTCCGGGGTTTGTAGCTCATCCGTAACTGGCCATTAAGGTTGTCAGCCCTGCAACGAATATTATTCTAAGACCTTGTTAGAAAATTGGCTTAGCTTGCCTTTTTTTTTTTTTTTTTTTCTTTTAAGAGATGAAGTATAAAAATAGATTTTAGATGTGGGTTGTGAAAATCTCAATAGATCGCAATGCCCTCACCAAAATATCACGGGTGCTTTGAGGCACACTTTCGGCAAGCAGAGCCGCACAGACTGAAACATGGTTCTTGAATTCAGGTTAATTGAATATCGTGCTGCATCTTGTGTGCCACGCTGCTCCATTCCTGGCCTTCCAGCTCCTATTAGAGACGCTCCCTATATTTAGCTTTCCCACACTAACCCCATTCGGTCTGCCTGTTGGACTCAGTCTCACAGTCTTTATTTGGTTTAGTTTTGCTCAATTTCAAAGGGAGAAACGAGCAGGGTTAAAAGCTCTCAGTACATCTCCAAGGAATGTAAAATAAATTCCATGCTCAGATGGTAGTTCAGAGCATTATCATTGTTTACAGTTGCGAGTTTCATCCTCCCTCTGCTACCAAACTATATTTGCTTGTACATCTATGTAATCTTTTGCTATGTGCATCTATGCCTCCACTGAGCAAAAGGGATAGGGAGCAGGAGGTACTTTTTGTTCATGTTACCAAGGTTGAGGGAAGAACAGCGCTCATGCTCTTGTACAAGAAAGTCGTCAACTTCTAGGATCCCTAAAGCTTTGTGAAACCTGTATACAAGAAATGTGAGCCATATTTTTGGATGCCTTTCATCTTTCCTCGGGCTCTGGGGTCCTCACTTTTTCCCGCAGCTCTCAGACAGTGTGTCTTCTGATGGATTTCTCTAAATGCTTGATTCGTTGCTGAATTTCTGTTGTGTGGAAGGGTCATCTCATTCCCTCCTGAGTTTGCCAGAGCTCCTCTGCAGCCACAGAAACTCTCCTTCAGATAGTGTGAATGTGGCAAGCTATCTACATGCTGTTGGAAAAGACTTGCATCCATTTCTTAAGTGAATTCCATGTCATGGTTTGACTGTTAGATTACAGACAATTCAGAGCTAGGACCTGCTTTTGATTTTTTTGCAAAATAGAGTGAACACTTGTAACAAAGTCAAGGAAATGGCAAAGATTTTGATACACTGATAGCCTTGGCAATTGCCTGTGGAAACCAAAAATTCAAAGGAATTCAAGTGGAATTCCCCTACAGCAGTACCATTCAATAAAGGGGCAGGACAGCCATCTGGGGCAGTCAGGATTTAGTTGCCACTGCTAAGTCTGACAGGGATCACACACCAGAGCCCTCAATTCCATCTACATTATTCACTCATGCTGTATTAACTCATTCCTATCATCTTTTACTGCTTTGGCTAATATATGTGGATATCATATTGCTTACTGCTTAGACGAGCTTGCTTCAGACCGCAATTGGAGGGAATTCAGAAAAAAGCAAGAAAATGAGTTTGTCACTAACTCTTCCTGCAATGGCATGTCCAGGACTCGGGCATAATTAGTCCAGGATGCCGTAGAGGGAAGTATTGCTGTCTCCCTGCTCCACATGCACAAGTAAATCACATTTCCTTAAGTAAACTCAAATACACAGTAGAAAACCGAAGCTTTCCCCCAAGTCTCCCTTTTGCTTGTTCAGTTTCTGAACTCTTAAGTTTTATTTCTTTTTGGAATGCCACTGCTAATGTAAAGGAAATTAAATATCAACATTTCTTTCAGCACTTTTTAATCATATGCTTTGTGGTTAGAACTTATGCTGTTAGTAAATGCATGTTAAACCTTGAGAAGACTGCATTGCAGCCCTGGGATTCCAAGAAGCTAAAAGAAAATAACCAGTCATTGTCCCATTATTACTTTACAGCTACCTAGAGTGTTCGGAAACAGAAAATTAATCCTGATTAATGCGTTCCTCTGGTTTACTCTCAATGCAAGAATGAACTAACAAATTGAAAACTAAAGTAATTTTGACAGGAATTAAAGTTATTCCATCCAAATTTATACCTAAAGATGGTCAAAGCCATCTGTTAGAAGTGGAGCAAAACACAATATCTCTAAACCCATCGCTTTCCTAGCTCCACAGAACAAAGGCAGACCTGCCCCAAGTGAGTCCAGCTTCCTGCAAATAAGAAATAGAAAATTCCTTCCAGCAGGTCTGCAACTTTGACACATTTTTCTCTTGTTTGAACTTAAAACTGTGTAGACAGTAACCCTCCTTTAAAAGAAAACTGTGGTCCTAAAGGAAATATGAATAGGGATGCGTCAAAAAGAGCAGCAGCATATATCAGAAAATTAAGCAATATCCTACTAATAACTTGTCCTTTGGTCCGTCCCTGACCAGAGCTCTGAGCAGCTCTTCTTCTCTGGGTGCGTGTTAATCCAGGTCCTCAAACACCAGCTAACATTTCAACAAAGTGGGACACTGCCACAGACTTACCACGTCAGCAAAAACCCTTTAACACTGCTGTCTTGTTGATGTTCACACCCAAGTCACGTTGGAAGGAATGTTTTACAACGGGGCGTGCAGTCCTACAAAAATTACCATCTCTTTTAATTACCTACAAAAATCACGGAGCAGCAAGGCTGGTGGGAACCTGCAATGTGCAGCACAACATCTGAACTGAAAGAAAGAGTGACAAAAAGGTTTTGCTAATTTAAGGTGTAAGTCAGTAGAAAAACAAAGATAAAAATAGTGAAGTAAACTTGGATTTGATAATTTCTGGATGCAAAAGACACCAGAACAGATCCTTAATGGGAGACCGGATAGAAGAAAGGTTAAAAAGCAACTAACAGGAGAAGTTGTACGGGGGTCTGGAAGGCTAATTTTTTGGAAGGTAATTTCTTCCAGGATTTTCTTGCTAAACTCACCTATTCTCACAGCACAAAGTTAACGCTTTTTTCACATGTATTACTGTACAAAACATTTACTGCAAACAACACTGCTTTCCCACATATACCTAGTTATTAAGCAATTTGCACTCGAGGTGCAATATCTATCGATACTGAAACAAATTCCTCACATCTTACTAGTGATTTATTTATTTTTTTCTGGCTTTAAGGGGTTATGACAGCACTAGAGTATAGCGTATGAATATACACCATACCAGTGCTAAACTCCATTATCATGGGACTTATTACAGGTTGCTTTCCATACCTGCTTGTTCTCAGTAGTTATGATTTCAGTGTCAGGACCAAATGCCAGTAGTCTGACTGTCAACCTTTAAAGGAAAGGCTGCACAATCCCCCCAACACTTAGTCTTAATGCCTCTGCACAACACTCATCAAAAGACAAGCAGCCCACTTCTTTTCTGAACTTTGTGGAAGGCAGTTTACTTTTGCATTTCAGGATATAAACCACTAAACCCAGCACCGTTGAACAAAACAGTAAAACTCTTCAGGGTCCCTGGGAAACTAATATCAGTGCATTCCCAAAACTGACCCACAAGAAGAGTCCCAAAACAGAGGAGCCCAAGGCCAGCTGGTTAATTTTACCGAGGTTTGGTTCCTGGAAAACTACTGCATGTCACCTCCACAGCTGGGAACTGAGGCAGTGAACTGCAGCTGCCCCCTGAGAGACCTATGGGCTCTGGCAGTATACACATATTTCCCACGTGTCAGTCTGAGACCTCGGTGAGGTCTGGGCAAGCTTTGCTTCAAATCCTCACCCACACCAGAGAGCCCTATTTGAGTGCTCGGCTCTAAAGCTTCAGAAACATCTGCACTAAAAGCCACCCCGTAGGCTCGCTAGGTGAATTCTGTTCCTCTGCTTTCCATCAAAGAAGGGGAGCAACTCCCAACAGTAACACAGAAGCCTACATATCCTCTAAAAGCATATTTTTCTTTCCGCTGCAACCGAGATACACTGCCTTCCCAGCTCTCTGTGCAAGGCCAAAATATATGTTATCGATTTATTACAAGACCAAATTGAAATAGCTTTGCTTAGCAGAGCTTTGCTATTCTGCGGGATAAAGAATCCAAGAAGTATGGCTCGAAGGTGATAGAAGATAATTACTTTCCAGAAAAAAAGTTATAAACAAGCCGTATGCTATCTGTAACACCTTATTTCCTCATTCACAGCTGAATCCTTCCTCGTGAGAAAACTTAGAGGGGACTTTGCTACCATATTTATGGTGAAACCACAGTAAATCCAACAGGATATTCCACTCAAGGGAGAGATCCAGGGGGGAATGGTATAAATTGCCAGCAAAAGCAGAACTATTTCAGGGTGGTCTACTTAAAACTAACTTCTCTGCTTGTTGATTATGTTGTTGACGGTTGGCCAGGAATTTTTTAAGAAGTACCTAAAGTTAGCTCAAAAGATCATGCTTAGGAACGCAAATAAATGGCCCAAATTGCATACATTCTGTGCTCCAACAGCTCAGCAACTGCTTCAGCTATGAAGGAAGCATGCTACTTATTCGTCTCCCAAAACATTTTGAAAATCTTGGCCTTTGATTTTCAACCCACTGCAATGCAGCCTCGGTGTAATCAACAGCTCTTAATTGATTCCGGCAAGAAAATAAGTAAAACTCTGCCTACGAGACTGTAAAAGGCATAAAAACAATCAGAGCAGTGAAGCTCGTTTCCCCAGAATGGCCAATCCAAGAGCAAGTTTCCAACATTCCCACTTTTTAGGTGTCTGCCAAGATCGGAGAGCCTGTTTCAACCCTCGGTATGAAAAGTCTAGCGTGGAGGATGTTAGCCTTGCTTCGCGGTGTCGTGTTGTTGAGGGACCTTGCCAGGAAGCAAGTGCATGGAATTAGATAGCGAAGGAGAGACCGAAGGATCTGAAACACAAGTGGTGGGATCACAGTGGGGTAGCACTGAAGTAGCTGGCAGAGAACCAGAGAGCTGTTTGCAGTAACAGAGGAGAAAATTACTACAAACCCTCATCCTCATTCCACAAGAGCAGTTGGTAGCTGTTCACTCTAGTGAACTATAGTTCAGACTATAAAAGGAGAATGAGAACCAGCCACCTTCAGCCAGAAGAAGAATGAATAAAATGCATTAAGTGTCCTGCATATGAAGAATCAGAAACCTATACAAATAAACTATTTCTGCAACAGGCACGGTGCCAGCAGCAACAGTCTGAGCTGCTAGTCTGCTCTGAGAGCAATGAGAAATGGCAGCTACTCAGAAGGCATCACCTTAAAATAATAGCAGCAAAAAGCGCCCCAAATCTGCATATGGCACTCACTGTCTGGCTTTTTTCGGAACAGAAATACTTTGGCCATAGATAGATTAGTTTCTGGGTTTGGATTTTGAGCAATTGAAGGAATCAGGCAGTGATTTAAGAGGAGAGAGTGGATCACCCGAAGTCCATACACGGCTTGGCTGTGTTAGCGGAGCTTACAGCTCTTATCTCATCTCTCTTGATTTGAAAAAGACTAATCATCGACACAGCAGGGTGCATGCAGAAAACCAAAAGGTCCAATTCTGCAGTTCTGCTGTTTGTAAAAGCCTGCAGTAACTCACATGGGTGAGTGGTCAGTAGAAAACCCATATGAGACAAGGATCTGACCCCTGTCTGGAGAGTTTTATGGCTATTAAAGGGTCAGAGAAGCAGGACTACTATTAATTTTAACTGCATTTATAAGTCCAGATTCCTCCTTTTCCTGTGAGAATGTGTTCAGATGCACCAGCGTATTAAAAATAATGAAGAGAGCCCCTATAAATTCACACAAACTGAGCTGAACTTTGCAGTGGCGTGCAGTTAAAGTAAACAGTGGAGAATGGGAGAGCAGAATGACCGGAGCCTCCATTTAGCTGTTCTGATTCCTTTCTTCCTCTTACATTTATTTCATTCCTTCCTTCCTTCAGTCTATGTATTTTCCTTCTCCAAATTAATCACTAGGGAAAGATATACTTTTTAGAAAGGTTAAAGTAGTGCTGGCAGTCTCTGACAACACAAAACAAAAGTGTCCGAACGCAGCTCCAAGAAGTTCTCAACTGCTCCAGTGAGCACTGAAAACACCGGGATCTGCACATCAATGGGTTTTCCATTTCCCCAGTGCCAGCTTGAAATTAATTTCATACAAAATACTTCATATAATAGCAGACCTGTTTGCAAGAAGAGCAATGTTGGCATCGATCTCTATCTTTAGTCCCTTTCTCACTCTCCGTGACTGTAGATTGGTTGATCCAGATTCTTGTCCTGCTGAGTATGTCACCCATTTTGATGCTCCTAGGAGCACTGTTAATCCTCCTTCCGAAGGAGGGCATACATTTAAGATTAACTTTTGTAAGAACTCGCCGTGAAATGCTCACGAGCAGCCAAGGGACTTTTCAGGCTTGACACTTGCAGATCAGATATCCTATGATTTGCTTGGTGAGACTGTTCTGAATGTTGTCCTGTCATTTGTGGATCAAGTCGAAACATTTCATCATAACCTCTCACGTGCAAAGCTCCCGCCACTTCCTCCTTCAAATCCCTCCTTAAGTGCATTTCCTTTGAAAGGCTTCCAGTGTTCCCCTGCTCACCAATAACATCTGCACCCACTTTATGGTAAAGTAATAGCGGTGGCTTTTGCCTAAAGTAGACTTTGTGCTGCCTGTGGCAGGGCCCACTCCTCCACGTGTTCGAAAAGCACACACATACCTTAAGACCATCCCCTTCCTTCCCCCCAGAAGCCACCGGACACCAAAACAACCCAGGATCGGGTTCTGACGGCAGAAGAAAACAGACCCATATCCCAACCGGTTTCCGAGAGAAAGAAAAAAAAAAAATACTTCTATTGCCCATAGGAATGTTTGGAAGCAGCATGAGTACACTTCTCACGCAGGGGACATTTGCAAGTCTTATGAACAGAAATAGCAAAAAAGAAACTATTTCTTACTAAGCTCCCCGTTCTACACACATACTTTTCCTGGTTGCTTAGGGCTCATCAGCACAGATTTTTCCCATCGAGAATAAGTTTTTCAGCTTACCCAAATAAGTGTAAATAGTTACTTTATCCTTTCGGTGCACTTTTATCTCCCTGTCTCCTCCCTGCACAGCACCATGGAATTAGCTGGCTTATTGGCAAGGCCGACCTGGCGTTGTACTGTAACACCTGATTGCCGCTGACCGATGGAAGAATATCAAATGTCTCAAGCTGCACACGTGTCCCCTTCACCACATCGATTTCCATCCTCCTTGGACCCTCAGCCCCCTGCTCCCCACACACGTGCCCGCCTTCCACACTGCTGATTCTGCCACGGGCCGGTGCCTTGTTTCCTATCGCTGCTGCCATGCCCACCTTCAGCAGCAGCTGCCGGTGGGATCTGGCTGCAAAAATGGCAGCAGCAGCAACGGAAGCAGTGGCTGAGGAATACTTTTTTTTTTTTCTAAAACGGTACCTTAAAAAATATACACTTGCTTTAGGCTCACGCTATAGTATATGCATGGGGAGGGGGAAGCATAAACACACAGGGAGTTGAGTCTGACTGGGAACTGAGCTACTTATTTATACACTATTCTAGACTTAATTCTATGTATTTAGATAGCCAAAAAAATGGCCTCTTTTTCTGCATGGCTGAAAACTGCATTTACTAAATATGGAAATAGGGTATCTAAAAATAAACATGCAAGTATGAAGATATTAGCCTTATTCTATAAAATGGGGGCAAGAGAACCGCAGCAACTTACATGACCAAAATACCTCTAAAAAATATCCCTTCTCCCACCTGACCCTCAAGGAACCCAGAGCAAAACAAACCAAAAAAGTATTCCCAAAAATTCCCAGAGTTGAATGAACATGTCAAGAAAGGCACAGAGAAAAAATTGCTAGTGGTAAGTGGGCTCCCTGTGGATGAATAGCCATTCATGTTGCCAAAGGGCAATAAAAATTCTACATTGTTTTACTAATTTTCCCATTCTTCGTTTTATGGCCGAAATCATAATAAGAGAGCAAAAGACAATACTATCTAATGGCAAACGAACAATGCAAGCACTCATGGAATCCTGAGCCGCTGCAGCGGGTGATAAAGCTGCACAGCATCTGGAGTTTGCTACAGCGACAAGCAAATATAAACACATAAATGAAGTTTACAGTTAATCTTCATATTTTTGGAAGTCCTTCAACATGGCTCCAGCAAAAGCTTTTTCAACACCTTAGATTCAAACTGGAATCACCATTAAACCTATCAGGTTTCTGCCCAGCCACAGGAAAAAAAAGAAAAAAAAGAAAAAAAAAATTGAATTCCCAGGAGTATTTCTAATTTCTCTGCTTAATTACATCCCTGAATTTTTATTTCATTTTATCCCGCAAGTTTTTTCAGTACATGTTTAAGTCATATAATTGCGCAGGCTAAACCCTTCCACACAGAGAAACACAGCTCTTTTTGTTACCCAAATCCCAGCAGTCAATATTCTAGATCAGAGAAGAAAATTCCTGGTTTAGTAATTTATATAAGACCAAAAGGCAATGCCTTTTCTTAAGTGCTAAAGTGGCCCTCCCAAATTACTGAAAACTGTGAGTTACTGTTTCACTCAACACAACAGTCTTGTACATATTTCTGTCTCAAATTTCCCCTCTAAATGCCTACAAAAAAAAATGCGCCGTGGCTCAGTGTGTGTTGAAGCATTTCTTCCTTCCTCTCGTCCTCTATTCGTGGTCCTATTCCACGTGCAGCAGCATCTCCTAGCGGTCTCACCGCCCCTGCTCAGCGGGAAATGCCATCAGCAAGGGGATCCTTGTTTTCTGTCGCTTCATTCATTACATCCCCATTTGTTTGTGCGGTAAAGAAGGCATCAGATGGGGTCGGGCGCTGGAAATAATGACACACGGCACTATTTACCTTTTTTGCACTGAGGGCTGGTGCCTGAGTTACGACAGGCTCTGGCACTGTGCGGGTCGTAATCCTGCTCGCCAGCTGCAGAGGAAGGCAGGGTGAGCTTTGCCAAGCGACCCTTTCCGAGGGTCCTTTGTGGGAAGAGTTCCTCCAAGTCTCAAATCAGATATCGGGTCTAAATTTGCACTAATTTATAGCAGGGTAATGCTACTAGCTTCCTGACTTTTATCAGCAGGAATGGTAAATGTATCCACTTCCTTTGTACGCGGTTTATAATGAAGAACTTACTCAGCTGAGAAGAGAAAAGTGCTCGTAAGAAATTATAGAAGTACCGCGGAGAATTTCTGGATAGCCAGCAGTTTACAAAGAGTCGGGGGAGTACTTCAGCACTTTCTGCAGAAAGGTGAGAGAGATGCGGAGGATTTCAGCACGCTCAATGCAGCAGAGAGATTACAGGCGCTGCTAACACCGGCTCTAATCTTTAGCTAGCAGGCCGGAGCTAGGCTCATCAGTGTGAGCAGAACCACGCACGGTGTTTTCAACACTCCCAGAAGGGACATAATCCGCTGAGCTGCTGAATGCCCACTGAATTCCCTTTGGCCACTGCCAGCGCTGGGTACGGCACAAAAGGCGCATGTTCAAGACACGATCGCTATTCAGGGCAGTCTAAGCACCTGCTTAGTTCCTCTTGAAGTCAAGATTAAATGTCAGGCACATGCTTCAGCACTTCCCTGAGTCCAGGCAAGTCCATTACTTTGAAGGGAACTTGCCTCCCGAATTCATGCCTAACTCTGGTCATCAAAGCCATGCTTGCACTACCCCAGCCCGTGACTGAGCTTCAGTCTTGCTTTTATTGAAGCCTGCTGAAGAACCTTAAAACACGCCAAGTATTTTACCTGCAGTGGTAAAAAAAAAAAAAAAAAAAAAAAAAAAATTCAGCAAAATACCATCTACCTTGTGCAGGAGTCTGCTCTCATGTGGTTTCCTGCCTTCTGCCCAGATAAACCAGAGAAGTATTTCCTTTTTTTTTTTTTTTTAATTTCATATGCATTTTGATCTCTGCTCCACTATAATTTCTCTGGCAAGGGAAAACATCATGCAGCAGTAACCAAACCGGTATTATTTATTTATTGAGCGCTCCCTGTGTGATTGACATTTACAATACACTCAGGGAGACGCAGGCCCTGTCTCAGTGGTCTCGCAGCCTGGAAAAACAATACAGCTTAGAGTCACTGGCCAGATGATAAAAGCCAAACAAGTCAACCTCAAACAATTCACCACTTACATCTAAATGCTGCCTTTTTAGACAGATTAATATAGAAAGAAAAACAGCATGGGGGGGGGGGTGGAATGAAGATAGACTGCAAAGTAGAAAAGGCAAAGAAAATGCTATTTTCACTGCATCTGGAAAGGAAAAGTTCACTTGAAGAACTAGGGGATCAAATCCTCAAAAGAACTGAATGATGATGCTCCTTAATAGGTAAAATTAAAAAAAAAAGTATATGAAAATTAACTGCACACATCTTCGGTCTGAAGTGAGAATTAGAAATGTGTTGAGCTCATGTGATCTTGAAGTCCAGGACCAGCAGCACTCTCTGTATTCCCCTCTCCATCTCTCTCCCCACAGGACTCCTCTGTTAACCGGTATTGTATTCTCCCAGGTAGGAGAATCCCACCTAAATCTAAACTCATTCTCCTCTTTTTCCACCAAAGCAGCCCAAAGACACTGCAGCACACAGGGACCAGGATTGTCTCCGAGAGGATTATGAAGTAGGAAGAAGCTGCTGCAGAGATTGCAGAGCAATCAGTTTTCTCTGAACTATTGTGAAACCTAGCAAACTAGGCAAGAAAAAGCTCTTATGTACTATTAGTAGCTAGCATCACTGGCAATGCTGCTTCGGTAAATATTAATTTGAATGTGGCACATCCTACTGGTTTGCCAATCATTCCATGCCAGCAATGGAGCTATATTGTACACTGCTTCTGACTTGCTATAAACTAATGGAAACATAAAAAATTCCAGCGTATTTTTTTAAATTCTGAAAATAAATTATTAATTTAAAAAAAAAAAGTTTTTTTTTTCTTAATAATGTTATTCCCTGACATTTGTTGATAATCAGTGACTTCTTCTAATTGAAATCCACACAACCTACAGACACATAAAATGTGAGTCTTGGGGATGGATTCATGTCCAAAGTCAGCAGAACGCTTCTTGGTTATAGCTCCTGCAGATGTGAAATGTGAATGCCTGCCACTCTTTTGGGGGATCCATTTATTTATGTTCCCCCTGTGCTTGGCCAGCTCTCTTCATGAATGTACTCCGGGAATAGTAAAATAAAATCTTTGAGCACAGGCTTTTTAGGTGCTTACAGGAAAAAGTTCCCTCCTATCTCTCCTTTCTCCACTTCGCATGAATGTAAGGTTTTGGTTCTGCGGCACAACCCTGGCATATAAAAAGCAAACAGGAACTACAGAAGTTGTCACTCCTACAGGAAGCAACAGCGTGAAATTTTGTACATGAAGGCTAAGTTTAACCCCAATTGCCCTGCTCAAGTCTAGCCTAGAGGTGGAAAGAAAACAGCGGAGCGCTGTCGCATGGTGGTGTTTGCTTCTTCCTGAACAGCTCCAGACTCTCAGGGGGGAATGAGCTCTCAGCTTCAGAGGCCTCGGATCACGTGGAGTTAATTTATCCCCTATAAATGCAATCTCCACTCTTACAATCAGATTGTTGTGGGAAAGGTGCCTGTCCAGTTGATTTTTTCTCCACATTTTGCCCTCAGAATCTACACTTAGACTTACGCATCCTCAATCTAGAAGGTACTTAAACACACCATTAACTTTGGGCACATGTTTCTGAAGCAGAATACTGGTTTAAATACGAAAATAAGTACAAGAAAATGGTTGTTTTGATCTCCTGGCCAAAAAGAAAATAATAATTTTGGGGGGGACAACTAGGTATGAAAATGTAAAAGGCTTTTTGACATCTAGGAGAAAAAGAAGGGTGACGGGGCTGAAACCAGTATGTATCATTCAGTTACACTTCAGGTGATACCCATACTTTCATCATCCTTCCTTTGTTTTGACATTCTACAAATGTCCAAAGTGCTAAAGATAATATTTCTGAAACTGAAAACATTCAATCAAACTCCCAAATGGTGTCAATAGAGAGCTGCCTTTTTTCAGGTAGAAAATAATTCGCCAGCAATTGTTCATCTACCTCTGTAAATGCCCGTGAACTGGGATCTCACTCACAACTAAAGCAATTAAAGGTAGAGCTCCAAGGAGCTCCATACGTATAACTGAGGACTGAATTTAGCTGTGAGGAACAGTCAAGCATGTGAGCTTGCAGCTGTGTTCTTAACTTTTTTTTTTTAAATCTGTTTGCTTCAGGATAGATTGTGCTTGAACTTTAAGCACTATTAAAGCAAGCAAGAGTGGAAATAAAGAAACGCTGGTCCAGGTACAACCCTTGCAGGGGACGCAGCTCTAGCATCTCCTGAGGCAGAGGCAGTTCTGCAAATGATTTCAGCTGCAGCTTCTCTCAAGACATAAACCGGCTGCGCAGGCAGAGAGAAAAACCAGAGACTCCTCTCACTATAGGCCAAGAAGCGGCAGTGTCTGCTTCTCCTAAGTCATAGCAAACATCTAAAGAAAAATAGTTCACCTCATAAATTGCGTTACAGATCATGCTACTTGTTCTTTCGTAAACAAAATGCTTCCCCTTTGTCCCTGCAGGTGTGATCTGCTCCTGCGCTATTTCCAGTGCAAAGTGAAACCACACCGTACAAGCTGCTCCTAAAAGATAAGATGGCAGAGAGCCATTTTCAATTCTTTTTAAAGCAAAAGCATCACACCAGAAGTAAATTGATCTTTACGTATGAAAAATTGCACTCTACGTCAGAAAAATATTTAGACACAGGCACTTTATTATTGAAATAATATCACTAAATTTTTGTGTTGCTGGGTATTAAATGTTGCAGTGTTTAGCAAAAGATGTGCTTAATAGAGGGGCTTACTCCCCTCCTTCCTGCTGAGGACAATTTGAAATTACAGTGCCACCGCTTATTTCAACAAAAGTCAGTGGTGTAAAAATAAACAGTTAATTCCCAAACTACTAAATGAATAAATAGATTAGAAGGTAGCTGCTGGAAAGAAGCTACAGATGGGTGAAAAGACACAGTTAAAACAGCTAAAGTAAGACTGAGACTGGTAGGGCTGTCAGAATAACAATAAACACAGAAGGCTTTTTTTAGATGGGCAGTTTACATGTCTGAAAAGATTAATACAAACATGTCCTTCTGTGTTAATACTACTAGTTATTTTTTGCTTGGAGATGAAACTATTACTGTTTAATTTCTTTTTTTTTCATGTATATAATGTTATATGACTCACCTTCTATTATTGCAATCTGTAAGCTTTCTATTAATTACCTTTATTTATCCTTCCACACAGTGAAAGGTACTCTCCATGCTCCTCCCTTGGTTGAAAGCAGTGCAGTGCTACTCATTAAAATATCTGACCTTAAATAAGTAGTACTTGATGGAGTACTATAAATATACAACTGCAAAGGGAGAATGTGTTGCTTGCTATTATGCCTTTGAGTAAAGTCTTTTCTCAGCAGCATGGAGTTTCAGGTGCCTCCTCATTGTTAGTCCCACAGAAGAGGACAAGGCAGTAAGAGCAGAATCTAGCCCTGGTCAACCAGAGTCCGTAACATTTAACTGCCGTGACATACTTCCCAACTATTGCCAAAACATCTTGTGAGAGGAATTTTTCAATTAGTTTCGGAGGGCATCAGTCTCTTCAGATAAATATAGAGGCAATTTCAGCTTCTTATGTTGTTTCAAATGTACACAGAAAACCAGAGTTTCTAAAATGTTACTGCAACGTCGTTCAGGTTTATGGCGTTAAGCTGCTAATCCACAGCATGGTACTTTTAAGTTTTAATTGTGCTTGAATGGTTTAATTATCTTCTATTTTAGTTTGGACGGTTTGATCTGCAGTTCACATGAGCCTATCTCACTGCTCTCATTCACATGAGAAACCCTTTGAAGCCAAGGGTGTTGCCATATGACTGAGCTCCTCGGGACCCACGGCGTACATACACAGCGGTGCCTGTGCAGTCATGTAATGCAGGGGAGGAACTTTGTCTTCTGGTTTGAGTCACTAGATTTCTTAGTGCCCATGCAAAGATACAAAGGGGACCGGTTAGTCAGACATCCAGACTAACAGAGAAACTATTTTTAGACATAGGTTCACCCGTTTGCACCACATTGCTCTTTTAGATGTAATGGCAAGGTTAGCTTTGGGGGCAAGCTGCACATCTGGAGCCACCGGAGGAGGAAGGGAGCTGCAATGGTTTAGATGAGTCATTGTTCCATCTTAATGGAAAACCTATAAAAAACTGCCAGAGAGTAATAGATCTTTCAGGGGTTTATTAGTTTTACAGGTCTTATAAAAATTACCAGAAAAATATAAAACTTTAATAGCTGAAAACTCCAAAGGTTTCATGAGCTTAAGCTCAGTCTGTTTGAATCAAGGCATAGCTACACTTCTACAGCTGGGATGTGGCAAGCACACTAGCTGCAAAAAATTCCCCAGATTCTCTTGCTTTTGTTCAGCTGTCCTCTAAGGTCACACAAAATCTTCTATCCAGAGTTTCTCTTTGTACAAAAATCTCATGAAAATATTTAGACCTCTGGTTATAGTTGACTTGCAGGCTCTTCCTTAGCCACAGCTTGCCTGGTGATTCCTAATTATTAATGCCGGAGACAGAAGTGTGCAGCTGATGAAACCACTCCAGAGTATTACAAGTATAGATACAGATATGTATGTTCACCTACACTGCATACTCAAGGGGCTTACCAGGCATAATTGCCAACTGGGAGTATGTATTCAGAATCCTAGAATCAGAGAATGGTTGGGGTTGGAAGAGACTTTAAAGATCATCTGATTCCAACCCCCCTGCCATGGGCAGGGACACCTCCCACTGGACCAGGTTGCCAAAGCCCCATCCTGCCCGACCTTGAACACTTCCAGGGATGGGGCATCCACGGTTTCTCTGGGCAACATCTACAACTTCTCTGGACAGAAGTAAGAATGTAAGTCATGATAAATCAGAATATATGTCATATTTCCTGATTTGAAGAGGTATCACAGAAATTATAGACCAGCCTGTAAACACAAGAGACCCATCATTAGGTTACAAGATGGAACTACTCTGACTTTTAGTCTTGTGACTTCTCGGACACAAACGCTATAATATATAGCTATATTCAGCAATTATCAAATCAGCTGTAGCAGTTTGCAGAGCTCATAGCCTTGGTCCAGAGGAGAGCTAAATCATCCTTTTATGTCACTTATAGCCACTCTAGGACGATGACAATCAGACTGTTGCTGATGCCAGGGTAGTCAATGGTGGCTGGAGCACTACCATCATGGTAATGGCAGTGACAGTTCCCTTTATCCTGTAGTTATATTCATAGGGACTAGTAAAGATGTTGTCTGTATAGAATGCACGTGTAAGGTTTTCCTGAGAGCTGGTGAAACTACAGTCAGGGAGATCCTGTTGCTTTCTAAGCCTTTTCTATTAGAGGCACAAATACCCCACGAAAAAGAAAAATAGTCTAAAATTAAGCACAGCTCAGTCTTGTGTACCCAAACTGAATATGTCAAGTGCTTGAGGAAGACAGACAGAAGCCCTGCTCATTGCTGAGATAAAAAAAATTCCTCTGATGTCCCTAGGTACCCTGAGAGGGGCAACGGCCAGGCAACCACACTCCTCCTTTGGCTGTAGACCATGCCCAACCACAAATCCAGGTGAAAGAAGATCTCTTCACAAAGAAGCACTGGAGATTAAAGGAACAGCTATGGATTACAAAACAGGATTCTTTTCCCCTGCATACCATCAGCCAAAGAGAGGGTGAGCAGCATTACTTGAATAATAAAGGAAATAAACCGCACGGAAAGGAAATCTGCACTTGTAAGAAAGCTGAGTTGTGTCACAACTGATTTCTCTTTCTCTATTAGGTTTTAGATCTCCCAAAGATTTTTACTTAAAATGGAACATGATTACCCTGGGGCCTCTTATACTAATTAGCCAGCTACAAATGAAGTATAACACATAACTCATCCAGTAGATCCAGGGATTTATCCTTCAGTCAGATGCAGAGGTCACCCAAACAGAGACACACTTTATAGTGACATTAAGATTTTTGATTTGTCTTTTGCATTCTGGAAAGAAATTGTAGTATGGTGATTACAGGCGACTTACCGAGATAGAACAACGGGAATGCAGCTTGGGACTTCTGACTGTGAAAACATGAAGATTTTTCACTTTGCACTGAAGTGGCCTACTTCCTGTAAGAAAAGCAGGAAAATAATTAGAAATGTATTAGTGAACTAGGGTGACCCACAGCTATATATTGTTGATGGAGATAATAAAAGCACCTAATTTTGGCATTCTGCTTCTGAAGTATATGGTAAACTGGAAGAGACTTGGCTTAGTTTTGTTAAAGGTCAAAATTATTTCTAACACAGCTTTAAATGATTTTTGTTCCCAGATTTTCCCCATTGCAAAAATAACTTTTGCTCTCTAGGCTTGGACATTTAAAGCCCCCTTTATCAGATTACAGGTAATGAGATACACTGTCATGTTTTCCTTCCCCAAACCCAAGTGACAGAAGGACCTTTTTGTGTCATTTCAAGACTTCCTGCACCAAAGGTCAAGAGAAATCTGTTAGCAATTAAGCCTTACCACCTGGCTGAAGAAAACACAATCTTTTCTTAACTCTGACATAGAATTTCCTAACAAAAATAGAATTATTCCAAGTAATATGTAAAGTTGCTTATGTCTGCAGAATCAAGTCTTTAAACACAGTAGTTTACAGATTGGTGCATAATGACTGATATATTTCTACTCTTTTAAATGGAGGCTAAGAGTTGTATTCATACGCATATTTAGGGAACTTCAGAGTAATACAAAGGAAAATGAGCCATGTGCACCTTGGAATAAAATAATTGACTGGTAGGAGCTACACATTATTTTCTTTCTCGTTTTTGCACAAGTGGCCACATGCTTTATGGCCATTTTCTCATTCCTTAGAACCATAAAGAATTTCTTACTGCTCTGAGCTTGTTACCAAACTAAGTGGAAGCAACGGCCTAGTTGAGCCAGCTCATGTGTTATTCCTTTCATGATAGCATTAAGTTCTTGCTAACGCATTCAGATTCATTATAAATGAGGAAAATAAAATTAATGGATTTGAGTTTATGGTGGATTTCCATTAGGAGCTTGTGTTCTAGCTGCCAACACATCTGGATTTCCTAGGAGTGAATGGGTTTAACCACCATGTAATTATTGTTTGTGGAAAATAATTAATTAACCATGCAAAAGGTTTTGTAAAAGCATTTAAAACAATGGGAAAATTTGCAGTTGCTTTTAGCACAATGATATTTTAGCCCAGTGATATATTTCCCTTTCTGTTTGAGCAAACATTGAAATATTAAAATAGGTACTGCAGTAATTTTCTCAGATTGTGATACAGGATATATTCACTGTCTCATGGTATGATTAGGGAGTTAGAGAAACAAGTCTTTGGAAGGGGAAAACCTTTGTTAAAATACAGTTTCACATGTGCTGCATGCTGTGGCAAAGGACAGTAGTAGTATCATGAAGCATTCCCGCACCTTTTAAGATGGTACCGAGAATGAAAAAAAAAAAAATAGTTGTCCTTATTTCTGAATAATTTTGCTGTCGTATACTTCACACAAATACGTTTTGGGGATGGAAGATGGGTTCTAAAGAACAAGCTCCAACAGTGGAATATGTCAATCCTATCGCAACGACACAGCCCTGGCAGGTGCTCCAACAGGTCACCTGCACCAAAGCTGGATGACAACAGGACCCTCACCATGTTTGTCTTACCTGTTCAGAGTCCTTTAGTTATGGCAACGTCACACCACTCCCATGTCACCTAATCCTTCAGTATCTTCAGGTAATGTTTTTTTCTTAATAGATCACCTGAGCTTTGCCGCATGTTGAGCCCATTATTTCTTGCCCTAGCTTATCAGGACACGGTAAAGAAACTGTTTATTTCGCTAGCTTAAAGAAATCGTTTGTTCAGAGATGGATTTACAGTCTCTCAGATGACTGATGGAGGCCTGCACAAGTATCTGGCACCTCTGCATAGTATCAGGGGGTGTGCAGGCCGAGACACTTTCAAATACAGTCAGTTTCTCCAATACTTAGAGACGCACTGCATGCTTTGAACGAGTAACTGTAACAGGGCTGGATCATATGCTTAGCATATGGGCAAAGCAATTAACCACGTATTTAATGACAGACACGCATAACTAGTAGGAAAAACAGCATGCAGACAGGGAAGGAACTGGTAAAGTGTTTGTAACAAGTAAAGATGACTCAATGTTGTTGGTCTTTATGAGGGCTGCTACGATCACCAGTATGTATTTTTGCCCTTTCAACTTCATTACAGAATGAAGTACTTGAGCAATGCACCTAATAGTGCCTGAGAGAATGACAGGTGACTGGTTGTAGAGGCAGGCACACAGTCAAAATGAGTATGGGCTGTAAGGAATGGTCCAGCAATTCGTGCCACTAAGGGCTTTGAAGGGTTAACATTGAGGCCTGGGTTTAGGTGATGAGAGAACAAAGGGATTTTTAGGGAAAAACTGCTGACTCTGCACGGACATGCAGTAGCTTCTGACATCAGGCCAAGAGACCACCAGATAAGGAGGAAGAATATGAGCCTTCCGCCCGAGAGACCACCAGAGACTGATACGCGGGCGCCCCTGGGAGGACTTCAGATTTGGGAAACCAATTATAATAACCCTGCCTCTTCTAGAAGTAGCAATGAATATGTATTAGCCTAGGAGGATAAAAAAAATCAGCCGTCTTGCATAATGGGTGTGCGTCTTGGTGGAGCAGAGACTCCTGGTGCACCCAGCGCTGTTTGCTTGCCTCTATTCATTTAATAAATTGTAAACTTTGATTGCAATCCTATTTGGGACTCAGTCATTTATAACATGGGCTGTGTGTGACTGCCTGTGGAAAGCGCTGAACTGGAAGGAGGTCCTTTGCCAGCTGAACGGGGGCAGCTCAACAACACTTTTGATTCTGCTTAGAGAATATAGAGCATAAGGTCTATATGAAGGGTGAAAAGCCTTGCCTCACTATTCCTCATCAAGGCCTTGATGAGGGAAAGCGAGATGAGGCTTTTCAGCTTTCTTGATGAGGAATAGTGTGGTGACATTTTTCAATCTTGTTGATGAGGAAGGACATCAAAGTCATGGAGCGTGTCCAGAGAAGGGCTACAAAGCTGGTGAAGGGCCTGGAAGACAAGTCCCGTGAGGAGCAGCTGAGGGAGCTGGGGTTGTTTAGCCTGGATAAGAGGAGGCTCAGGGGAGAGCTCATTGCTTTCTACAACTGCCTGAAAGGAAGGTGTGGGGAGCCGGGGGTCGGCCTCTTCTCACAGAAAACTAGTGATAGGACAAGAGGGAATGGCCTCAAGTTGTGCCAGTGGAGGTTTAGGTTGGAAATTAGGAGACATTTCTTCTCAGACAGAGCAGTCAGGCATTGGAACGGGTTGCCTGGTCAGGTGGTGGAGTCACTGTCCCCGAGAGCGTTCAAGGAAAGGTTGGCCGTGGCGCTTAGGGACACGGTTTAGTGGGTGACATTGGTGGCAGGGTGATGGTTGGACCAGATGATCTGAGAGGCCTTTCCCAACCCTAATGATTCTGTGATTCTACGATTCTCAGCCCTCATACAGAGACCACACTCCCTCCACAGAAAGAAACCCCCCGCCACAGCGCTCCCTGCCTCCCCGAGGCCTTTCCCCTGCCCGCAGCCCACCCCCGCGGGCGGGGCCATGCCCCGTGGGGCCGCCCGCAGCCGGGGGAGGGCGGCGCCGGCAATGGGGCGCGGAGGCTCCGCCAGGGGACGCTGTGGGCGGCGGCGTTAACGGCCGGCAGCGGCGGGAGCGGCGCTCGGGCCCGGCTGCGAGCCCTGCCCGGCCGTGCCCGGTCCTAGCGGGGCCCTTGGGGCGACCCCCGGCCGCCGCGGGGGCGGAGCGCTGCGGGGAGCCATGTCCGCGCCCGCCGGGCTGCCGCCGCGGCCGCCCGCCGCCATGTACCCGGGCGGGCCCGCAGCTTCCCGGGAGGCCGCGGCGACCGAGGGCGGCGCTCCTCGCTGCCACAACGGTGAGGGGCCGCCGGCCTGCGGGGCTCGGGGCTCCGGGAGGGGGGGGGGGGGTTCGCCTCTTCTGCGCCTCGGGTGTGGAAACGGGATGGGTTTGAGGGAGATTCTGGGGGGGAGGGAGGAGAAGGCGGGTCGGGTCCTTGGTGCTGCGGGGTCAGGGTGCCCGTGCAGCGGGGGAGTGGGGCTGGGGGGAGCTGTGAATCGTGGCTGGCCGGAGAATATGAAATATTGCCAACTCCCGAAGCAGTGGCTCGCTTTTCGCGTTGCGAGGTATTAGCTCCTTGCTTTTAAACCGCGGGGGCTGCGAAACCAGTTCTTTGTTAAGTTTTTAGAAAGCCTGCCTCTGCTCCATCCCCGCCTAACGATGGTCTGGCACCGACATCGGGCCTCCTCGTATCTCCCTCGGGATTTTGGCTCCGGTTGGTAAACCTTTTATCTCGCAGCCAGGCTCGCTGTGCACAGGCGGTGTTCTGCGCAGGCTGCTGTTGAGGGTGATGACCTACAAAATCTTCTCTCGTGGATATTGCTCGTGTCCCAAGGGTGGCTCGGTGGTGGGCTCCTACGTGCCTCCGAAGGAGGTTTTGCCCACAGGTAGTGCGGTGAATGAAAAGGGAGGTAAGCACGTAGTTTAGGGAGAAACTAATGCCTCGGATGCGCTCTTCAAACCTTAGTGTTATAAAGCTGAAATTTCTCTGAATTACCCACAAAATTCCAACTTACGTGGCTTTTAGTTAAAATGCCACGCTGTCAGGACTCTGATACAACCTCCTCAATGAACTGGAGTTACGTTTCACAGAAATAAACAGAAACTGACATTGCGTATTCCCCTTGTACTTTTAACTGAATGAAACAGTAATTTTAAAGGGCCGTCATTAGGATTTATTATTTTAATTAGTTGGTTTCATGTTGCTGTCAATATTCCATCTTTTAAACCTTCTAGTAAACTATTTGTTTACTGTGAATCAAACATATGCTTATTTTTTTTTTTAATTCTGAGAAGTTTTATAGCGTGTAGTAATTATCTTGCATTTTTATCATATAACTTGCTAACTGCCCAACTTACCTTTGCCTTCCGTGTTCATAAGATGCCTACAAATCATCAGATATATACCACGGTAGGCTAAGAAATCTGAATTTGTGATTTCGTGTGTTTTAGCAACACTATTCCAAAGCTTTTAGATGAGTTTATCGGTCTTCTTCAAGTACTAATCTTGTGAAGTTGTAACACGGGATTTAATTATTATGTTTTTTAACAACTGTAATAGAAGGGGGAATAGCGACAGAAAAAGAGTGATGGGAACTTCTGTCAAATAGAAACGAAATTTCACAAAGAAGATAGTCATTGCTTTTGAAATTTATTTTTACATCAGTATAAGGAAGGTTAAATGTAAGATACTTTAGTGAATACAACTATTTCTATATTGGCTGTAAAATAGACCATAGCATGTTGTTTCAGTTGTTTGCAGAGTGCTATACATGTTAGTTTCATAAAATCTAGATTTTTCAGATTAAACCTTTGAAGTTATGGGGATCTGATGAAAGGGAGGCTGTTTCTTACAGAAAGAAAGAAACTCGTTGCATGTGTAGTGATATTTACAAGGATGTTCAGCTTTGTGTTTAATAGGATTTACCCAGTCCAGTGACCGCATTCATTTGAGACCTTTGGGGACTTTAGTGTTAGTGTAAGTTTAAAAAAAAAAAAAAGTTTTTTTTTTTTTCCTCTCCATGTATTTGGTTTGATTCCATTTTTAAATTCAGTAATTTAAAAAGAAAGGGGTCATTGCCTGGTATTTTGTTCGTCAGTCAGGGGCTTGTACCAGCAATTCTTCTGAATAAAGTTTTGCAGGTTCATGGAAATTTTATTGTAGCGGTTTTACAGGTAGCTTTATACATAACCAGAAAATGACTTGTTTCCGAATACCAGCATAATGAGATGTTGCTTGTTAAATTAGTACTAAAAAATGATGTATTTTTCCAGTAGCCACTGGAGACTTCAGTGTTAACAGTATAATGTATTGAAATTTGTAACTCTGAGAGGTTAACTCTTTTGAATTTCCATGTTTCTCGAGAAGCTTTTTTGACTAGTGTTATCTACGAGTGTTTTGTGAGATTACAGTTAGTATCATCAGGATACTGATGATATATGATATATTTCAGGATCATCATTTCAATTATGAAGTCCTTCAGGACTGGTTTTCATCCCTCCTCACAAGTTTGATCTTCTGGATAGTTTCAGTTAAATTTGATACCGGGGGTAGAGGTATGAAATTCCTGAAAGCTTTGTGAAACCGGGAGGCTGACTGATGCCATCACTGAGCTGCTGCGAGAGCTCAGCAGTGACTTGATTTTTCTGGGTCCTTTGCTGGCAATTAAGGATGTGCAGAGCTTGATGAGATGTGGTCAAGCTGCCCCATGTCCATCTGGTTAGAGAGAGACCAGGGAGCTGCGGTGAGTGTTCTCTGCAGTGGACACAGAGATGATAACAGCTGTGGACACCTGACAGGTATTCTTGACTAGAAAGGGCGGTTTTATTGTAGGGATATGTACCTGGAGGGTGCGTGGCAGAAGGCTCAGCTATTCAGGTAAGAAAAGGCTTGGGCATGAATACAAACACACGCGACACTAGAAAGCCAAACTTTGCTAATTTATATAGGTGTTCGTATAGCCATGGCACTTTTTTTTTTTTCCCTCCTATAGTGTTTTTTTTTCCTTAAAAAGTGATACGGCTTTCAGGGTTCTCCTACTAATGCACATGTACTTACACATTATAAGGTATTAATATGTCTTTGGAAGGAGAGTTTCCTTGCTTTCCACTATGGAGATGGCATTTTAGCGGTGCGCTTTCTGTGTGCAGATAAGTTTTTCAACTCCTCTTACATTTCTCTGGAAGAGAATTGTCAAGTGTTTTGAGAGGAAGGTATACTGCCTGAGACACCAGCACAGATCGTGCAGTTAACCAGATCTCAAAATGACACCAAAAACGTACCCACATTTCCAGTGCTAAAAACGGCCCAATTATCTAGTCATCATTAGCAGCTTCAGCTACTAATTGCACTGAAAAATTACTTTCTGTTCACGTTCTTCATGATCAAATGGACAAAAATCTCAGTTCAGATAATGGGAATGATCTTTCTTCTGTAGTTGTAAAAACTTGCTTTGAAAGGCCAGGATTTTGAAATCCGAAAGACTGCTTTTCAGATGTCAGCTGTGTCTTTCTTAATGAGTTCTTGATGGGATTCGTACTCTCTTGTGCAGTTCTAAACTCCTAATGGATGTCAGGAATAGGAATAAAAGCAACTTGGACATTCTGTAGTGTGGTAACTGGTATCTTGCACTGGTAATATAATCTCTCCTTATGGTATGTGTTTTTAAACCAGAGCTGGATACTGCAAGACTTTATGAGATGATTTGATGTGCAGCCTTTTATTTAAAGTGAGGTGCTCCTAAACCAGTTTCTAAATTATACTTGCTCAGTTAGTTTATTCAGCATACCATACCGTAGTAGAACAAATGCGCAGACTCTTCAGCTAAAACAACTTTCCTTGCTGCCTTCGATGTTGTAGCTGCTTAAAGCGGTAAGCCGTGACAGACATATGTTATTTGTGTATTTTTCAGTTTGCTCTTTCAGACTTCCAAAAAGCAGGTTGAAAGTCTGCTAAAGGTCACGTAAGTGCAGGCTGTAGTTAGTTGTCGGTGAGTCACTAACTTGAAAATCATTCTCCCTTAAAGGAGAATAAGCTACAGAGCATTAGGAAGCAGCTCCCACTTTTTCAGAAAAGCAGTGAATCAGAAGCATAAAATTACGTATGGCTCCAAGTTGTTAGTACGTCTCTATTTTTTTTTTTGTCTGTATTTTCTTAAGCTCCTTATGCTTATTCCCTAAAGGCCTTTCTGTTTCTTGGCCCAGCGGTCCAAGTCACTCTTGTTTGTTTGTTTGTTACCTTTCTCTTCTGCTCAGTGTTCTGGGTTTGTCACGAAAAGTCATTTTTAATTTTATCAGAGAACAATTTTGGACAGTATGTTCCTTGCTTACAACATTCTGTTAACAAATCATTATTAAAGTTGCCTTGCAAGTTAATCATAGACCACCTGGATGTTACTTTGAGAACAGTGACTTTTCTGAATTTGATTCTTCAACAGAAGCACGTACAAGAGAAGTAATGCTTGTATTTTGTTATCATAGTAAATATAGGGGGGCAAATCGACAGTTCATTATTGCCACAGCTGCTGTTTAATGTGAGTGGCACGGTGTCATGCTGTGTGTTTCTATTCCCTGAGAGCTGGGAAATAACACGGGCACACAGCGGGATGTAAGCAGTAGGGTGTGGTGAGTTTAAAGGAAATGATCCAGGGAAATGCATGTACGGTTCACTAGAAAATAAAAACAGGGTGCAGGAAAAGAGGGAGGCTTTAAGATTTACCATTGATCAATTAATAATAAAAATAATAATAATTTTAAAAAGGACATACTTCATGTTTGGTCTGTAACAAGCAAGTACTTGTTCTACCCTTGCAGGACCAGTATGTAATTAACCTCTAATGTTGCAGAGGCAGTTGCAGTGACAGCTGAGGTCAGTTTCTCTGATACAAACATCTCCACTACCTGATGTAAGTATCAGGCTGTAAACATAAGTGCCTTGTCAGGTACCTCGTGGTTTCGTAAAAATGATGGTTTTTTTTGTAAAAGCATAAAATAACATAAAGGAAAATAAATGCTCTAAAGCACTTTATCTTGGTCACCATGTTGGGGAGCTGTCAAGACAATGTTGACATACCGATGTGTCTGCAGCTTTTCATTTTCAGTTCCTGTAGGGTGTATTGTTATGTTCAGACACTGAAATACCAGTTTGGTGCTTACCGTTGCTCACTACTTGCTTAAATATTTTCCTAAAACCTTAAAATATTCAAAATAGAGCTGTGATGCATAGGATCTTGGCATGGAAAGGATCCGTTTTTCTGGTACTTTCATGTGTTTGCAAATTATTTCAAACATGGTATTCTACATGCATTGTACTTTTTTTGTTCTGTTGATGGACGTTGACCCCAAAGATAGGGAGGGAAATCAAGAAGAAAGCAGTTGTTTGTTAGTTGCAGTAGGTACAGAGTTCGTTGGCACTACTAGCAGATGCACCTTTAATATATCGAGATGTTTTCTCTTCATTTCAGGTCCTGTGCAGAGTCCGATGCAGTTCCCTTCTGGCTATGGCTCGCATCCTCCAAACTACAGTGCGCCCTCAGGACACTATTCCCAAGTGCCCAATAAAGCTGTTTCTCCACACGTGGATGATCAGTATAGAGCTAGTTACCACTCCACCTACTATTCAGCACCAGCACAAAATGTCGTGGCCCCTTCTGTGGGCACCAACGTGTTGAATACCCGGGAATCGCAGCAGTTCTACAGCAAACCTCCCCATGCAGCGGGGCCGGCTGAAGGACCTGTTCAAGGAGCAACACCACCTGCATCCTACTTGCATACGAGTGCTCAGCAGTCATATTCAGCGTTTGGTAATCATTACAGCACTTCTGTCAGCTCTTCAGTGGCATCTCAGGGATTTCCCCTTAATTCTGATCGTTACGCTATGCCCGTGGTTTCTAGTGCCATGTATCCTAACGTTTCCTATCCTCCTGCAGCTACTGGCAGCATATACGGGCAGGCGTTTACTTCTCAGAGCCTACCTGCTGCCGGACAGTTCAAAGAGACAAATATGTTTTCTAGCCCGAGTACATCAGTACCTCATTCGCTTCAACAGCATGTTCCTGTGGGATATAATTCAGCGTTACCAACCGTTTCATCTGCTCAGCCCATTCCGGACAACCTCAGCAGGAATCTCACTGGATCAGTTGCTAAAGTAAACAACCAAATAAGTACAGGTACAGTATTAGTTGAAAGATAGTGAACTTCCAGATGTGCCTGGGAAACATCAGAAATCACAGTTTTGTTGTTTTGTACTTATTCAGTACGTAAAATTCTCTATCACAAGTTTGAATTCTCTTTATTGGTTTTTGAGGCATTTCTCATTTGGTTATCACAGTCTTGACAACAGCGGCTAATCGTATCACTGACATGTTCCACTGAGCGATGCAGCGAAAGACCCTACTGGGCAGATGGTTTTAGGGTTTTGGTTTTTCTGGTTGGTTTGTGGTTGGTTTTTTTTGGTTGTGTGTTTTTGTTTGTTGTTGTTTTTTGCATTTTTAAGTTGGCTTGGAAGGGAAGTCTTTTGTGCTGTTTCGAAGGAAGGTGTAGATTCTTAGATATGTCTATTGAAAATGTAATTTTTTTTTTCAATCTCTGTCTAGAGAGTTCTATTGTTAATTCAGGAGTTAAATTTGTTCTGTAACATTTACCTAAGTGAACATGCGTGTGCTCTTCTCTTCAGAAATTTCAGAAAAAGTGGAATCCTAAATGGGTTAGGGGGCAGTTAGTTGTGTGGTTGGTTTATTTGTTTGTTTTAATAAGCATTTGAATGAGACAGCCATTTAGGTGTTTTTAGATGATTTTTGTAAGCAACAGCACAATGATTTTCACGTGGATGCAGCAGTAGAGAATGAGGTGGTGAGGACAAGCAGACTGAGTCCTTGCGGGTAGCTGCAGCTTCTGCTGCTTCGTGGGAAAACTGACAACAGCTTTGAAGGGTAAGAAAGGTGGAAGGGGTTAGAGACGTGGGAGGGCACGCACAGGGAAACATTTTGCTCTTCATCTGAATGAGGCTGTATTCTCCAAATAGTGCATGCAAGCAAATTCTGGTTGTCTTACTGTGCTGGTAATGTTCTGGTGGTGTGCAGTTCTCACTTGTAAGCTGTGCAAGACTAACAGTTTTCCTTTCTGATGAGACAGATGTTTGAGAATTGTAGAATGTTTCTTTTTTTTTTCATGCCAGTTATTTCAGATTATAGTTAAGCATTGGAATTGTTTTCAGAGTCCTTGTAGCCTAAGACCAAGGACTCATGAAAAACATGGTTTTGATGATGGTAAAGCTTTGACTGGGGAAACCAACAGAGCTTAAATCAAGTTCATACAGTACGTGTCAAGGTTGAACTCATTTTCAGTGTTAGTTGTTTTTTGTTATTGTTTTTTTTTTCCCGAAACTGTAATACAGAGTGGCATCCTTTAGCACAGTTTTAGAAGATGAAATAGTAGATTTGAACTCTGTCTCTATATGGTGTTGCAATTATATGATTTTCCTTAGTATTTCAAAAATGAAACAAAATACTGTTAAGAAAAGTAAAAGGGAGAGTTTTAAAAAGCTTCTGAAATTAATGGTATTTCAAGGCTGAGCATAGAAAAAATTATTTCACGGACTAAAGGTTTAAAAGTATGTCTGAAAAATAAACTCTGTTGGGTACAGAATGTATAGCTGGACTTTACAGAATGCAGGTATCCATCTAGGCTATTGCAGTAGTTGTATGGAAAAGATTTCTTGTTTGTTCAGAATCCTTCCAGAATAGATTTGCAGTAGTCGTATGAAAACCATCTATTGTTTGTTCAGACTGTAAATGCTTTATTTAGAAGTCTTTCATTTAAGTGCCTATTATTTTGCCTCCTTTTTGTTTGAAATCTTATTTTTTTCGTATCTTTCATAGTAAGGAACAGCCGTATTGAAGGTGAGGCAACATAGCTGGCCAGACTCTGAAGAACAGTCACGGATGCCTTACTCCTGAGCCATTCAGTGCACTTCTTAAGGGAGTGATTGAGTAAACATGTGGCCTCGAGAAGAAGTAATAATTTCATGCTTAAATTTCCAAGAGCTGATGATAGAACTGATTGTGGTAGTAGTGTGTAATAGGTACATGCTTTGTAGTTATGAAAATAAACACTAATCCACTGTTTTTGTTACTCTTACTCAAACTCTTCTTGAGCTGGTAAAGCTCTGAGATAAGCATGCCCCCTACCTTTGAGTAAGGTACCTTACTCAAAGGTAGGGGGCATGCTTATTTAAAACCCAGTGAACTGGGTTGTGGAACTGATTTATCTGGAGCCTAACTTCTTTCTTTTCAGCCTGAACCAGTTTCCTGGTTCATGCTCAACACGCAAATGACTCTGGATTTGCTGACTGGGAGAGAGCAAATCGAGGTAGCAACCAGTAGGTGGACTGAAGGGAAAGTGGGGCTGTTTTGCTGGCAGCATTGGTTTGGCAGGCTGGAAATCTTGCTCAAAGAGCAGCCTTGGTGCAGTTTCATAGGAATTTAAAGCCTGGATTGACGTGGTCCCACTCTTATGCTAGTACTTGACTGCTTTATATGTCACTGTAGGCATCTGAACAGGTTGAATTGCCACATACAATTGATTAGATACAGATTTAATTCCAACTGCACAATTAGGATTCATAGAATACCAGCCTGTCATTATTTAATTTTACAGAATGACATCACTTACGAAGTCTGAGGCTAGGCAGACTGCCTTTGACAAAGCCTGACCATTTTTGTTGTGTGATTATTTTTTTTCTTTTTAAGTGTAGGATTCAATATCTTTGGCTAAAATGCATTAATAATTCAATTGCTATAACACCAGGCTAGTAGAAGATGCCAAATGAATGTTTGGTCCTGACGTAGTTGAGTCACTTTTTGGGGCACTGATATACTTTCTGAATTTCCCAATGCAGTTTTACAGTTCTCAGGTGGAGTACTTTGTATAGAATTTGAAGCGTTAGCACCCTTCAAAAAAAAAAAAAAAGAAAAAAAAAAGTAATCTTGAAAATGACTTGCCATTTCTTGTACATCTTTGGAAAGAGTATGAATATAACACACGAGGAATTTAAGGAAATTATGATGGTTTGTAAGAAGGAATGTTTCATCCTTCCTGCTGTTTGTTCTCCAGGAGGGAAATGATGGAAAACGATTGCAGTCTGTTCTGCGTGAAATTGTTTGAGTGTTGTTTGATATGTTGAAATTCCGAAGTATGCTTTCTAAAACGGTTCACGTAAAGCAATTTTTATTACCCTCTCCTACTCCTAGAATACTGAGAAGGCAGTTTGTTGTCATTGCTGCTGTGCTATGAAAGAGGACCCTTCACAGTCCTTAAATTATAGATAAGTACACCTTGGAAGGACTCAGGATGCTACCGACTTACTGTACTTTTTCAATACTAGTTTTGTGCAGTTAGTGAACGCTGAGAGCTCTTTGAGAGGAAAATGGGACATGCTTTATAGAGAAGAATGTTGTGTTTTGAATAAAATAAATATTGAATAAAATCCCTGTGTTTACACGGGACTTGCCCAAGAAACTCAGGTTGGCATAACTTTCTGAAATGTGGTAATTTCTGTGTTTTACACTTGAGTTAAAAAGTTGTAAGTGTTGTACTTACAATCGGATTTTTAAATAAACCAATTAAAGAATAAGTGCACGGCCTTTGAAAGCCCCAAATTTGCTGATGCCTGTTAAAATCAAACCACTGAGCTGAGGGCACAGGAGAAGATCATGTTGTATTTCTAAAACTTCGTCAGCCACTATCTGAGATCATTAAAGTATTTTCCGTGGAGCTCGCTGAAATTTCAGCGGAAGAAAAGAAGAAATGTAAGAAGAATGTTTTTCTGGAAGCTGGCCTGTTTTGATGAATACCAGCCAGTAAGAATAATTTTATTTGCTTTAGGGAGTGCAAATTAAGTAGGAAACAAATATTTCAGATTTTCTTCTGACTGGTTTAAACTAGTTTCCTCTAACAAAAATGCCCTCGTTTAGTTTTAAATTCTTTTTCAGCATAGCAGTATCGGTATGAATCTATATGGAAACAATGATGTCCTATGTAAATAACACATGCTGTATTACTTAGGCTTTTTGTTTTTCTAGGTCAGTAGCTTTCCTTATTGTTTTTTCCAGCTTTTTCAGCTGAAATTGGTGCATTCAGACTTTCTTGGTACTTTCCAGTCTGTGTGGATCCATGTGTTTTGTCAGCAAGGATGCCCAAATTTTACTTGAGTCTCCCCCCACTCCTTAAGGGGGGGGGGGAGGGGAAGTGAGAGAGGACTCCTGAGGGTGCCTGGTATGGATTTCTCTGCTTTATGGATCTTGTCGACTGTGCTGTGGGCAGGCAGCTTGAGCTGGAGACGCTTCAATTTCACGATCTCATGAACGTACTTGTACTTCCCTTTATGTCAGATCAGGGTCTCGAGTCCTCACTGCCCCACATCTGTAGGAGTTTAAGGTATAGTTCTGTAAATCTAGCATAGGTGTGGTAGGAAAAAGGGGAAGGGGCTGCAGCCAAGGTGTAGAAAGTTGTACAGATAGGATGCTGCTGAAAACCAAGCTGTGGGGAGCTGGTAAATGTCTTGGTAGAAATTATGTGCTATATTGGGGGGAAATAAATCAAGATCATGCATATAGCAACTCAAGATGGTTCTCCTATCTCTTCTTAAACACAAAGATACTACTATGATTTACTTTGCTAGTTTAGATTTCAAGTTGGAAACGGAATGAAAACTTCTGGGGTAGTGCATAGGAAAAATGAGGATTTACCTCTGATTTACAGAGCTCTGTAGATCGTGTCCGTAACATACCTTTTACCTGTAGATCTTTATTGGTAGGTGGCCTTTGCAACCGAGTGGTTGGTTACAAAATCATTTGCTTTTTTTCAGTCCAGGAGATTGTTCATGAGTGAAAGGCACGAAGGACAAGTCAGTGCACATTGAAGGAGGGAGGGAGTATTGGGGGAAATGTAGAAAATTCTGTCACAAAGTGTTTGTGTTTACTGCAGTCTGACAAAGGTCTTGGCTTTATGTGCTTCTCGTGACAGCGATTGTCGGGATGTTGCATGGGCTAATTGGGCTTGTCCTGGACAAGCTAACGGGAAACTTTAAACTGATGGTCAGCCCAGTTTTGTCTTGATCTACAATCCTAAATTGCATCATCCTAAATTGATCAGTACTTGTGTAACAGGGTGCAATCTTGTTACCGGCTAGACCGAGAAAAAACAAAAAAACTGATAGCATGTTTCCTTTAACCGTAGATTGTCTCATGAGATGAGTTACTAACAATGCATTTTTAGAGATAAAATTTGTTCAAGTTTCCATTAGAATCCTTTGTATTTAGTTATGTATGGCTTCCCAAAGCTTTCTAGGGTTGCAAAATAATTTGTAATTTTGTAGGTTGGATTTCTGTAAGAAGAAAAAAATAAATATCTTTTTGGTCAAAGTTTAAAAACATTTTCTCACAGTAAGTCTGAAGGAACTGTGTCATTTATAGGATACTTTGGATAGATTATGCTTGAGAATAGAAATCTTGGACTTGGCAAGGAAGTATTTCATCTTCGGCTAATCCAGGTGTAAACAGGTTTTGGCTTTGGTTGTGACACCAGAGTTTATCATGCTCTGCAGCAGTACAGGTGTCTAAAGCTGCAATTATCACTCTGTCGCCTTGGTGTGGAAAATACCCAAACCCCATATGCAGCTCTTTCTGCTACAGAAGCCGGGTAGGTGCACTAATGTGAAAGATCCTCCCTCGTCGTCTACTGGATCTTGCCTGAGGAAGCCGTGGAGCTCTCTAACAACATTTCTGCTCACGTGTGCTTCTATGGGGTATCCACAAGACATCGTGTATAGAAGCTTAAATTACAGCAAGTACATTTCAGTAGAAAATGCTGTGTGTCTACTTGGAAGAAGTATGTATTTTAATTCAGATTTTGATAATACTCGCAGAAAAGCAGTAGGCATAGCTCCATGCTATATTTGAAAATTGCACTGTAATAAAGGGCCCATTGAGATGGTGAAAATTTTGCTGTCGATTTTGAAGGTAAGTTAGAAAAGCAGGAGAATCATCTTAAACCTCCCCTTTTTGCCCCTCTAAAGGAAGCCTCAACTTCCCCATGAAGTCCTTTCAAATGCCAGCTCCATTATTTAGGAGGAAGTCTAGGGCTGTATGCACTGCTCAGCTGTGTGTGCGGAGGAAGCCGAGTTGCAATTACACGCGAATCCTCTAGTGATTTTGGTAACCTAAATTGGTACTCGGCAAATAAAAACAACTGAATCTCGTTGCTTAATTTCTGTGTGTTTGCTGAGTCAGGTTGGTCAAATTATTTTCTTTCTATTCTTGTTTTTAACAGTTTGGTCCGTCAGTAGTTTATAGAAAGGAGTAGTTTTTAAAAAGAATCATCGTATGATGATTTTTTCCAACTTATAAACAAGGAGAGACTCTCTTTAAAACTAACTTAATTGAAGTTATATTGTCCTTATCTGATAGGAATTTTGACTGGACTGTGTTAAATCTCTCAAAGCACTAATCTGACTTTTTTTTTAAGCAGATTATATCTAGTCCAGATGTTTAAAACACATCAGAAGTTCTGTGGCATACTCAGGGCTGATTGAAGCAGATTGCTTAGAATATGGGTCTCATAATTGAGTAACGAAATTGCAAAGCTTCTAGCCTGCAGGGGAGGCAGATTGCTGCTGTGCTACACAGCTGCCTCACAGGTTTCCTGCTGCTGAGAGGAGTATTGTTGGGGAGGGATCGTGCATGGGCTCTGTTCCTCTTACCTAGGAAGAGGAACCTGTGAAAGCATCGTGTTTTGGGGATGGAACAAAAATGGATTAATTCAGCTTCTGCTTGATCTTTTAATACTGCATTGTGTCTTCCTTTTTTGCTGTTGAACACTCTGTTAATTTTAGTGGAGTTCTTTAAATTGCAAACATTTAATGTTAAAAAAGATAACCTCCTCTTTCCTGTTTACTTGTATGATGACATCTCTCCGAAGTACTGTGTTCTTGTAGTTACTGTGAAATCAATATTAAATACAATTGCTTGCATTGTGTAATTGCCTGTGCAAATACAAATGGTGTTTGTGCTTTCTTCCCTTTTCAGGTAGCGTTGATTCTTTACAGCCTGTGCATTCTGCAAGCCAGAGCATTCAGTTTACCAAGCCTGGGGTTGGAACATCTGCTTCCCCTGCTGTGATCTCCTCAGCAAGGACATCTGCTTCGGGACTTTCTTCACAGCCACGATCGTCCCCCTCTGTCACACAGTCACCTGAGTCAGCTCTTCAGGAAGGTACTAAAAGGGAATGGGAGGATACAATACAGACTTCTGCCCTGTTCCACGTGCACATGTGAATGCTGGAAGCTTTATTGCTCTTTTATGTTTGTCTCACTAGAGTACTGCTCTTGTGTCTTTGTCAGGCTCCTGAGAGTTCTTGTTTTGTAGGTCTGTCGTTCTGTCTTTTTCTTTTTAGCTCTTCTGTTTGATTTCCTAGCTGTACTCTGTCTTCGGCTTGCCTGTGTCTCTTCCTTACAAAGCCTTTCTCTTAGCTCACTTGTTTTTCTAAAAAGTTTCTCACTATTTTGACTTCTTATAAGAAGGTCCTAAAAGGATCTTTTGTAATCAGCTTGTTGCAAAATCAGACTTAAACTAGAAATAATGAAATTGTCGTCTTAATCCCTAGCTGCAAGCTCCTTTGGAAAGCTGCTGCAGGGTTTCTTGTTGGAGAACAGGGGGTTCTTACTGAGCTTCTTCCTATTCTCACCTTGGTGGCCTGTTGGCAAAGAATCAGTTGGGTCTTGAGCCTTCTTTTGCCATGCTAATTCTACCCTGATGTTTTGACTTGCCTTTTAGACTGTTAAATGTTTCTGTGTCAAGTATTCCAAATCTATTTTATTGCAGTGATTTCATTTTGCTGTGTTTTCTCTTGGTAATTTCAGGATTTTAAATTCTTTTGGAGACATAACTTAGTGTGTAGGGCACAAGCAGACAATGATTCTTGTCCGGAGCAAGGTGGTATAGCTAGCCTTCAAAATAATTCTCAAAATCATTTTTTGATAGTCACAGCATGCTTTTTATTCTTAACTTTCAAAGCCCCCTGACATAAATGTCCTAATTTCTCCTTTTCCTCCTTTTCTTCTTTTTTTCCAGTGGGGTAGGGACTGCAAAGAAATAATTTGCTTGTGAATTGGTTCTGTGTATCTTACAAAAATAATTACTCATTGCTACCAAGACCTTTCTACAGTGTACCATTTCAAGGAAAACAGTTCAGTTTTTCTAATTGTGCTTGTTTCTTGCACGGTTTTATAGTTTGCTTAGGTACAGGATAGAATTTAGTTGTTCTGCAGATGTGTTTGCTCAAAAAAACTCTTGCTCAACTTCCAAAGAAACAGCGAAAATGTTTCAAGTGACAAAATGGATTTCAGCTGTTTAATTGTGCTTGCCATAATGTGCAGTATATATGAAGTTGAATAAGCATGCTTTACAACCAACCCTATATATGTGTGTGTCAGGAGCATATAGCAAAGTCAACAAGAGTTTGAATCCATCTGGTTGTATTTACATTAAGCATTAGTAAATCCATATCTGTCATCGCGCATGTCTCTGTACTTAGATGATATTTTTATAAAACATTAGAAAACTTTAAACTTTTTGCAGTTGGATTCTTTTTAGGACTCTGAAATATATGATGTATTCTTGTAAAACTTTATCAACGATTAAGTGTGATAAATTCATTTGCTGAAATTAACACCCTGAAAAAATCGAACGCATCTGAATATTTCTCTGGGTTGTTAGAATTCCAAGTGTTTCTCAGGCAGTGGTGAAATAGACTGATTTTTTTTTTTTTAATTTTGTCTTTTTTTTAGTCATGTTATGCAGTAGTGTTGTCTACGTGGAAGCATTCTGGAAAAACAATTTGAATTGTTGGTTTGTTTGTTTTAAGCCCCGGTGTGAACATTCTTATGCAGTATTAAAGTATTGTAATTATTTAGTTGGCTGAGTTCTAACAGAGGCAAAAAAAAAAAAAAAACACTTAAACTGTATTAAACCTGTTTCATTCATGTTTCTTATATAAATATCCATACTGAGTTATGCAGATAAACCTATCCACTTGAAAATGACATCGTAGAGATGAACTTCTGAGTGTGTGTATCCTGTCGGACCTTACAGACTTCCTTAGGTTTTGTGATGATGAGAGGAGCTGTTGAGTAAATGAAAATAATGTAAAGCAAAGAGTTTAAGAGTGGAGAAGAGGAGGTTTCATGTTGTAAAAATTACTGTTGGGAATAGAATAGTAGGGTGTTTTTAATGTCATGGTATGTGCATTGGAAAATATGAGGGTTAATGAGTAGAGAGGCAGTTAAAGAGCTTTAGAATATAGTATATTTTTGCATGTAGTTATTTCATTTTTGGTGGGGCTTCTATTATGAAACGTAACCCACATGAGTCTTTTGTGATGAGTGGTCGTTGCTTAAAATACCTAAATAGTTAGTTTATTTCATAGACAAACGAGTCCTTAACACAGTTTAGCCTTTTGCTTCCTCCCACAGATGTTTACAGGTGTCTGTAAAATAAGGTGGGATAAAGCATTAGTGTGCTGTTACTGTAATACAGGTGCACTAGTAACAGGGTTTACAGCTGTTGCAGTTTACGTTTGTGGTTGCATTTTAAGCCAGATGGGTGAAGTAATCTCATTCAAAATAAATAATGGTCTCAAAGTAAGCTTTCACACTTTTAAGAGTGGAAGATTTTAACAAGTTTTGGCCACTGTAAAAGATACTAAGCAGAACTGGGTTGCACAGCTGAGCGTGTGGTTGGATCGATATGGTGGCACTTGAATTGCTGTGTTCAGCCACCCATGGGTGTCCTTCGGTTGCTTTCTCCCACGTGCTATCCGCTGGGGGCTGTCTTTGGGCTGTGGACCAGGATGGGAGGCTTCCCCATCTCAGCCTGACATTTTAAACTAGTTTATTTTTTGGACAAATCAGCTCCCAGATTTGTTTGTTATTCTGGACAGTTGTGCTAGCAGAATGCTACAGTATCCTACATGCAGAAATTGGGAGTGCTGCTGGCAACAAAAATAGAAATACACCCAAACTGCTTAGGCAGCTGAGAGTCAAACCAGTCCTGCCTCCAGACCTCATAATGGCATAGTTTGTCATTACTTAATTCTGTCACTTGCATATTTCTATCGCTTCTCTGTATTCTTTCTGACTTGCCTACTTCATGTCTATGACCAGTAACTGGAAAAGGGAGACTGTTAGCAATAGGATTTTCTTTGCTTGCTCGTTTGTTTTTCCAAAAAGCATTCCTCCAAAGGGGCGTAGCAGAATGACTGATTCACTCCTTTCCTCCCGTTGGCCCGTGCTTGGCACGTTTGCATTGCTGTGCCCTTTCCAGGCACACCTACTTCCCTTCTTGCCCTACTGATGTGCTGTATGTCAGAGCTCTGTCTTTGCACTCATGCTGGGCTGAGCATCTTTCGCTTGGGCTCTACGTTTATGTTACACTGCATTTCTTGTTATCCTGTTCTGCTCTGAATCTTCTTCCCATTACTTACACGTTAATGGTTTTAAGTTGATTTTTCTCCTTCACCATAACACAGAATTCTCCTAGGCCTGAGAAAAAATGTGTTCTCTTCAGCTGTGGTCTGGTTTGGGGTTGTTTTGTTTTTTTCCAGTCCTCTGTATCGAGTGCATCCAGTGCCATCGTAAAAGATGAGAATAATGAAGCAGTCGAGTTAGTCCTGTGTGTTAACAGCACAGAGAAACTGAAGTATTGTGCCTTGGTTGCCTTCATCCTTGTGTCTTGTATTATGGAGAAACTTGACCGGAGTCACGGGAGCGATATGCGCCAGATGAAGTGAAATACTAACAGCGTCTTCTTCCTCTAAACTCTGTATCAAAGTTACAGCTTCTCAAGAATGTTGTGATAGGGTTTTGTTCTATTTTCTTTTTACTTTATCTGTAAACAGATGCTCTTTGCCTTGACTATGTTGTTTTTCTTAAATGAAATTGAAGCTGTCCTCTTGGGTTCATTCGTAACCTTTTTTAAAAAGACAGGAAAATAACAGCATTTGTAGGCCTTGTGTTAAACAAAACAAAGATTGGTATAGCAGATATAAGTTTTGGGTCAGGGGAGGATGAATTACCACAGTGGTTTCAGATTGTTTAACGTAGCTACAACACTTCCGTAGTGCATTATAGTGTTAAAATAAAATTAGAAAAAAATACGTAACAGTGATGCTGACACAGTGTTTCTACAGGGGAAAAAAAATCCAAACTCCTCAATTTTGAAGCCTTAAGATATTTTCTTGCAATAATGGCCCACTGGATTGCTGGGAGAGAAAGTTGCATTTCTTCTTAGGATCTCTCTGCCTGACTGCAAACATGTATTAAAATCTTTTCTAACACTGCCCCACACCAAGAGAAGCTTGAGATTTCTTGGAAGTGTTTAGGCTGCATTAGTAATGTCACACATTAATTATAAGCCATTGCTGTGTGCTTTACTGTGTTTAAAAATGGTATGTGTATGTGCTGCTTTTGTGTGTTGTTTACGTATGTTTGAAGTACATACTGTGTTAAAATATATACATGGTTTGGAGGTGCCTGTGAGTTGTCACCAGTGGACAGTGTATTTAGGTGCTCAAATATGGTCTATGAGCATGAATTTAGGCACCATTTTAAAATAACACTTAAGTTTTCAGGTTTACCTGATTTAAATTTCACTGGATGTGTTGCTGGAGTGTACGTTTGTACTCTTAACACACTGCAGCAGCAGTTTGTTTCATTGACATCTGGCAGCGTTCAGAATTCCAAAGTGAGTGCCTGCTGCCTTAAAAGGGCAGGTGTGCCAAGCAAAAGTTGTATATCAGTGTTTTAATAATGCAACTTAAAGTTACCTGGGAAAGAACACATTTATATATGCATATCACTTTATGAAAGTATTCCAGTGACCAAACTGATACATACACATAGACTTTCTACGTATGTTTTTAATAATTTACACACACACACAACTTTCTGCTAACTTCTGTATGCTACTAACACTTAACTAGCCCACTAAAAACTGCTTCTGCTGTACATAGTTCACATATGAACTATGGGTCTAGTGCTGTAGATGATCAAGGGTTGTAGATTTAACTATCTGCACGTTGGGATTTTCTCTGGAATGGCTGATTTCTCTCACTTTTAATGCAATGATTTGTGACTTTTGTTTTTCATCTTTCCTGTCTGTCTGACTCTTATGTTTGTGCTTTCCACTTCACAGGCATGCAGTATGGTGGATATGTTAATAATCAAGCTAGCTCTGCACCAGCTCCCTTGTCATCAAGTTCAGATGATGAGGAAGAGGATGAGGAGGATGAGGAAGCAGGTTGGCTTTAGCTTTACACCAGTATCTTGTTCTCTTCCTACTCAAGTTTTGTTCCATATTTGCATCCTCTGAAATTATTTTTCTTCCTTTAAGGCAGAAAGTTGCTCTGACTCATCACGAATCGAATTAACTAGAAATTTTCCAAATGTTAATAGTAGAGTAAGCAAAAAGGGGTTCAGCAGTGGCCATCAAATGTTTTGGTGTGTTTTTTTTGTCATATTAATATCAGATGTTTTATGTATCTCATTACATAATATTCACAACTTAAAAGACTCCCTGAGTTCTACCATTTCGATTTTCAGTGGGTTTTAAACTCTTAAGCAAAGATACCAAGCCATAGAAGTACAGACTGATAATTGTTTGTTTTACAAATTAATCAACTACATACCATTTTTATCATCATGTTAAACAGTGTTTACCTGGCTTCCCATTCTATATGTGGAGAAGTCTTATAATTAAGGTAGTAAATACTGAAAGGTGATAAGGGTGTTTATTTTAAGGCAGTGAATTCATTTGTGCTGCTTTTCTTCCTCCTCCTATGGCACATCTCTGCAATTCAGGAAGATAGGTTAAGTTTTATCCTGCTTGCTTTGTGGGGAAATTAAGTGCATTTGATGTTTTTAAGAAGCAGTTTGTCCTGCTTGATTGAAATGTCATGTTCTTGGCTGCAAGGATTCTGTCTGTATTTGTCAAAATTTCCTGGTTTTAAAAACTAGCTTAGTACCTCTTGCTACCTTAGTTTCTTGAGTCGTGTTGGAGTTTTTGTTTTTTTCTTCTGACTAATGCAAAACAAAGTTTGTTTTGGCAGTTTTGATGCGGCTGCTGTTTGGACCAGTTCTTCAGAATAAGTTAAAAGAACTGGGAGAGTTGTGTTTTTTTGGTCTTTTTCTTTTTTTTTCTTGCAGGGCTCCCTAGTGAGTGTCCTGCAGATAAATATCTTTGTCCAATCTCATCCCAAGGCTTTTGTCAAAGGAGATGTCCAATTTTTGTCAGCTGCAACCTTTTTCTCCTTACATTGTTCCTTAAACCTACCAGAGAGAGTTTTCATGCTTTCTGCCACCTGTATTTCTCAAGTTCTGTACTTCTGCTGAAGTCCTAGCCTTTGAGCTACCGTTGTAGTTAAATCTCTTATGCAAAAGAATGAAAGGGCACCCAGGCAGCCCATAAACTTCCTGGTTTATGCCCTATCACCAGGGGTGAATGTAAATCCTAACAGATTTCTAGCTCAGGATATGCAAGTGGTTTTATGAAAAACAGGTGTTGTACATCTGGTTGTCTCTGTTTACACAGCTTCTCAAAGCTGCTTTTTTTTTTTTGGTAGTTACATCTTTGAGTATGTTGCAAAACAGTTTAACAAACTGTGTAAAAGTGTAAGTCGTACTGATGTAAATAATCACATAATCCTAAAAGTATTTTATAAGCATTGTTTCTGTCTAGTCAGTTTTCTATTTTTTTCCTTTATAAACCTTTTCTTTCCCCTTTTTCCTAATGTGTTCTCTTGCTTGGTGCTTACAGTACTAAAGTAAATTGACAGCTGTCGTAGTTTAATTTAAGCATAGGACAACTGTTTCATTTTGTGGAAGTTCCTGTGTTTTTTGTTGAAGAAGAATCGGTGAGATTTCAGATACTTGTGGCCAGCTTAGAGTCTGAGCCTAGTGTGCAGGAAACTGCACAACTCATTGTTTTTGTAGACAACCACATATTCACGAGGAGAAGACAGAATGGGGCATAACGTAATTCTTGTAGGCATCAGTGCCTTAAAAAATTGAATGACCTTGAGAAGGAAAGGCCTTATGTGTAAGGTCTTCAGTAAGTATATAGGATGCTCAGTAAGAATTCATGTTCATGTTTTTAGTAGAAATACGACTAAGCTGATTAATTATAGCATGCATTTGAAATATTTTCTACTTTTACATATTTGCCAGATTATGCTGGAACTCTTACCTGTTCCAGCAGGACTTGAAGTATATAATATTTCCTTTTTAGCAAGTCACTGTGTCATTAATATCTTGTTAGGGAAAAGAATAAACAAATTTTACATGGAGCTGTTTTAGAGATGGTTAAGATTTTATGAATACAACTTACTGTGGAGAAAACTGTCTGTAACCAGTGACATAATAGTTAAATCAGAAAGCTTGAACTAGTCTCAGCTGTTCCAAGCTGTGCATATATCCTTCTGGTATTTTTTGGAAATGCAGAAAAATTCTTCTGGTCAGATGAAAACAATTAGTTGGAAACTAAAATCTTGATCTTGTTGACCTAGTAAAAGTGTATTTTGGCTTTTCAGTATTAGGACTTTGCAAACCTAGAAAAGCCATGTTCTTATTCGTGGTAGAGCACATAATAATGAATCCTGTTTCTTTCACTTTATAGAATAAATAATAATAATAAATAAATATTGCACTTACATTAATTTATAACGCTCAAAACCAAAGGGAAAATTGAGGGTGTGGGGGATACAGGACTGGAAACTGATGTATAAGTCTAACAGTGTTATTTTATATATATGTGTATATATATATTATTTTTTTTAATGTAAAATCTATCGTTAATTTTTGGACCTGTTTTTCTATTTCTTACCTGAATGCTTTAAAGACAACATGCTCAAAAATATTCTATACCATCATAACGTTGCCTTGGTATTAATAATGTTTCCCAGATTTCAGCGATGTTATATTCGCACAGCTGCAGGAGCATCTTTACTTGGAAACATCAGTTGAGGGGGGATTGAATCTCAAGTGTTTGGCCACTGAAGTGTTTCCCTTGAAATAGTTTTGGCTTCACAAAGGGATGTGTGGTCACGGTTGATCCTTCTGAGTAGAGCAGTATCAGCATCTCTCCTCTGCATCTGTACTGCTTGTCTTGCCACAAAATTTTTTTACTTTTTTTTTTTTTAATTTTGACTTACAATTACATTTCTGTTAAATTTCATGGCCTGTTTTTGTTAAGGAGCACATACATTTAATCTCATTGACCCTTTTTCTTTGGAAATGTACATAAAATGGCACCAGTAGAAATATTTTAAAATATATTTTCATGTAATGTTTTACAGTCAGATATTCAGAATATGTGCATAGGGTGAACTACGAATTAAGCATTAGCAGTCCCTCCAGAACCAATCAGCATGTGCTTGTCCATCTCCTCTTTCTAATTTCGACTCCTTATTTTCATTACTTTAGCACAGGTACTTTTTACATAGTTACTTTTGGCTGTACCAGACTTGTTCGTTCTATTTCAGTAGAAATTAGCTTTACATCAAAAACAAAAGAAGCTCTGAATAACAACAGTAGAGAAAGGAAGAAAGAATTAAATGCATCCGTTTTGCCTGGAGTGGGAATGGTATGTGATTGTTCTGAAGACAATAGGAATCTTGTGTCGTGGAGGAAGTCATGACAGAGACTAGTTTAACAATGTCATATGTTACTTCATTTCACCTAGTCTAGAAACACATGATAATTTATTAGAAAAATATTTTTTGTTTCAAGGAACAACTTTTTTCCATTGTTTTTGCCCTCCTGTTTTTCCTTCTTTTGATGTTTGGTGTGTGTTTGCTTAATACCATGCTGATTATTTGTCTCTTTTTTTTTTTTTTACCCTCTCCTTTTTGCAGTGATAATTGCTTTCAAGTCATAGGGCTGAAGTGGTCTTCCCTTTTTCTTTTCTCCCCAGAATCTTTCTTCAGTTTCTTATATAAGTTTTTTTGAAAATATCTTAGTCTTTCTTAAAAATTTTTCAAAAATTTGCTGTTTCTGAGTCACCTAACTTTATTTTTTTCCCTCCCTAGCAATTGATAGTTCTTCTACTACTAGCAGTGCCTCTCCTGTTCTGAACAATTATGATGCCCTGGAAGGAGGTGGCTATCCAGGTGAGCCGTTTGTTGTTGCATGTTGATTTCAAATTGTTTGCTTAAATTGACTTAAATGTTTGCTATGATTTTTTTCCTGATTTTGATGTTGATTATTATTAATTAACAAACAGTTTAGAGGAGTTGCCTTTCACCTATGTATGGAAGGGGGCAAATCATCAGAGAAAACCAAGCTTGCTTTTTAAAAATCTCACAGTTTTAACGCTAAAGTTGGACAAATAGTTTAATAAAACCTCCCTGTATCATAAGTCATACTTTCTGTTGTAATATTGAGGCTAGTGCCGGAAGTATGCTCTGTGTGAAAGCAGGTATCTTTCTCTAGGTTATGCTGTTTGCCTGATTGTGTTGGCATTAGTAGCCGATAATAGTTGACACACGCCACTGACGTTTTGAGAGACCAAAGGTAACAGTTTGCAGAGATGCTTGGATCAGGTTATTTTCTTCTGTTTTTTCTACATGTAAAGAAAATGTGAAAAATATGGATGCTATGTCACTTATTTTTATCTCTAGAAATATCAGGAATGTCAGGTTTATATTATATGATCTTACTACCAGACTAACTCAGTCTTGAAATCTCATATTGGGAATAGGTGGCAAAGATTCTGTTCCTTGTAGATATGTTAGTCAATATTCTAAATGATTGGATTAATTTTGGGGGTGTCTGCCTCTGACATTGCTCTGACCTGGGAAAATGTCACAGTAGTTTGCTTACGTGATGGGTTCCTATTTAAAGTGAAGTCTGTCAAAATCTTGATGCAGCTGTCCATATAGGGTCTAGCCCTTGCAGTTAAGGGCAGAAAAGGCATGGCTGCAGGATTATGAATTTTAATTTCTTAGCTAATAAATAAGCTTCTTGGTCCTGCTGAAGGTGTATTAAAAAATAGCTTGTTCCTTTTGTTTTTCTTGAAGAGTAACAGGGTCAGCTTTAAGTGATCCCCACCCCAACTGCTCAAGCCAAACCTAGTTTCTTAGAGGTTGGGTTCATGAGTGATCCACCCTTCACTTCCCTGCAGATTTTTACCAAGCCTGAATCCTTCTGAAACTTATCTCGTATTTGAAGGCATTAAATTCTTGAGTATCACAGAATCATCTAGGTTGGAAGAGAGCTCCAAGATCCATCTAGTCCAGCCTCTGACCTAACACTAACAAGTCCTCCACTAAACCATATCACTAAGCTCTACATCTAAACATCTTTTAAAGACCTCCAGGGATGGTGCCTGAACCACTTCCCTGGGCAGCCTATTCCAGTGCTGACTATCAACCAATACTTCCAGGTCCTTCTCTGCCAGGCAGCTTTCCAACCACTCATCTCCCAGCCTGTAGCGCTGCTTGGGGTTGTTGTGCCCCAGGTGTAGGAGTAGTTCTGTCTCTTTACAGCTGTTGGATTTTCTATGATTTGAGGACTATATGTTGCTTCAATTTAATCTTTAACAACAGTGAGACCAAACTGTGCTGCAGGGATATACTTGAGTTACTTCAAGAAAAGAACTCTCTCTACATTTAGAGAATAGTTCTTTCATGTCAACCTTATGTTTTAAAAGTATTCATAAGTAGCTAGAGAGACTGAGCATGAATAGTCTCTTCTGCAATTTATGTCAAGGGCAAATCTTGGAATATAATGTAGTTACAAGGATGGGGTTGGACTTTATATATATATATATATATATAAAATATTTACTTTTTAGTTGCAATGCTTGTCTTTTTTGAAAGCTGTGGGTTTGTTTTGTTTTGGTAGAACAACATTTTGAAGTTTATCTTAATAAACACATAGGTCTATGGTTGTCTTCCCAAGTGTACCCTCCTTATCAGCATCAGCTCCAGTACTCTGACTTGCTAATGGCTTACAATTTTTTATATAGTCAATGAAGATTAAAAAAATCTTGATGGATAGTGCGAAAAATTATAAGTGGAAAAAGTGTTGCTTGTTAAGCATTCAGGAGTTTACATAGAAACTAAGAAATAGAAAGTATATTGAGTATCTGTGGGATTTTTTTTTTTTGTCCTTCCAGAGACACGTTCTGTGACCAGCAGCCCAGTTCCTGCTCCATCAGCCCCCCAAACATCAAAAACTTCCAAGCCCTTTGGTTATGGATATCCAGCACTGCAGCCTGGCTACCAAAATACAGCGCCACCTACTCCTGTGCAGCAGCCCAGTAATCCAGGCCACCATCCTGGGTTTCAGCATTATCCACAGGTTCATATTTTTATTCTGAAAGTTACTTGATGAAGTAATGAAAAGTCTTTCCAAGTCTTATTTTTACAGCTTCTGGACCATTAAATTCTGAGTATAATGCTTGTGTCATAGCGCTGGTGTTAACTTCTTATTAGAAGGCTTCTGAAGTAAGATTTTAAGTGTATCTCCAAATAATCAGGCTTTGCCAGTTCACTTTACTGGTTATTGATAGCAGCCACAATTTTAAGGTTTATTGTTTTAAAGGCCTATCCTTTATTGATAGGAAATTGTGAAGAAGTGTAATGAAGTGCCTTATCACCTAGCACACGTTTGCTCGTAGCGGTACCCCTGGTGTAGAAAACCAAACCTTCTGTTTTGTATATCCCATTCTTTCTGAAATAGGCCCAGCAAGCAAATCCACCAAAACTACTGCTGTTCATGATCAGAATTCCTTATTGATCTGAGCATAATACAATAAGGAAGTATGTAATAGTCAGAATTGAGGGCTTTCATTGTTACAGACGTAATGTAAAATCTGACGAAGTATTTTTTTTTTTCCAGTTGAAATAAATAATTCTGTTCAACATAGCTTTGTCTACCTATTTTTGTCCTTTTTTTGTGTGATTTCAGGGGTAAGTGGCACTAACTTGAGTACTGGCAGGTGTTAATTTGGAAAACTTACAGCTTAGTGATCTCTCTAAAGCTGTGTTAATCATCTTTATTATGATAGCACTGTTTGAATTCAAATACTATGTATAATGAATCTGAAATTGTTTTAAATTGAAAACTCAAAGCTTAACCTAGTTTTGAGCTCCTAAGCTTGCAACAGCTTTGTAATGTTCTTTCATAGAACCAGCAAGGCTTATGATGAAGTCCAAGACCTCTCTTTCATTGAGGAGACATAATGAGAAGGAGGCATCTTAATTGCAGATTCCAGCCACGTAGCAGGTGGATGATAGTGAAGATGCAGCTAAGTTATTTTCCAGAGCACACTGTTAAAGGACAAAAAACTGCTAGGTGCAACAGGTGAAATTCCAGTTGGATATAAAAAGTGAAAATTCTTCAGAGTTTGCTTTTGGGAAGCATTAGAGTAAGTGGTGCTGTGAAATCGTCTGTCCTTGGGGACTTTCAAAATTCGCCTCGTCAAGGCTATGAGCAACCTGATCTAACTTTGAAGGTAGCCTTTCATGAGCACTGCCGGCTCATGTGAAGCTCTTCATCCACCAGAACCCCAAAGTCCTTCTCTGCAGAGCTGCTCTCAATGAATTCTTCTCCCAGTCTGTGCTCATGTCTGGGATTGCCCTAACCCAGATGCAACACCTTGCGTTTGGATTTGTTGAATCTCATGCAGTTCACGTGGGCCCACTTCTCAAGCTTGTCCAGATCCCTTTGGATGGCATCCCTTCCTTCTGTTCTGTCAACTGCACCACTCAGCTTGGTGTCATCTGCAAACTTGCTGAGGGTGCACTCGACCCCGCTGTCTATGTCATAAGTTATATAAACATGATTGTATATTTATGATTTGCAATGCTCTTGCTTTTTTCCAGCAATATCCAGGTGTGAACCAGCTGTCCTCTTCCTTAGGAGGGTTAAGTCTACAGCATTCTCAGCAGCCAGAAGGCTTGAGACCAGTAAACCTTACACAAGACAGGAATATTTTGCCTGTATCTTCAGTTCCAGCTCCTGTGCCTAACTTGAATTCTGATCTTAGGAAATTAAACTGCAGTCCAGAGTAAGTATAGTATGTCTAGAACAGCATGTTATGTTTTTCAGTTACTATTAATTATTTAAACCATCAAAAAATGTGTAAACAGGCCCCTAATTTGAAATCTTAAAGTTAATATAATCCTGTTCACTTGAAAATAAGTATCCTCTGCATCCTTATGCAAAACTTGAAGTTGTCCATGTCAGAACATATGCAGTGTGAGTATAGTTTACTTATTAAAAAATTAAGAAACCTGCTAAATCTCTGTCTTGTTTTATCCATCTAAAAAAAAATCTGCTAATAAACACTTTCATGTTATGCAGTACATTTCATGGAATATTTTTATAATATTGCATAGGATTTTGTTCCAGAAAACTATGATGATCATGCCTTAATATACTAAATCAACTGTGAGTATGTTCTATCACCATCATACTGCAATTACGTTGAATACTTTCACCTCTAATTATCATTAATCTGCTTTCCCAAGTCAAGTGCAGCTAGATACAGTGAAAATTGCTCTCCCACAAAGATCTTAATTCTAATTAAAAAAATAAAAATCCACTGCCCTGGATTAACTAAGGTGACTGCCATATTGACAGTGCATGGTCCCACCAGAAAACAGAAGGCACAGCTGGGTGTCTCAAAATCAGTCTTAGGCATGGAACACTTTGGACAGTACTATCGATGCCTTGGGCTTCTTTAGCGCGTTTTTTTTAGCTTGAAGTCAATCCTGCTCTTTACATACATGAACAAAAATAAAAGGCTGTGACTCTTCCAGTATTTGAGCTTCTTTTCTACCATATTCTTACATAAATTTTACTTTCTAAGAACTAGTAAATTTCGTATTCCTCCTTTAGTTCTTTACTTCATCAAAAAAAAAATCTTCAGAATGAATAAAAACTGTCATTTTAAATTGAGCATTGTACCTAAAGCAGTTTTTTCCTTTGTTTTAAGTTTGTTTTTCTGTATTTGCATTGCTGAAATTGGGGGGATTTTGTTTTGATTCTTCAGGAGGATTTTTAATCATTTTCCATTACTTTTGTTTATCTTTAAATCAGTTTCATTAAATCTGTGGTTTCTTAAATGTCAAAGTTCTTTAAAATCGGGTGTTAATATGATGTTTTTATCATCTTTTGAAAGTTTTCAACTAAGTGGTTTTAATTTCTTTTCAGTTCATTTCGATGTACGCTGACAAATATTCCACAGACACAGGCTTTGTTAAACAAAGCTAAGCTTCCATTGGGTTTGTTGCTACATCCCTTCAGAGACTTAACGGTAAAGTAGCTTACTTTTTTAATATATGTATATTTGATGCACGTATATGTCCCATTTTGGTTTAGACAGAATAAAATGTAATGAAGTATAATTGCTAAATTTAGCAATTCAAAAAAAAAGTTTGCAAATGAAAAACGAGGCAAAAGAAAGCTTGCAATTGCTACCTCACTGAACTTTGTAAAGACTTTGGACATGCCTGCCCTAACTTTTTTTTTTCTTGGAATGACTAACCAAGATTTGCTTGCTACTAGTAGTTCTCTGAAGCTCTGAATTGAAGTTTTGATTGTTGGACTCAAAACTGTCATATACCTCTTAAAAAGGTGTTTACTTTGCTCTCTTGAAAAGAGGTGTGCTAATGGGAGTATTACTGGCATGATAATTGCTGTCAGTAGAATCTGAACACAATATATGATTGAAGCCTTGTTCAGAACTCTTAAGCCACTCTTCTCCCTCTGGTTTGTTTATAATTATTTAAAAGGTGAATAACTATCTAGTGCAACCTTTTTTTCGTATCCTGTGTGTTCTTTGACATGTAAGGTTTGCTGTCTAGCATTGTTAGTCAAAGTCATCCTGTCTTTGATAATTTCTTTTACCATAGTAGGCATGTTATCATGCCTGTGTAATTTGATTTCATTAAAGATTTTATTGCATTGAGAATGAATGAGATTGGATTAAGATAATTTTAAATATTATTTACGATTTTAAAGGGAATTTTTAATAGGCATTGTTACTGCTACATGAAAATGGCCTAAAAAAAGATAGAATGAAAGATGATAGAGTATATAGGCTTTTGAAGCTTTTATGCACTGTACTGTACAATAATGTTCTTCGTAAAATGTATTACATGCCTTTTGTTACAGTTTTCCGTTGTTTCTTTTTAGCAATTACCAGTAATAACATCAAGCACGATAGTGAGATGCAGATCCTGCAGGACATATATCAACCCTTTTGTTTCTTTCATTGATCAAAGGAGGTGGAAATGCAATCTGTGCTACAGAGTGAATGATGGTAAGTTTTGTAACAGAAGATGCTTGCATTAATATCTCTTTCAAGTATTTGCATCATATCCACCCATGGGGTACTCCAAATGGATGCTAGTATAGTTCTTAATGTGTTTTTTAAATCTCGAGGTTTTAAGTCAGACATAACGTGCATTTCCTGAAGGAAAAGCTCTTTTTGCAATTCTGTGGGAGACAGAGAGGATGTAATCAAATTACCCTGATTACTTCTGTAATAAAATGAACTTACTCCATCAACTGCTGTTGCAATATGCAAATGGTAGGATGATGACAGCTAATGTCTGCAACCTAAGCCAGATACTATCATAAACAATACAGATTGAAGCTTGTTGTGAAATACTCTTTGCATTTCTGTTTTAAATTTGGAGCTATATTACTACTGAAAATAAAGCTTTTTTTGTTTCTAGCTATTTACCTTTGATGTTATGTGGGATACTTGAAATGTTATATATCCTTAATCTGAATTATTTTTCTTTAATTAATTGCAATGTCTGCATTAGTTTAGATTCCATAATGGTTTTTGTTTGGTGGCAAACATAAATTTTGGAAACTTTTTTTGTAGTTCCTGAAGAATTTATGTATAATCCCCTGACACGATCTTACGGAGAGCCGCACAAACGTCCAGAGGTCCAAAATTCTACAGTGGAATTCATTGCTTCCTCTGACTACATGGTAAAAAAAAAAAAAAAAAATGTTTTCATGGCGATTTTCCACAAAATTGCACATTAATATAAATACATTTGCAATTAACATTGCGTATTACTCCAGTGGTACATATTAATTTTCCCATGAAGGTCCTCTAAGACCAAAGAAGAGTTCATATTTTGGTTTTTGGCAAATACGTATATTGAGAGATTTGTCAGTTAAAGGCAATTACAATGTATGTAGCTGTCCTGTGCAGTTTAACATTGTATAGTCTGTTTTGAGTCTGATGCAATCTAGCATCTGGGTCTTTCCCACATTATGAAGAGGTTTTGAAAGACCGATAGTGAAATAATGAAAGAATTAAATTGGGTTCAATTTTTTAATTAGTAATCTCACAAACATGATTCTAACTAGGAATCAACCTATGATTGCTGCGGCAGTATCCTTGTTAGAAGGATAAACAAGGCGTGGAAAGAGGTCCTGTTCATAATGACACTATAACCACAGCAAAAATAAATTGTTCTCTTGAATTAGAATTGGAACAGGGTAGCCAAGATATTTCAAATGAATAAATACAGCTTGTTACATGGCTGGAAAAAGGTTGTAGGTAGAATATTGCAACTCAGATTAATGGATAGCGTTGTCCACATTCAGAAAGAATAGTTTTGAAGAGCAAAGTCTGTATCTGGCATAAAAAAAAACACTTATGTTTGAGTTTACTGTTGGAAGGAAAGATTTAAATATCCGATTTCCACTCAGAAGCGTAACTTGTGCTTATTGCAAATAGGGTTTATTAACCGCCGGGAATTGTGTTCAAATCTATTCACATGACTGTTAGTTGTTTAATTTCATTTTATTTCATGATGTGTAGTTTGTATTATTCGAAGTATTCCCTTTGCCCACGTCCCTTTCTAATAACTAAACACTTTTACTATTTCTTTTAATATGATTTTTGAATTATTTTATTTTATTTTTTTGTTTGTTTTTTACTTTGTAGCTTCGTCCTCCTCAGCCTGCGGTATATTTATTTGTTTTAGATGTCTCTCATAATGCAGTGGAGGCTGGATATTTGACAATACTCTGCAATTCATTGCTGGAAAACCTAGACAAGTAAGATTATAAATAACCTTTTCAAATTACCTAACAGGTGATTATGAACAATACTAACCTACAGTTTTGAAGAAAACTTGCATATAAGGTTTAAATGAGCTGTCTCTCAAGGACAGATGTTCTGTTGCATGAGATCCTGAAATGAAACTTATGTATCTTAAAGCCAAGAACAACAATAAAAAAAAAAATACAACAACCCAGCTGAGAGGCATCTTCCCTTTATGTGATTAAAGATGGATCTGCAAAGAATTTGCTTAAAGAATATTTATTTGCAAAGAATATTTAGCTGTAACTTGTAACAACATGTTGATTCTACAAACATCTGAAGTGCTCTTTTATGTTTAAGAACAACAAAAATAATTAAATTACAGCAATTAAATTCGTCAGGTTTTGTGTGCTGAAGCAGCTGAGGTGCTGCATGCTGGAGTGCTGTGACCACTAGTGTGGACTACCTAGTTGAACTGTGTTGTCAGTTGGGTTTTTTAGATCACAGTTACCTAGATCAACCAGTGCCACTTTCTGTATGTTCCTCATTTTTGCACTGGAACAATATGTGTGGGATTTTTGTTCGTGCTTTTATGTGAGGATTGATAAACTTCACTATGGTCATGTCTTTTGAAAACTAATTTTTCATTCTTTAGAGGATGAAAAGAGGATGAAACTCTGAAAATTATTTTCTACAAAGTTGTCTTAGGAAATTTTTCTTTTTGATAACGACACCAGCATGTACATATAATTCTTCTCTTACATTTATTATATTTTTTGTTCAGAGTATTACTCGTATTTTGTTAACAGATTCTCAGAAGTATACTAATTTATTTTTTAGAAAAATTCATGAAATCTCATGCAAAGCCTACACAAAAATCAGTACATCCAATTAATTTATATCCAGATGGCAAGAACCAACTTTTGCCTCTTACTTTTGTTGAAAGTCAAGGTTTTCAGCACTTGATGAGTTATATTTGCAGACCCATTTAGTCTGCAAATTCTAGAAATTCCATTTAGTTTTTCTGACTGTGTTTTTAATGCTATATATAAAAATATGGTCCACAGGATAACTAAATATTGCATTGTAGAGACACTGGATTTTGGTTTAGAGAAATTTAGGGCTTAATGGTTTGTTTTGTTCTGTTTTAATGTTTCAGGCTGCCTGGAGACTCAAGAACAAGAATAGGGTTCATAACTTTTGACAGCACTGTTCATTTTTACAACTTGCAAGAAGGTTTATCTCAGCCTCAGATGCTGATTGTTTCAGATATTGATGGTAAGTAACTACATTTTTGAGAAGCTCCTTTTTTTTTTTTTTTTTAACTCCAATGGAAAGATTGCCTCTTACATATTCTGGTATTAGGGTAATTTTATTAAAATGAGAGGGAATGTATTTTTCAAAAAGAGTCGTATACTTTTTGCAGAATAGTTGGTATTTTAACAAGTGCAATTCAAATATTAATTTTTTCTTTGAACAAAGCAAGCTTTGCTGAGATTACTTTTCACTCTAATATGTTATCAGAAAAGTAGACTTTATTTAGTGGCACTTGTATCTATGGACAATGAGCTGTTTTGTTCTATTTTAATGTTATTTTTTATTTACTAAAGTGTTTTTTCCATTTTCCCTACAGATATTTTCCTTCCTACACCAGACAGTTTACTTGTAAATCTCCATGAAAGCAAAGAGGTATGACTACTCAAAATAGATCACTACATTGAAGCAGTTAAATATTCAAAATAGATGTTTTTAAAAAAACTTTTAATTCAAGACTATATGTTATGTGTAATTCCAGTGTTACTTTTTAATTATAAAAATATTACACTTTGTTCAACACAGTGTAGTTTTAAAAGTTCTAACTGTTTTTCCCAATTTGTTTAAACTGAGCTGAAATATTTGGTACAGATTGTTCATCATTTTGGTGGTGGCACTACAGCTTTTTAGAAATAGCAGAAAATCTTAAGATTGTAAATCTCATAAGCCGCTTTCAATCTATTTTGCAGCTGATAAAAGATCTACTGAATGCATTCCCAAATATGTTCACCAATACAAGAGAAACACACAGCGCGTTGGGCCCTGCTCTTCAGGCTGCATTTAAACTGATGTCTCCAACAGGAGGTCGGATATCTGTGTTTCAAACGCAGTTACCATCCTTGGGTGCAGGGCTTTTGCATTCCAGAGAAGATCCCAATCAAAGGTCAAGCACAAAGGTATAAAAATTTCATTAATTATTCATCTCAGGAGCCTAGGGACTGAACGTTTCTGACTTACATCGTCTATAGACCAACTCTTGTTTTTTGTTTATAGCAATTAGCTAACTTTTAAATATTCAGTGTCTGTGCATGTATGATCAATAATTTATACATGCGTGTGTTTCTCGACAGCAAAACCTTTTTTTCTTGACAGCGAGAAGAAGCTGCAAGTATGTTTTGACTCAATTTATTATCAACCAAGGCTTTGAATATATATATATATATATCATGTGTATATATATATATAAAACTACACCTAAAACACGATTTCTTATTATTTTTGGCATTGTAAATAAAGTATCTAGTAAATGTTAGAGTTACATGCATGTTTATTTGTATGAGAGTGTAAACTTCTTTGAAGTGAGTATTATACCTGCTTGTAAAGATGATCTAAAAGAATGTGCAACATAAAATAATTTCTGCGGGTATTTTGAAATGCCTATAAAATTTTACTTAAATGAAACTTACTTATGATACTTTGCTATTGAATGGTATATCTGTTGTTCCTTAAATTCTTATGGAAGCACAATCACTATTTTAATTCTTTTCCATGTAACTTTTTCACCAAAGGTGGTCCAACATCTTGGTCCAGCTACGGATTTTTATAAGAAGTTGGCATTGGACTGTTCAGGCCAACAGATTGCTGTGGATTTATTTCTCTTAAGTTCGCAGTATTCTGATCTAGCTTCTCTTGGTAAGGAGTGCCTAATATATGTATTTGTTCCTCCCAAAGTGTTGTCTGTCTTTGAAAAGCACAGGCTACCTCAGGAATTCTTTGATCTTGTAAGTCTTTATGCACTCTTGTAAATGCAGCTAATACTGCATAGGAATTGACTTAGAAGTTGATATCAGAAAAGAACAGGAGTATTGGATTGGTAGTATCAAAGACAATTTATTCTGAGATTTCAGTTTTAAACTAGAAAGTACTCTTCTGCTCAAAAATAGAAAACAGGTAGATGGCAGGAAACGAATAAAGTTTAATCATAGCAGGAGAACGCAGTACTCACCTTTCAGTATTAAACTAGGATTTGTCTCTGCACACACACTTAGTTTTATGTCTACGTCATCAAATATTCTTGCAAGCACTCCGTACTACCTTTGGCAGCTAAGACAGGTTATTGAAGTAAGTGTATATTGAGCTAACTGTGTATTGGAGTGACTTGTTAATGTCTTCAGTGGCCTGAGTCAAGGGCAGCTCTTGTCGTCTTACAGATGTGGTTCATATCAGGAAAAAGGTCAATACAGATGTGACTTGAAGAACATTTTACACAATCTTCATGTCCTGACCTCACGGTTTACCTTCTAACATCTTTTCTTCCTTCACAGCTTGCATGTCCAAATACTCTGCTGGGTGCATCTATTATTATCCGTCTTTTCATCATATCCATAATCCTGCTCAGGCTGAAAAGTTGCAAAAAGACCTTAAAAGATACCTTACGAGGAAGATTGGTTTTGAGGCAGTTATGCGCATAAGATGCACAAAAGGTATATTGTAAATACTCTTACATATGGGAAAACACATGTAAACATGTTAACTGTCATTTTGAATGTGCTTAGTCTTCAACAAGATTAAATTTCAATCTGTGTTTCTTTCACTGAAGAATCATATTTTTGTCACCTTTCCATCAGTATGTGCTGTTAGCTTTTGCTATTTGGATATTAGTTGTTTTTTTGTTCCAGTTTTTAGTTAAGACTGCACCATCTCATTTCAACCACGTTGAAATGTGTAGTGTAAGAGCATCGTTCAGTTTGGAGCATTCAAAATTGGACATGAAATGTATGGGATCACTCTGAAAGGTGTGATGATTCCTATAATAACCGATTCTGCTTAATATTTGGCATAAATATTTTTTACTGTATTTTTAAAACATAAGGACTGTGGGCTTTAATTATTGAAGGAAGTTTTTCATGCTGTTACAACCTCATTGTCTGAATTATTTCATCTGCTTCTAGGTCTTTCTATACACACTTTTCATGGGAACTTTTTTGTACGATCAACTGATTTATTATCCCTTGCCAATGTCAATCCTGATGCTGGATTTGCAGTACAAATGTCCATTGAGGAAAGTCTCGCTGACACATCCTTGGTTTGTTTTCAAACAGCTCTTTTGTATACTTCCAGCAAAGGTAAAGGCATTCAAATGAATTGACCACTGTTTTTGTTGGGTTTGTTTTTAAGGTAATGTTTGTATAGCTCTTTGCACAGCCTTTTGTTGATCTTTATAACTTAGGGGAATCTTGTCAAAGTTAGGGAACCTACTTGGCAGTTAGTCACATAACATAAAACTTCATAAGCTCTATTTTGATGGAAAAATGGAATTTATCTCAATTTTACGTAATCTTGTTCAACAACTTTCCTTAAAAGGCATATCATTGTTATAAGCAGTAACATATTTGGCACTTAATTTATCCAAAATCACAGAGCCATGAAGGTGGTGGATGCCAGTGTACCGGGTGGGCATAAAGAATAGCAGCTACTTTCTATTGTGGAGGATGCCACAAATTTTAGAATGGCAAACTACATACTTCATCTGTGCAGTCAAAATGCTTGGTGTGGACATTATAAAGTAGTTCATGTTATGAACCTGTGTTGGTTATTCAGTTGAATACTTGAGAGCATTTCAGAATTTGAGACAGGAGTGAGAAATGGCATTACAGCAAACTCCTGACTGGTGTGTTTTTACCAAGAGTGCGTCTTGGACGAGAGGAGATGCGCTGTAATGACTGAATTTGGATACCTCTTCCTACCAAGCAGTACTGTGTGATGATTTCTACTTATTTTTATTAGGTGAACGTCGAATTCGAGTGCACACACTTTGCTTGCCTGTAGTAAATTCGTTGGCTGATGTATATGCAGGAGCAGATGTACAAGCAGTTGTATGCCTCTTAGCAAACATGGGTGAGTTTCAAATGTCTTTTCAGGTGTTCTCTTTTAAAGTAGCAAATGAAGCCTGGCTATTCATTTTCCTGTTTTTTTTTTTTTTTGTGCTTTAAAAAAAAAAAAAAACGGGAATGGGGAGTACTTCTGACATCTCCACTTTCTGTGTTAGTTTTCCGTGCTTTCAACCTGCCATTGCTAGATTGAGGATCCTTGCTTATTCCCTACGCATGGGCCACAAGTGGATGTTTCATAGATTGATCTCTGCTTGTGAATGTTATGGCTCCGTGCAGGATTTTAGTGTATGCCATGTTGTATATTAGTAGTCAAATGAATTACAAAAAATGAACAGTACTTCTGTATCTTGTCTCAAATGTGCATTCAGTCCAGCAGGTGGCTTCCTCCAACCAAAAGATTTGCAGCTTTTTCTTAGCAGAGAAAGATGGAACTTAAGTTGCGCAAACTGTTATGCTGTGGAAACGATGAGAGAACATTATTTTTGATTTTTTGTCAGAAGAATTGTTGCAAATCATCTTGGATGTGCAATAGCGAATAATTTAATCAATAGCTAACCTACTTGCATAATATTTAAAACATGATGTGTACGTAGTCTCGTGTTCATACTACAGCTTAAATCAAGTATTAAAACTCCTATTTTTATTTTTTTAAGCATTGTAAAAGGAAGCTTCTGTATGGAAAACGGAATGAATGAGGTAAACTCTACTAACCTTTTTTATTCTTCTAATCCAACAGCGGTGGATCGCTCAGTTTCATCTAGTCTTGCAGATGCAAGAGATGCCTTAGTTAATGCTGTGGTAGATTCTTTGTCAGCGTATATGTCAACTGCCTCAAATCTGCAGCAGTCCATGCTGATAGCACCAAATTCCCTCAAGTTGTTTCCATTGTATGTTTTGGCTCTTCTCAAACAGGTATGTGTAAGCTAGTAGTAGTGACGTTTGATTCATTGTTTCATTGGAGGAATTGAGCAATGTCCTTTCCTATAATTATCAAAATAGAGTTTTCCTTTTTGAACTTACAGGATGGAAACAAAAAATGACCAAGCTTATTTTAACTGATTAGTGCCTGAACAGTTTTTTGTTTTTACATGAATTTTAAAATATAGTTTGTTACTTGATTTTACAGTGAAAATCATAATATATATTGTAGCAGCAATTCTTAGATTCTTTTGGCAACTAATTAAAGTTGCCCAAGGGGGTTGTTGTAAGTCTCTTATTAGTACTTCATTTTATTTTGTGAAGGAAAATCATACAGTTTTCAGTGCACGTGTTTGTATTTTCAGGTACTAAGAAGGAAAATTTAATTTCCATGGAAATGAAATGAAACATATTAAAGAAGCTAAAGTGAACAGTTTAAAGTTCACATAAAAGTAGTTACTGCTTTTTGATTTTTTTAATATATTTTGTGCTAACAAAAGTCATACTTAAATATAATGAGAGTTTACTGCAGGGTTTTATCTTCAATAAATCTCATAGCTTCAAGGTATTTAGTGCTTGACAGTTGAGTGTTCATTTTTTCTTATTATAAACAAAGATTTATATAAATTATGTAAGAAATATGATCATAATCATTTATTTTTATTTGGCTTTGTGATGATTTTAGTGTCTAATATACTGATTAGGACTTTTTAGCACTCACGTAAGTAAAGCAAGTAATAGTGGGGGGAAAAAAAAACAGCCCCATGTAGTATCAGGGGAATCTGGGTAAAAGATAGCTTAGAGTAAGAGCTGCTGAGAAAATAAGTAATTTTTAGAGGTTTTACCTTTATTAGCAATAATAAGAAACTAAAACTGGAAAAAGAGGATTTGCATACACAGCTTTGGTGGAGAGGTGAATTTGCACATTGATTGTAGGAATATTCTCCATTCAATCAGAAGATGGTGCTTTCTCCATTGTGTTGTTACCGAGAGAATAGTCTTATCGGTTGCTTCTGGGGGAGAGCTGAAAAATCCAATAGGATGGAGAGTTAGGAAATAAATCTTTATTCTATGAGAGCCTGGTTTCTGCTATAAGATACGGAAGTATATTTCCATTTTTTTCTTACCATTTTGTCTTCGCTAATATAAAATCAGATTCCATCTTACTCTCCACTTGAGTATCATTTTTGAACCCTGCTGGGCTCTCTTCTTCCTATGTCATTGTGTCAGTGAATTTCAAAGGCCAGTAACCACTCATAAAGCATGAAAATGTGAAATGCTGGTCCTACCACACAAACATTTTACACAGTGGGAGATTTTTTTTAATCTTTCTTCTTTTTCATCAGTAAGGAGGGAGAATGGATAAAGTTTTAAAAGGTATTCAACTTGTATTTAATAAGGAATTTTCTAACATAGCGTATGTTTTTATAATAAACTGGGATTTTCTGATGTATCTAGGTAAGATGCATGTCTTTACAAAAGCTTTGTTATCTTTAATTGACAATCCCCCAAAATAGGAAATACACTGTTTAGGTGTGACATAAAATACAGGTTTCATGATTAACAATATTTTCTTACAGAAAGCCTTTAGAACAGGCACTAGTACACGCTTGGATGATCGTGTATATGCGATGTGCCAGATAAAGAGTCAGCCTCTCATTCACCTGATGAAAATGATACATCCCAACTTGTACAGAATAGACAAGCTAACTGACGAGGTAATGTACGAAGCCTGTTTTGTAATATTTTCTAGTTTTAATGGAGTGTCGCTTAATGTGCTGTAGTAATTTATTTAAAACTTGTTACTGTAATGTAAACTGGGCATTTTCCATAATTTATTACATATATATACACACATATATATATTTATATGCAGGTACAGTAGTATGTTATGAAGAGATCTGTGGTTTTTTTCACCTTCTTTCAGTGATCACGATAATTTCAATTATATAAAGAAAGCGGAGAAGATTGGATGCCTTAGATGGCTATCCAGTGTTTTTGTGTGTTAGAACTCTCAGTGGGAAATGGATAAAATTTGTTAGAGAATACTAGGTATTGTATATTGAAACCAGATAAAGTTGCGTGAAATAACAGAGTTTCAGTGGTTCCTCTGACTGATGTGAATGAAGCAATTATACTTCTAGATTGTCATGATCAGACTGAGGAAGTACTTTTTTACAAAACGAGTTTTTATTAGTAAGCCCTTCGTGAAGGGAGGCAGCCTATGAAATGGATGCATTTATTTCTAATAGTAAGAAGTAAGACTAGGTACAAGAAGTAAGACTTAATAGTTATTTAGTCTGTTTGTGTTATCCAAGAGGGGAGGCAGTCTTGTCACAGTCTGCTTTAATGTGAAATTATGCTGGGAATTTCTTTGGTGGTGTTTTGTTTTGTTTTGTTTTCTTCAGCATTGCTCTAACCAGATTGATCTGATCAATTTTAGTGCCGTGTAGCCATTCCCATAAATTAGTTTGAAGGTGTTTTTAAACAAATTGGTTGATCTAAGTGAACGTTTTAGATTTAACATGGCACTTTGTTATATGAGAATTCTCAAAACATTTGTAGAGATTACCAGTGTTTTTCTTCCTATTTTCTCACCCCTGCTTAAGACAAAAATACTGAATTACAATTTATTATTATTACGGTATTATTGACTGTTGTTTTCTTTACAGAGTACAATACATGTAAATGACAGAGTTGTTCCTCAGCCTCCTCTTCAGAAGTTATCTGCAGAGAAGTTGACAAGAGAAGGAGCTTTTCTTATGGATTGTGGTTCAGTAAGTGACCAGTTTTGCACATTCCTGTTTTTAAAAGATAAAATAATGCTTAATTGTTGAAAGCAGCCAACTCAACCTTAGCAGTATAATGAATCAGCATCCTAAATAACTTGAGAATACTTTGTGTTCCAGTAAAAGGCTTTCATATTTTTGATCTGTGGAAAATCTCTAATCGAGATTGCACATTAAGGTTTCAAAGGTTCATTTTTTCATGCTAGACAAATTGAAATATGCCAAGAGTTCATATCAAGTTGTTTTTTGTTTTTGTTTTTTCTGGAAGTAATGGATTTCCATTTTGAAAATTTTCTTTTAATGGTTATTAAATTGCATGTACTATAGTCTGTTTATAACAAAGCACTTGTCATTGAGGGAGGAACTTTTTCAGTTACACACAAATGTAAGTAGTTTTATGGTATGTGGCTCATGGCATAAGAGTTGCAAGAGTTGAGGGATTTGTAGAGAGTGAATAAAACCTGTAAATACAGTTTAAGTTAATCATAGGAATTACGCTAGAAACACTTAATGGGATATAACATTATGCTACTCTAATAATGCAATAAAATAGGCTGCTGTAATGGCACTGCAGAAGGAAAGTGCATTGAAGTTCAGGGGCTGAGTGTGAATGTCAAATTAGTTTCTGTCTTCAGATGTCCAAAATAATTATTTTAATGTGTTTTGGTAATTAGTGCTTTATTATAGCTTGTTGAGATTGGAAGTCAGTGTGAAGTAACTGACAGAGTTGTGTGACTTTATAAAAATCTAGTTTTTGTATTTTAGGAGGTAACATACATTAATTGTACCAATATAGACATGTCCTGCATCCTTTCAGTATTTGTTTTAACTGGATTTTGGACATTTAATCATCTTTTTTCCAAATGGTACCAATTATTACTAAGTCGGTGTACAAATAATGAATATAGAGATGTGAATTGCAACTGGAGCTCTCAGGTGATTAATTTGCATGACTGGTGTTTCCTGGTAATATTCCAATTTCATTAGTATTTGTCTCTTTATCTAAAATGTATGCAAGGCCTTTACTAAAAATGATTCTGACATCTTACAGGCTTTTTATATTTGGATTGGAAAAAACTGTGATAACAACTTCATAAAAGATGTCCTTGGATACCCAAACTATGCGTCAGTACCACAGAAGATGGTAGGTGTTTTAATGATCTGTGCTGTATAATGCTTACATTTGGAAGCTATATTTAATCTATTTTTTTCTGAATCGTCAGTTTTTAATTATGTAACTGTGAATTAGTTTTTTTTTTTTATGGACACAATCTAACTTCTTGCCAGCTCTATAGAAAACATAAGTTGTCACTTAGTTTTAAGGAAAGAATATAAATGTGTTCACTTAATGTCAAAAAAAAAAAAAGTTCCGTAATATAATTGGTTTGGTTTTTTTGTTTTGTTTTGAAACGCATTTGGGCCTACAAAAATATTGTGAAATTGTGTAGACCACTTCTTGATTCATTTCTTTCACAAACGTTAGTTGTTCAGATTGAAGGGGTTTTTGTTGATACGATTTTTTGAAATCTTACGTGAACGCAATGTGATATACCAGGTCTATGATATTAGAGGATAGGTCTGTATGTGAAGGGTAATATATAAAGGTCTGTATGTCAAGTAAAATTAGGTTTTGTTCAGCTTCCAGGCATGAGTCTGGACAAACAAAATGCTTTTAGCTATTAGAACATCGAAGACCCTTCAATGTGTGTTTTGGCATAGGAATTGTTATGTTGTAACCTGTGTCTATGATCTTCTATGGGAAACGAAGCAGCAATTCGAGAGGACTCCCTCTCCTGTGGAGAGTGGTTCCAAGATATCAACAACTGGGGGATAAGGATGAACCCTGTTGAGATACTCTAGAAAAGTTCTGAATTGAATGGTTATATTCAGATAGTACCAAAAATGTGTTAGGCACTGTGGAAACATAAGAAGATACAAAGGGAAAAAGCAAAAGAAAAGCAGTACTTCTGAGAACAGGTCAGAAAGAGTGGTGAGCTTTAACACTGCTATAAAACTGGACTGCTTGTTCAAGGTTTTGTATTTTGCTTGTATTAGCAAGACAGAATTGTTCCCTCTGATCTACCAGTGGTATTATCAATAGTGTTTTCAGGAAAAACTTTAATAAACAAAGGATGGCTTTCTTTTTGAGATGTTAATTAGCATTTATTGTAATGAAAAATTAGAGAAAAAAGTAATGTACGAAGTTGCCATCTTTGCTTTTAAATTATATTCCCCATTCATTTACTACAAAGGCAGTAGTGGATGTAACACAAAAAATCCTCCCTGTTATAGTTTTGTGCTAAATTATATTAACCCTGGAGTTGGTATATTTAGTTCAGTGAATGCCTCAAACAAGCGCTTTTGTGGTGGTGGATTTTTTTAAGCTCATTCTCCAACGAGATAATCCCTTATCTTTGCATTGAACTTTGCTTACAATTCAAATTTTGTTTCTCCATGTTTCATTCATCTTTTCAGTGGTGCAAAAGACAGCATGTAGGAACTTGGTTGATAGCGAAAGAAGGCAGGAAAACTGTGAAAGCAGCATTGTAAAAAGATCACTGTTTACATGAGCTCACTTTGCAAAATCTTTTGCATGTAAAAGGCAGTTTAAGATAAAGGTGTACTACTTCCTATAAAACAGATATTACAGAATTGTATTTTAAGCTGAAGAAAAAATGTGTATATGTAGTACATGGTAATTTCATAATAGAAATGGTGGTTATTCTGTCATTGGGCCATGTCATGAATATGAGGATCTGTTCTTTAAAATAGTTCTGATAATAAAAGATAATTTATTTCAATTACCTTCAACCAGACAAAACTCCCTGAGGTAGTTGCACTTTCTTCAGAAAGGACGCGGTCTTTCATAGCCTGGCTGAGGGACAATAGACCTTTAAGCCCAGTTCTTCAAGTAATAAAGTAAGTATTTCTGTTAGATACCGAGTGATTATTGGCAAGTCGTACTTACAGTTTCTAACTGACACTGAAAAGTGGGGGTGTCTAGCTCAGAAGAAACCAAATACTATCTCCTCTACGCTTGATAGAGTGTTGTTATCTAAAACCCCTTTGCAATGGAGATCTGTAAATGCTGTTGTCAAATGAGGAAAAAAGAAAAAACATTCAAATTCTGTATACACAGATGTAATTTTTTCTGGGTTTAATCTTTATCGGGATTAATATAACGCTTTCAGAATTCATTGCCATCAGCATAATTGTGTACATCTAAACACTAGATCATTTTTATGCTTCTGTTCTTGTGTTTCTACAAGATACTTTAAGTGCTATTTCACCTACCTTTCTCCCATGTTATGCTTGTTAAAAAGATGCTGCTGTTTGATAGTGATCAAAGACTCCAGGGGCTTTTTTTCTTAACTCTGGGTTATTTGTACTATACTATCTTGGGGCTGAATCTAGACTTCAAAACACGATAAGCAATTCATTAGAATTTATGTCTCTGCTTGAATTTACAGTGTATCTCTTGCTAAATGACTAAAATATGTTCCTCTATCTATTCTTTCAGAGATGAAAATCCTGCCAAGACAGAGTTTTTTCAGCATTTAATTGAAGATCGGACAGAAGCAGCTTTCTCTTATTATGAATTCTTACTTCATATTCAACAGCAGATTTGTAAATGAGCAAGGAGTAAACTAGAAGAAAAATCCTGACTCCAGATAGAAGCTTTGGCTGAGAGAAGTATATGGAAAGTTACAAAAGTGGATGTTTGTTCTTCACAATATACAGTAATCGGCACTGGTTTGGAAACTTTACAGCTAAAGGAGGAGATGTATACATTTCCAGAAGAGTTTTGCAGATTTACTTCAGTCTAAAAGTGCTAGGAATGATGAAGCTGTTTTCAGTAGTAAACTTTAAATTGGTTTATCCACGTTTCCAGTAGTGCAGCGGTATGGTGCTCTGTTTATTGCAAGCTGGTGATTCTATGTAGCTATGTGGGATGATATTTCTTAATGAAATGTACAATTAGGTAAAGCCTTTTTTTCTTACGTTTATTATGGTAGGCCTTCAAGATTCAAATTCTTAACAGAGATGTCAAAGGGCAGTGCTGTATGTTGGCTGTTTATATGAATTTCTTCTTAAAAGGAACGATTCATATTTAGTAAAGACTTCAGCGAATTCCCTTTGAAAGTTGTAGAATTTCACTAAAGTAAATGAATTGTAGAAATAAAATATATAATGTACATAAGTATTACATTTGTAAAGAAAATGTAAAAATGTAACTAAAAAAAAGACTTAGCTCAGTGTGCTGAATTGTTGAGTGCTCAATGATGAATTGTTTCAGTCCCAAGCTAGACAGTGAAGTTGACTATTAAAACATGCTTAAAAAAAATCCATGTAGAAGGAACACAGCTTCTTGTTCTGTTTAATTTTTAGGTGGATTTATTTATGATTGGCTTACTAATTAAAAATATTTTGCTTTATCATGTGTTTTGATATTTATGCAAATACTATCTTTTTGCAACTGAACTATATATTGAAGAGAACATGTTTACCACTTTATTTTGCAGACCTCTGGAAGGGAGGAAAAAACGTTGCACTCTCTGAAATGAGCTATCGATACAATACAATAGTTAAAGTTCCTAAAACCCTCCTTATATATTATCCTAAAGAAGACATATCTGCTAACCTTGTTTTACGTTTTGTAAACTGCTGTAGTCTTGGTCCAGGTTTTCTGTAACTTTTGTCTGCTGTTTAGAGTAAGCATGGGTAATCACTCAGTCTAACTTGACGATATGATTTCTGCTGTGATCTAAAGGGGGAAAAAAAGGTGAGGAGGGGTGTAAAAATGAATTAGCTTGCAACAAGGGAAGTAAAGGCTTTAAAACACCAAATTTCAAAATGCAGTCACATAGTCACATTCTTACATCTTTCCAAAACCTTGTTCTTGCTAATGTTTTGGTAACTTAATTGTGAAGTTTCAGATGGATTTAGCTCATATTTTGAAACTTTGTTGTGAAATTGGGATGGTTTTGTTTCAGTTTTTTTTAGTGACACATTAGAAATAATTCACAAAGTATAGTCACTCATACGTAGTACTTTTTGTTCGTTTGATGAAATATAACTAAAATGATTAAATACGAAAAAGTAAATAATAATTAGTATGATTACATTTTATTTTACAGTAGTCTTGAGAATGTTAACATGTTGCGTAACTGCCGTATCCCCTGAAAACGGAACTTGAATAGTTGAGAAAAAATGTTATAGCTATGGTTTGCAAATGCTTTAAAAAAGTTACCCTAGTTAAATTGTTCAAGTGATGTTATTCTTCATGTTAGCATCAACTCATTGTTTGGGGAAAGTATAATTTATGTGTGTTGTCCTTAACTAAATGGTTTTAAGTTACCTAAAAGAAGCTTACCTAGAAGAAATTACTTGAGAATTTTTTTTCCATTTAGTAAATTATCATGTAATAAATGTCTGAGGTGATGTTGAATGTTGTCCCTAAATCAGACCACCAGGATTTCGGTATTGATATGTTTGTTCATATGGCTTCACAGTGGGTGAAAGCTACACACTGCTGAAGACTGGGGCATCTCAAAAATTATTTGTAATTGCAAAGATGAGAAGAGCATGTTACAATTTAAGTGCCCCATGACTTGTGAGCTTGGTATTGAATACCTAGGAACATCCTATTCCATGATTAATTGCAACGTGTTCTGTAAAACCATTATTTAAGGCTTTATTCTTCTATCATTTTTTGTATATAAAAATTATAACAAGTACAGCAAGAGCTATTTGTTCAGTAAAATCCTAACACAGCACAGAATCTAGGGTTTTTGTTGTTGTTGTGACTTTTTAAAATTAGTTAGTGGAGCACATACGCTTCCTGACTGATCGTTGTTTTCAAATTTAAGACGACAATCCCATAGAAGTATTTTGAATCAAAACATCTGTGGATTTAGCACTTTGATTGTAGTGTTTTGAACAACAAAGTATCTGTAGGTATGGGAGTAGCGTCTGAAAGATGGCTGTACTTACAGTGGCTTGGATCAAATCACTGTACTGAAGGTGCATGCCAAAAAATGAATCCCCATGAAGACACACTGTGAAACTTGAAAGATTTTTGCCCACTGGATAATATTTTGGTGAGGAGATAAGAGGTAAGCTTTTGTATCTTTTTCAAGTGTTGAACTGTCCCAAGAGGATCTCTTACTGTTTTAGGGATTCATTTTTTTTTCCCAAAAAGCTTTCAACTCTGTGTCATATGAATCACGCCTGTTTCATGAGAAGTTCAGAATTAGCCAGGGGAAAGATATACCAGCCCTGGCTAAGTAAGTCTTTTGGGGAACTGATTCAAATTCTCTACATTTTAAATACAGCTGGCATCCCTTTCCATTTCTTAGTTCTAAAAGCAGCATCGTTTACATCTTTTAACATCAAAGGAATATGTGAATTACTGATGGAGAAATTACAGTCCAGGAGGCTCTTAATAGTAAAGACATGTAATGTAGCTCCTGGAGAATTAGTAGTAAACATAATTTTGTATTAAACTTTCACACATATCAGAAATAAGCCTATTCGTTAATTTTGATGTAGAGCTTCATATCTCTGGAAAAAAAAGATGAGTGGGCGCAGTTGACTTCGGCTTTCTGTACATTTTGTCAGATACTGACAAGATGTTTTTCAGTCATTAGTGGTGGTGTTTGTTTTAACAAGCCAAAATCAACTGTTAGTAATCCTGACAGTCAAGAGCTCTTTAGTAATTTCAAATATGAAGTATTACTTTTTTGACCCCAAATACATTTCAAGAACTCTATTTTAAAAAAAAAAAAAAAAAAACTTTCCAAGATAGTGGGACAGACCTGGATTTTTTAGGGTGTACTTATAACCTCAGTCATTGATTTCAGTAGCTGGTGTTAACTCATGTATAAAGGACTTGCACGATCTTGAGTAATATTTTTGACCATATTTTGTCTCGGTGCTGTCTTCTGATCTTGGACAGGATGTAATCCTGCAAAAGCTTGGTGGCCAGTTTCAGTGAGTGACTGAAACAAGAAGGAGGTTTGGAGGCCTGAGGCTCTCACTGGCAATCTTTGTCTTGCTCACATAGAAAATTCTCGTTACCAAATTCTTTATTCTGGAGGAGGAGAAGTGGCCTTTTTTTTTTTTTTTTTTTTATTAATAGCATAGGTCATTGATTTGCGTTCCTGCTGCTCATCCAAGAAAGTTCTTTACAGATACGGGTAGAAGAAACTGGAAATGTACGGCGTAGCGGCCAGAGACCTCCCCGTGGTGGTACTTGCATGGTGTGAGCAGCGCATGAGCCGAGAGCTGATTTCAAGTAAAATGAGTTTATGCTGAAGCCTATCCTGAATTTTTGAGGAGTGGCAGCAGCCAGCCTAGTTTAGAGAAGCCATCTTCTTCCTCGTGCTGAATTTCTAACAGACTTACCTGTGGTTTCATTCCCTGTGCAAAAGCAGCGCTGTCGCACAAAAGATTGCCTAGTCCCTGAAAGAGGTCATGAGCGCAGGACCTTGTAGGTCTGTTCTCTCACGCTGGGAGCAAGCAGTGAAGGTACAGATACTGGGCATTAGCAGGCTCCAGTGTTTTAATAAATACCTCAAACAACACACCAGAACTCAAACAATTGTTTCAAGTCTCCCAGCTGATGCATGGTGTAGATTTTGCTCAAGAAAAAAAGAATTTATTGAATACCTCAAGTATATCAGTTTCTATGTCAAGAAATACTGGAGTGACTTTTTCTTTAAGTGCAGTTCTTCAGATTTTAATGTGTTAGTTTTTTGATGTATTGTTTAAAAAAAAAAAGTGGGGTCTACATATGGTATCATGTTTCAGGTTTTCATAAATGAGGTAGAATATAATCACTTTTGCAGAATTACAAAGGTTAAGTTCCAACTAAAAGCCTGCTGGATCCAGGTAATTCTGAGATTTAGTGTAACACTTTTTCTTCCTTTTTTTTTTTTTTGGTACATTGGTACTGGGAATTTTAAATGCAAGTGGGGAGAGAGACTATGATGATTTATTGATGTATTTATCTGCCAGTTCCCTAGAATTAAAAACAGAGCAGCCTTGCTTGCCTTTAATTCGATTGACATTGTTGTAGTCAAATGCAGGAGTCTGGAAAGTTTGGCTGCAACTACTGCAAGTAACTGGAATTTGAGGTCTCTTGAGAATATTTTGTATTTGCTTGCAAATTACTGATGATTCATTTGCACAGCAAATTCCAAAGGCATCCTGTGGGGTTGAGTGTCGCAAGCGAATTCTCACATGGGTTGTGCTGCATACAAGAGATTGTTACAAGAGCAATGAAAATTCAAACAAACACGTTATCGATGATTCTCCAATTTTTACTCCAATCCTGAAGTCTGACCGATTACAGGTTATCTGCTTGCAGGGCCTTTGTCTTTCCTTTACGATTTTAATAACAACAACAACAACAAAAAGCATTAAATACTTCACCTATTTTTTTTTAATTTTCTTCTGAAGATCTTTAGCAGAAGTGATAACTTTTATTGGAGATGCCTAATTAGGAATAGCAATCATGCACAAGATTGAGTGGCTGCATGCTTCTGTAAGAGATAAATTGGAGAGGGGAGTTGGCAAAACTTCTGGAAACATTTCAAAACTTGTTAAAAAAAAAAAAAAAAGAAGGAAAGCGAGTTTTAGTATTATTTCTCTTGTACCAATTTACCTTTCTGATTTCTGTTGTATATTTTCTAAAAGTACTGGGTATTTGATTTTCAACTGTTAAGAGAACACCACCCCAGAGCCATCAGCAAATACAGATTTCAAATTGTGTAACCATTAAAAGAAAAGCACCAGATCAAAAATTATATATATTTTTTGACTGTTTCCAGTAGGAAAGAAGTTGATTTTTTTTCTCTGTTGGGCAATAAAGTAGTGTAATATTTTTTTCTTGTGTTTTATCTCTTTGCCACACGTGTAGGAAGCCCCCCTTGTGAGACACTGAGGCTTTGTGAGTTTCTTGAGTGAAGTTTGCCGTCACAAAAATGCTCAAGCATTAGGAAGAGTTGGTGATGATTTACCATTTTAGTAATCTACTAGCCATTGAAAATGTCATTCTTATCAATTGTTTGAAAAAGATTTTTTTACAAAAAAAAAAATTTATTTTTGTGTTAGAAAATCACTGAGGGGACAAATAACATCTAGGAATATACGGTCATTTGTTACTAACTTTTCTAGATACCGTGCTTTCAAAAAGTTTGACCTACTGTAAACCCTAGCTTTTATGAATACAAAATGGTACTAAAAGCTGAAGCTGAAGCAAACAAAAAACTAAATGTGTCCGGACTGTCTATAGTTAAGGGTTCTTCTCTGCTCCTTGGCTCTTGTGCACCTGAATGTGCTGCCTTTGTTGTCCGGAGCAGAGCTTAGGAGAAGCCACGAGCAGGACCGTGCTCCCTGCTCTGTGTCGTCTGCTCTGTGTAGATTCCTGTGTTGTGAGCTGGGGGCACCTGGAGATGCCCGACTGCTCTGTGCCAGCCTGCCTTTGATGCACTGGTATCTTGTCCTCTTGTTAATTTGCTTTTCTTGGGCTTTCACTTTTTCGTGTTTAAATTTTTGATGGTGTTCCTCAGATCCATGAAGTGATTGACATAAAGATGGGATATCACTGCCCTTTCCCCTATTCTATTCTTTTTCATCCTCATGTGTTGTTCCGGTGAACTTTGAACAGTGCTACCTCGGTCTTTTAATCAGTGTGTGTTATAAAAAAATAAGTTGTTATATGGCTTCTGGTAGAAGTTTAAAAACAAAAAGTGAACTATCTTCCCTCCTCAATGGTGGTTTCTTAGGTAGCAGGAACAATGTTTTGGCTTCTCCCTAAAGCAATACTTTTGGAGTTTAGGACTTGCTTTATTCAAAAAATAAAAAGTAAAACCTTGCAGAAAGTGTGTGTGTGTGGTGGGAAGGGACTAGGCCAGGCCTGCGGGACTCAGTGGAGCAAGAGTTAGGACTTCCATGAAGGATAATGTCAAAGGGAGGGATAACTCCTACCCCAAAAAGACCATTGCCAGTGTTAGTGCCTGCTGCATAAGGGGCTGAAATTTCAGCCACTGAAATTGTACCGAAGTTGTTAATAAGAATTCATGCTTCCAGTTCAGCAGAAATTAATTTACAAGACAGAAAGCACGCACAAAAGCCCAAGGAACCACCGAGGCACAGTACAAGGCTTCAGTAGAGGGAGGGAAGAGCAATGACCAGATGAGACAAGCTCCTCACAGGCATGACTCAGGCCTCAGCGAAGTGCTCCCCTGCTGTTTGGACAGCCTGGCAACTCAGTAGTAAGAGCATAATTTATGATCCTCCCTCCGCCCAGTTGAAGCACTTCCTATTCCTGGAGTAAGAATTTCTCTCTGTAATAAAAGTCCAGGTCTCTTCCCCTGTGGCAGCATGCCTTCCGGCAGCCTGGTTTGGGAATCCTACCTGCGTGACACACCGCTCCCTAAAAAATACAGAGCTTTAGTCTGTCCTGGGTGAGCTGGGGAGGTGTCTCACCCCGCTCCTCTCCTAGAGCAGGAGGATTAGTAAGCTGACATGTTGCAACGAGCTGCTCTTGTGTGCTTTGAAGAGATCTTTGCTCTCTGTGCACTGGGAGGGAACATAATTCTCCCTGGTGGGGGGGGGGGGGAAGAAAAAAAAAAACTGTCTTTGCACCAAATAGCCATGGTCTTGTTACCATGCCCAGAAAGGAGCAAAAGGGTGTTATATGCTCCCCTCTTCACGAAAACATAGGAGTCCAGGTTTCATCCCTGTGACTATGTGGAAAATTCAGGCTATTCAGTAATGGCTCGGGGACAAGCACTAGGATTTGTTTTTTTGGGAGGTGCATCACCTAACTTTATTCCATTCCGCTATATTTACTTTCATCCTAAAAGCTGACCCCCACTTGAATAGCCTGCAGGTCCAGACCCTGTTTTAGTGGTTGTGCTAAAGCAACTTTGCCATTCACCCCATTTTATACCCATTTTTATGGTATCTGTGACTGTAGTGATGTTTCACTTTTTTTTTTTAATACATATAATGTTTGTGTGTGAACAGAGAAATACAAGGATGATATTTATGTAGATCTGTCCTTGTCAGGTATTAATGATATGTGGTAGTTTAGAAGTGAAGTATTGTGCAGATACCTTTATGAGGTATGAGAGAATCAAAGTTACAGCCAACAGATAATATTTAATGGAGGAAATTGAAAGATGCAAAACAGGCCTTGCTTGGCGAACAATGCAGAAGTTACCTCACAAAGCAATCTGAAAGGTGAGAAATGTAAACAAAGGGTAGGTTTTTTGAAGAGGCAAAGTCATCGTTTTAAACGTGGTAGTGGCACAAGCCCCAGCTGGTAAAGTGTTCTGTTGGCTCTCTTGGTCAATGGAAAAGACACACGGTTTATTTCCTAGTGCCCTGAAAAGGCTAACATTCACATTTCCCTTCCAGAGCTGGGGAAATGAACGAAGTGGGGGCTTATGTAGCCCCTGGAGCCATCAGGTGTCTAAGCAGTCATAGAGTTTTTCCACGCTCCACAGACAAACTCTTCAGGGCTGCAGCAGCCCAGTTTCTTCAAGACCCTTCTGTCAGCGCAGGGCAAAGCTGTGTGTTGTTGTATGCAGCGCTGGTGTGGAGGGACGCTACGAAGAGCTGAGAAAACAGGCAAATCCAACGCTTCCCTGGGTTTCACCGCTTCGGTGGTTTGCACTGAACACGAAAAGCTGCGTTTGTGGCGATAAGAGATGTGAGATATGCTGATGTGGAACAAATAACTGCCAACAATTTCCTGTAAAATAGAACTCTCTTGGAAATAATGAACTTCGGCAGGGCTCGCTTTTGCGTTTGGCCGCTCAGTGCTGTGACAGCCGAGCGCGTTTATCCCGCCGAAACAGAGGGCAGCGACCCCCCTGCGCCTCAAAAACAGGCGCTGTGGGGACTGAACAGTACAGCACCCCACCTCCATGAGGTGCGGGGGTTGGGGTACGAGCTCCTCAGCCCTGTCCACCGTTTTCACGGCGAGGGGCAGCCGGCCCTACCCACAGGGACCTACCCTCCTCTTCCTCCCCGGCGGCGGGCGGGAAGGGGAAGGACGCCGAGCCCCACCGCCGCCCAGCCCCGGCGGCAACGCCCAGCGCTCGGGCTGGCCCACGGCGGCGCTGGAAGAAGAAGAAGAAGAGGAGGAGGAGGAGGAGGAGGAAGAGGAGGAGGAGGAAGGCTGGGGCGATGCTGGGGCGGGCGGTGCGGAGCGGCTGGCTGCCGGGCGAGCGGCGTCGCCGGCTGCTGGCGGGGGGCTTCCCGCCCCTGCCCGCGCCTCAGGTGAGTGAGGCGGGTGGGCGGCGGGCACGGGCTGGGCTTCCCCCGCCTCTCGCCTGCCTCCCCCCGGCCCTGAGGGGCTCGGACGGGGGATTTGGGGCGCTGGGGGGGGCCCGGGGAGGGTCGAGCCGGTGGTGGCTGCTTGGTTGGAGCGGCGCTGCCCGGTCCTGGCGAGGCGTTGTTGTGGAAGTTGTCTGTGCGAAGGGCTCGGGGCTGTGGGTCCGCTGGGCTTGGACAGCCCCAGCAGGTTGGGGAGGGTGAGGAAAATAAAAGTTTGCTGCGACTTCGGAGCGTCCAGGAGGTGCGGAAGGCCCGTGTGGTTGCGTTCCCAGAGTGGTTTAACCCTTGGTTACTGTTTTTAGTAGCAGCCATCCTCAGTGCGCTTGAAGATGTGGCTTCAATAATAAATAAATGCAGCGCAACGCTGTCCCTGTCGTGTTCACGAGAAGGAAGCCCCAGGGCTCAGTGGCAGAAGGACGTGCACTGGGCTGGCTTGTGCGAGCCCTGGGACCCGCCGAAGGGTCACATCATGCTCCTGAGCGAGCTGCTGGCTTCTTGCTGAGAGCTCGAGCCACAAACCCCGCTCAGAAACCCGTCTGCGTGATCCCGTAGTGTTAATTTGCCCCTGCTCCGCTAATCTGAATGGCTGCTCTCTGGTTTGGCACGTGTGGGTTATGAGGACGCTTAAGGAAGGAAATTAAAATAAATACTGGCATAGCCTCCTTCATCTTCTACGGTTCAAACACAGAGTGCTAAAACATCTTTGTTCTCAGAGAGGGCATTTACACTGCCGTTCAGCACACTCTGGCGTTACATAGTCAGTTCATCACCTCTGACTTATCCAGGGTGCCGCTTTGCAGGCAAGCTTCATGCTTTTCGAAGGCTCCAAAATAAGGCTGAAAGCTCAAGAAGATGCACCAAAAAGGAGAGGAAGAGAAGGAGGAAAAGCTCTTGATTTGGCACTCCTGCCATTATAGGAAGGAGCAGAAAAACGAACAGCTCTGTGGCTTGCTGGGATGGAACATGACAGCGACGTGATCCAGGAATTAAATTCTTATGCTTTTCTAGGCTAGGGAGAGGGGTGTTGTAATGTCGAGGAAAACTCTTAATTTGGAAAAAATGTTAAATAGGAGATCTTGTTCATTTCTAAAGTAGAAGTGTTGGGAAAGTATTAATATAGAATGCTTTTTATATGTGCAGTCCAGAGTTCCAACTTTTCTACAGAGCCGTTAGCACGACAGATGATGAAGCATGTTTACTGATTTTGCCCCTTCCTGTTTTCATCTTTGGGTGCCTTTCAAATTTGTGAATACGTCTCGGCAGAACAGTTAAGGCAGTTAAAATATTTGTTAGTATAAAAATTAAATTAATGGCCTGTAGTTGTAATTTCAAGCTAATGGAAAAATGTTACTGTGCTTGTTTAGCTCTTTAGATGTTGATGTCGAGCAGAACGTCAGATCATGTACATCTTGTCCAGTGCAAACGCTGGCGTGACTATTTGATATTTTTCCCCATCTGCTTTTTCTTTCATTTTCTGGGGGGTTGTATTTGCTCGTGTGCGTTGCTAGTTCTTCTGTTTGTCGTAATCATTCAGTTGAAGAAGTGTTTTGCCTCCATCTCTGGAAGGAAAGGTTGGAGCTCTTGTGGTCAGCTCGGGAGAGCAGAGCTTGGTTGCTTGTTGCCTTCGCCCTCAGTGTGTGCTGGTGCTGTCTGTGGCCCCGCGATCCCTAACAGGGATCATGCACCATGATGGGGATCGGTCTGCCCAGATACCTGCTGGTGGCACCAGCTGGGGGTTTCCATTTGCAAAGCTGGAGGTGATGCTGCTCACAGGGTTAGCCGTCACGTGCTGCAGAGATGGGTGCGCAGGTGGTACCGTGCCGACAAGCAGGTGCGTGAGTACACGGCGTATTTGTGTGCTCTGGTTTTGACTAATAAGTAAGCTGCCCTGGGGACAAACGAACCACTTTAGAGACCCAGATTTGCTGTAATTTTTCTGTAAAAGCAGGGGTTCCTGTCCTAAAGAGCGGGATCCTCCATTGTCATCTTCTCAGCTCAGCATTTAACCAAAATCCACACCTCCTTTGATTAGCTGCTCTGCTTTCAGAGCAATGTTTATGCAAATTCCACTTAATTTTATAAAGTTGAATTTTCAGTTGCGTGATTTGATTTGTGTACACGGCTCTTTTATCTTTCTGAGAAGTGTTCAGTATTTATACAGGCACGTAGTTTTTCCAGCTAAGTGCGGCGTGTTGTTGTGTTCTTTGGACAGACCTTGTTATTACTACCCATAATATTATTCCCAGAAGGATGCGATTCGTTTTGGTAGAATCCCAGATTTGTAATGCTGCAGTTATTTGGTATGTGGTGAAACCCAGGGGTTGCCAGCTATTTCGCTTCCTACTTGGCTTGCAGGTTTTAACTCCCGCTGCTCGTGCTGTGCTCAGAGAAACGTGCTGACTCCACGACCCTCAGCAAGGAAAAGTTCCTCTCACCATGTCACGACGGAGAATGGATGTGTTAACCAGGATCGAGCTGAAAATTGCCATTTTTCCTTGTCTCTTCATGAACTGTTCGAGCCAGACAACATTGCAGGGGCTGATTTATTTATTTATTTTCTCTTTTTAAGATGATCTAGTTAGATTCAGCACTGCAGAGAAACTAAAATTGTGTTGCTTTTTATGGCCATTCATATACATGAGGCTCACAGTTTAGTTCGTGCCGTGGGGGTCTGCAGCAGGCTGCCTACAGCGCCGGGGATGTTCTGCAGCTGTGGTGGATGCAGCCTGTGCTAGGCAGTTTCTCTTGGCTTAAAACCAGGTTCACTTGCATTTGCACGGTCCCCTCTGGCAAAAACTGTTTCTGTGCTGTATGGAGATACTGCGTAATATGGTGACAGCATCTCCTGCAAAGGGCAAAGGGCAAGGCGTGTTTTGAGCAAGTATGCGTGAGGAGGAGGGAAGTGAAATGAGAAAAACTTCCATTTTCAAAGCATTAGTTATATTTAACGCGGTTAATTCAGAAAGCATTCCGCTTTTAGGTGTGAAGCTCTAAAATCGTGCATCTGCAGTGTGGAGACACGGGGAAGGATTGTGTGTCAGCTGGCAAGATCAACTCGCAAATGCTTCTGTGAGAAATGTTGGGCATTTGCTTTCTTCCCGAGTTAGGATATCGTCTATGCTTGTTGCTGAGGAAAAATTTCTTCCTAGTGGCAAACTGCAGACAGTTGGAGAGCCATTGTTCTTGATTATCTGCAAAAAGCAGGCCAGGGAGCTTTTTATTCTTGTTTTGTCAGTTCCCAGTGCCATCCGTATCTGTCAAAAATGTTTCTTTTAATGCTTTCAGCTGATAAGTTTGTTGACTGCCCCGTTCTTCAGACTGGGTCTAATATTTTCCTGTTCTTCCTTTTAGTAACTTTTAGTTGTTCTTGTTTACCCCCAAATTACCATCATACTTCTAGCATTAAACATTTCCAGTTTGTCCTTAGGTTTTAGGCAGCATTGGGAGTAACGCTCTAGATGTGTCCAGACAGCCACAGGATAATTTAAATGTGTCTTTCCTCTTTTCCCTGTGTTTTTCCTTTTACCCCTTCTCTTTTGCTCAGTTGGGATCTGTAAGATACTCTGCCAAGGCAGCCACGCCGGGACATCACAGGCGGCTACCAGAGTGGATTATCTTGACTGTGCTGTGCAGCTGAGTATTTCCCTTAAATGTGGTTGAAGTCCCCGCTGTGTATTTGCAGCCTACGCAGGGCCTTTGGAAATTGAGGTGTAGTTGAAGCCAAGACTGGAAATAATTTGTGGCCGCTGGGCGTATCTTCCCCTGTCTTTCCTTCCCTTTCAACAACAAAAGTTGGCGTCGTGATCCAAACCTTGCTTTCTAATCAGAAGCCGTGTGCTTGTGCTGGAGGACATCTATGAGAACACACACCCCACTGAATTGTTTATGGAAGAAAGCTCACACGTGTGAACTGATAAATATGAGATATATGTATAGCAGGTATGTGGGGAGGTATGTATGTATCATGGAAATTCATCATCCTTTGTATGTGTATACTCATGTATATACAGCTCTTCTGTGTAGCTTCTCTCTCCAGTGTAGAGTCTGCAGAAAGTGAGTGGGCTGTGAGATACTCGCAGGTGCCGGTGTAATTATCAAACGTCTGTAGGTGTAATTCCCAGCAAAGCACTCGTTTACTCTGAGGTTTAGGGAATTTCTCATAGCCGGCTTCACTCAGCGTTTGAAACTGGCATCGACCGTCTGACTCCCTGAAATTGGTGGGGGCTTTTTCCGACAGGGTAGGTGGCAGAAAAGCAACAAATTTGAATGTTTAGATCGAATGAGCTCTCTTTGCATGGAATATTAGACCAGTTTTCTGCTTATTCTGCGTGTCAGTAGATATGCGTGTTTGACGTTTGTGTGACTATGGCTGTTCCTCGGAGAGAAAACGAAAAGCACCTTCTGCAAGGCTGAGGAATGGTCATACCACAAAATGGTACCTGTATCGGGCATGCAGTGGTTGTAAGGTAGAGGACAGAAAAGGGTGCTGCGACTTTTTCTGGAGTGGGTGCTGCCATAATCCCAGCAGTGCTGGAAGCTGGTGTGAATTCTTATCCCTTACGGGGTGAGGAACATCCGAGTCCAGTGCTGTTCCTTCTAGCGCTCTGAGCAAGGCTTTGCTATCAGGTTTTTCTGTACCTGGGAAAAAAACTGATACTAGACCTCTGGAGGATGTCTGAGAAGATTGCTCTGCAAATGCCTTGGGTGCTCTGAAGGTTTACCACAAATCATTGCTAAAGCACCGAGTACTTAAAGCTGTTTACAAAAGTTGTGTGTGTTTTAAGAGTATTAGTCTCTTGTAATAGTGCGTGTTTTGCTTTTGGTGCTCTTTTGTGGTTCTTTAATCTTGTTTTAAAGCTTAAAGGTCAAAAATTGAGAGCCTGTTCCAGAGCTTGTAGTATCTTAATTTCTGAAAGGGTGGGAGAGGAAGGAAAGGGATTGATAGTTTTTTGTTTGGCTGTTTTGGTTTTGTTTTGTTTCTTTGTGTTGAGGACTTGACCTTCTGAATTATTTCTGAAGTTTTTGGCATTGGAGTGGAAGCAAACGGTACACCTGTTCTCGACATCTAGTTAAGCACTCAAATCTTGATTTACCCCCGTGCCCCTTCCCCATGAAGGGAAATGAGGTAAAGGGGAATTAATGGGACAGCCAGGCTTTGCTGGGCTCACTTTCTCCAGAATCTCTTTTTACCCTGGCAGCATGCTTGCACGTCAGCAGCAAAGGTGAATTTCTCCTTGAGGTGCTCGTCGGCAGGAAGGTTGTTGCAGCCGGGTGAGAAGACAGCAAGTTCTTCTAAGTCTGGAGGAGGGTCGCTGTCACTTCTGGGCCTTGTTGGAATACGGCGTCGATTATGGGAGGTCTCTGTTAAGGGCATCTAGCACTAGCTGTTGCTCTGGGTTGCTTCCTTCTCTCTTTTGCTCTTTTCCAGAAAGGTGAAAGGAGAGACGGGTTCTCTGTGTGTGCCTTGTCTTCTGCCAGGATGTTGGTAAAGAACTCGGTGGTGAGGTTTTCAAGGGGAAGAGGTGGTGTTTTGGTGAGATCAGTTCTGCCGTGCTTACAGTTGCTCACCGTGTCCCGGGCTGAAGCGACAAGCCCAAGGAACGATTAATTTGAGCTCTTTGTTCTGTGAACTTGCGCAGGGAGGCGAGGAAGAGGACGGTTTTCAGGCCTGCCAGTTACGTGCTCTGACCTTTTCCGTCCTCGGCTGACCCATGTGTCCTGGCTCATTCTGAAATTGCATCCAGTGCAGGTATTGCATGCTGTCCCCGATGCACTTTGTCTTTGCCAGACCAGCTCTTCCTTAATTCCTGCAGCGTGCCCTGTAAACGTACCGCCGGGCACCGCTTGTAACTGAGCCGCTTTACGAGGCCTTTGTAGTCCGATCGCTGTGAGGATAGATGGGAATACAGGGAATGCTTGACCCAAACTCCACGATCCCCAAGCGTTGGGAAAGTGTGGATTTAGGCTCTGGAAGGTCAGATCCATCACTAGCAAAGTAAATCCCTCACGTTAGAGTGGCAGTATTTGCTGTAACACTATAGCTGAAGGCAGCAATGGGAGTTAAAAGTGGACGTGGCTGGCTGCTTGCCTGCTGAAGATTAAACTTTTTTTGGTCCATAAACCAATTCTTTACCATGCTGGCTTGGGGAGGAGCAGTCTCATGCTCTGTGAGGACGTGGCAAATGTCAGCAGGCTGGGTAAACGTGGATAAACAGCTTTGGGCTTGTGTGGTGATGGCCGGAGGGCACAGCCTCTGCTGCTGCTGAGGAAACGTTTAGTCCTCCCCCAGACTGAAACCAGAAAAAGTTGTTCACTGTGAAAACAGGAAACTTAGGCTTTTAAGAGTGGTGTTTATCATGATGAGCACAGTCAGTGCATCTTCAAAAGGGCAGAAACATTGAGTACATTATGCGCAGGCAAGATGATAATTTACTCTTTTTTCCTTCAGAGAAACAATTTCGAAGCAATTATCTTCACATTTACTGTCTGGTCATTTTAGATCAAAATGACTTCAGTCTTCACGTCCTAGTCAGATGGAGAGGGAATAAGTTGTCTGCGTAAATGAAACGTGTTGTTAGTTTGCAATGCAGGTAGCGATTTCATCCTCCCAGTATCTCCCTGTTGTCGCTTAAGAGTAGAGCGAGAGACCATGAGGTTGATTTGGAGATCACAAAAGCGTCTTTAAACGTATTTGCCTGAGTGGAGGAGAAATCACATTACTCTTCTCCCTGGCAAATCAAATGTTATGTGTCATCAGGAAATCAGTTTGGTCAGACTGCTCTACTGCGGGTTGTTCTCCGTGGGGGGCACGCTCACCTACCTGTTCTGGGTGGCCTGCGGTGCCACAGTGTTCGCAGAACAATGTTGCCATGGTTTCTGCAAGGTTTTTTTTTTTTGTTTCTAAGACCTGCCTCATTCTCGGTACCTTCTCATGCAGCCTGTTACTTGATGTCCTTCCCTTGCTTCTTGAACCCGCAGAGCACCACCATATCCCGCGGTGTGAGCTGTGGAAGGCAGATTTTGTTTGCTTGGTTTTTTGCTTTTCGAGTAAAACATTTCCCTCGCCCGTATGTCAGGGCTTAAGTTACAGGTATGAAGGTGCCCAGCCCCTGAGGTGCTTTGCTCCACGTCTGGCCTCTCCCGTGGAGTGTGGCCGTGGCAGCTTTCCTGGCCCGCAGAGCAAACCTGGCACAAACCCGAGCTTGCGGCTGAAGGCTGCAGCTGCGGGGCAGAGGGAGAGTTGGTGGTGTTCTGCCGGTGCAGTGGGGTCAGTCGCCAGGCTGGGTGCTGAAGGTTTTCTTTGCCCAGAAGTGGGGCAGAGGTTTTGGCTTAGCCTGGTGCACGTGGTTGAATAGGCGTGTTTGTGAATGGACAAATTTTAAGTTAATTGCAATAAGCGAAGATGGATTAAACCGTCTGAAAAATTGTAGAAGATGACGAAGCCACTGTGTAACCACGGGGTAGCTCAGTTTTCTTTTCTGCAGATCCTGTTTCTGCCTTGCCCAGAAGAAGGAAAGAAGATGAAGGTGAAGGGAGAGATTGCAAACAGTGAAAGGAAAACACGGTTACAAAAATAACAACCTGGTGGATGAAACACACCTGTAATACAAATGTAATGCCTGAATGTGTTAGTTTACTGCACCAGTAGTGCAATAAATGCTACGTGAGGAACTGAAGTTACGATCTGGCTGTCTTGAAGTGCTGTGCCCAAGGATAGTAATGCTGAATCAACTGGGCACTGCTGGTCAAGAGTCTTGACCGGTGGCTCAAGTAAATGCTTAACGCTGTTAACATCGATAAAATGGTGAAACTCGAAGCAGTCATCTTTCTCCGCTACACCGTAAGAGCTGTGCATCTGGTTTGTATAACTGACGTGGTTGAGTAGGCTGACTGCCTGTGAAATGACAAGGTTATGAGTTTGTCTTAGCTTCCCAGTGGCTCAGCTTCAATTTATTGGCCCCTTTCTGCCCCTCTCCCTGCAGCTTTTCAGAATGTTAAAACTCCAGATAAAGCCAACAGGGCATCGTTCACAATTCGCCAGCTTCTTAAAAGACAGTATCGTTTTTTAAAGTTCACCCCAGGCTCGTCAACTGTTGGAGCTGAGGGAGATGACTTCACCAGCTCTGTCACTAATACTGGCCTTTCAGAGCACGACTCCCACTAATATTTTTAACTAAAAGCAGGAAGTCTGCTAAATCTGGGCTGGGAGGGGACTGAGGCGCAGCAGCTTGTGATCTTGAGCAATCTGTTTTCTTCTGCTGCCAGAACCAAGAGTAAGTGCATCTCATCTGCCTCGGCCACGTGTTTGACAGGAGGAACTGAATCAAGCATCAGGGATCCTTCGTGAGGAACTTTTGTGCGAGGTAACCGAACCCCGGGATTAAACCCCACGTGGTACCTGTGTTAGGCGTGAGCTTTATTTTAGTTCACGCCTTCCTGCTTAGCCTTTTATGCTGCTGGTTGTATCCTGGATTCTTGTTTGTGCATTCTCCAAGGCTGTTTTTAAATGAATCCCAAGCTGTCCAGGCATCACGGTGCCCGTGCTCGTGGCATACATTTTGGCAGCTTGCGCCTTGGTTTGGAGAAGTTTTGGAAGCTGTAGTGTTCCCCCTTTAATATCCAAAGCGGAAGCCCTGCTAAAGGTGCAGCACAAGGAGTCTGTAAAGGTTCAGAACAGGTGGGCTCCTGGGGCTTTGCCCTCGGTTGAGCTGGGAGGTGACACGCTGCAGAATGACTTAAAACTCCTGTGAGCTGAGAGAAGTGTGATAAAAATCTCGAGGAAAGATTCCTGCCAGGATGTACGCCCAGGCACTGGCACCACGGCAGTATCCTTTACCTGCAGTCAGTCTGACCGGTACGGTTTCTCAGCTGGCTGCTCTCAAGGAAAAGTAGTTTCTTATGAGACAGGTAACACTATTTATTTATTTTCCTCCTCCAAAGTTGGAGCTAGGCCCAGTTCAGTATGCAGACAGCTAAATTTCTGCAATGAGAGTTCCATCGCTTCTTTTCTTGTTGTAATCTGTTAGTTGTGAGAGTGCTCTCTGCTATTCCTTTTTATGGTCACTTTAAATGAGAACAATCTGTGTTCGAAGCCATAAAGTCTGACACGCTGCAGCGTATGAAAGCACAGTTCATATTTAGGTCTGCGTGCTTTAGTCAGCAGCCAAAGGTGTGCGCTCGGTGGTTGCAGTCTTGTTGGTGTAGTAAAACCAGGCGTGCTCCAAAGATCACAGTCCAGAGCTGTGCGCTTACAGGCTTGGTCCTGCAGTGCCCTGTCACTGCGAGCACCCTGGAAATGGGACTGAGCTAAAGTAATTTTAAAGGGACGTGAGGTAGCCCTGGCCCTCTGAGTGAATTGCAGCTGGTAAGCCACGTGTGCTCCTTGAGTCCTAACCCCAAGCTGTTCGTTGTGGCAGTGAAAGTGTAAATTGAGAATATTCTGCTATAGTTCACACCCTGATGGGACTTTGATCTGGGCAAGCCCTCACAGCAGAGCCATTCCTCAGCATTTCCTAATGCAGCGTGCACATCAGCTTGCTTTCTTGCGTGGTGGTTGCCTTGCCTTCTGCAGTGGCCGTGCTATTTTTCTGCTTAACGGGGATGTAATGGCCTTTGGGGAGTCCCTGTTCCAGCCTGTGCTAAGTGTATTTGTGCTGGCATTCGAGTACAAATACAGCCTGGGGTCGTTGGGATGTAAGATCTTGTAACCATACCCTCCACCACAAGCGTGGTTTGTCTTGCTTGGCATTAACTATCAGTAGTTAGTAGTTTTCTTTGTGTATAACAAAAGTTTTCTTTTTAAGTTGGGAATATTCCTAACTGTAGTAGAGCAGGTAACTGCACGAAGCAACATAATAAGGTAGATGCTATCAGAAGTTATTAACAGCCTGAACGAAAAGGTTCATGTTGATCATTCATATGCTGATCGTTTGGGATGCTGTGTAACGCTTAGAATTCAAGCCCTTAGGTACTGCTCTTGGCTTTTATGGTTTTCCTAATAGTTTCTAGGGTTTGGAGGAAGCTCGGTATCAGTGAGCGAGCCTGCTGTGTAGTCCTGTGACTCGAGGAGCTGAGCGTTACGAAAAATACACGGGATTTTGTGGCAGCTGTCAGATGGGCAGGAAAAATTCAAGTTCGGGAAAATATGGTTGAACCCCAGCAGCACTTACTCAGAGGGAGGGAAATGTTGAACAAAAATGCTTATTCAAAGGTGAAGGTGAAAGAACAAAAGTGCTGGACCACTGTGTTTAGCCCAAACTCTCAGTATTTAGCGAGCAGTTTGTCTGCATGGGTCCTGGCTTGTAGCACTGTGCTCTGCTCCCTACAACGTGTTCTCTGTGGTCTTTATATCCCCTCCTAAGCGCAGAGCTGTTCAGGCCATCCCTTTGAGTTTAAATTACTGTTTTGTAGCCTTGATGCCTCTGCTTAAATGTGAGTAGTTGGCAGGTTGCTTCAGAGACTCCAGCTGCAACAAGTAGATAGGGAAGAAGGCAGATTTTGAACTGAACTTCAATTGTGTGATTCTGAGTGGAAGTAAAACACAGATATGTGGAAAACAAGTACAGAGACTGATTGGCCTCTTGTGCTCTTCAGACCCGCAGAACAAGTGATAGAAGAGGTTTTTCAGTACGTTCATGAATCCATTTCAAATGCTCACTCGTGGAGCTGGCATGCTACAAAAGCAGATTGCAGCAAAATATGTTGGTGTCAAAGAGATTGTGACTGCTCTTTCCCTTGTGTTTTTCTTCCATGATGGCACATTGTAAACACAGTTATGTGTCTGTATTACTCACTTGTTGCTAATTAGATACTTTTTTCCTCATTTGCTAGACTGTTAGTAAGCCAGCCTTCAAAAATTCAGATGTTCTTCAGCACTCCAGGAAAACTCTCTGAAGTCAGAGGGGTGTTTGGTGTAAGCTACTGCAGCTTCCTCAAGGCTCTGTATTCTCAAGAAGATGCAGATTTTCTCACTTGAGAGATTTACAAGAATCCTTTTACTGTGTATTTGTGGGGAACTTAGCTCAACTTCAGCATCTGTCTTCATCACAGCAAAGCAGCAGACCATCTGAGAGCGCAGGTGATGCCATTTTCTCCATGGCTTTTTCACGTGGCTTTTTGTCAGAGTATCGAGTTCATGAGGTAAAATTAATAATTCCCTTAACCACAGTCAGTTATAGGGCATGGAGAACGTTTTCCTTCTTTCTAGGAATGCATGGTGCTCTCGGTGTCCATGTTCAGTCACTTGACAGCAAGCAGTCCTTGAGTATTTTGTGTGTGTTTTTATAATGTCACAACTTTTCAAAAACGTTAGGTACTTATTTTCTACACAAAATACAGTGGCTCTGTGTATCTGCCTTCCATTGTTACTTGAGCCTTTGAGGTGCACTTGGGTTGTGTTTTTTCCAGGCTTTCATAGTCAAGGAGATGCGGCATTGTTTTCTGAGAACTGAGATTCTTGTCCTGTAGATAAGCAGTTCCTGAGATATGGAAAAAATAGCACAGGAATTTGGAAAGTGTGCCTATCTGTGAGTAGCTGATGGGTCTGATTTGCGTTCTGGGACTGGAATTCTGTTTTTTACCTTGGTCAGATGTGTGGGCCTGAGTTAAAGATTGACTTGGCTGAATGCAGGAGGTGTTGTCTCAGAAGAGAATAAGTTTCAGCACCAAACTTTAGAGTTTTGTCAACTGCTTTTTTCTGGCACAAGATCAGAGTTTCTTCAAAACTGAAGGAAAGTCGGTTTCTTTTGATGCCAATGAAGTAGATGAAGTACCTGTTTCGCCCAGGTTGCAATGGAAAACGGAGTCTCGAGCTTTGTTTTAAACTTTTTCCAGGTATGAGCTCTGTCATTTACTGATTTTACTCAGGATTTTTTGCTTCATGTTCTGGTTGCAACTGTAGAATGACAGTTATCAGAGCAAAAACAGTTAACTTTTTAAAAAAGTTAATTTGATCTGATGTATGCTGTAGTAGCTAAATGGCTGCCATGCACAGGTACAGCCCCTGCCTGTTGAGAAGTTGCCTGTTGATATCTATATCAATAAGCCCTTCCTGCTGCTGACAATGCCTTAGCAGACCTAATGTGAAAACATTAAAAAAAAAAATCATTAAGATCTTAATTGCATTGAGGCAAGGCCTAATGAAATGCTGAGCCTGCAGGCCAGCGATCGCGTCTCTCCGGTGATGCTGTAAGTCCAGGTGAGCGGCTTGCCACGCGCGGTGCTGTCACGCTGCCGTTCCCTTTGCTGAGCAGAGGTAAGCACGCTGACTCGGTGGAAGCCAGGTGTGCTGTCCCTCAAACAAGCAGAGCTTCAGAGGATTCGGTGCAATCTGTTTTTCTGGGGAGATGCAACCGCTCTTGCTGCTGCAAGTGTGATTTTAAGAGACTTGAGCCAGAAGGGAAGAGAAAATGAAGAGGGCGAAGTGACAGCTTTAACTCCAGCCTCTCCGTCCTCCGAGTGCCCCGAGGGAGGAGAAGGGCAGGTGCTGTAATCCCTGCTGTGCGGAGCTGCGGGTACTGCCGGGACTCAGGACTCGGTTGGCAACCTCTGGGAGGTGCAAAAATCTGGGCTGCTCTGTGCTTACTGCCGACCTTAGCCCATGGCCCCAGGGGCCTGGAGTTGGATGACTTTTTCCGTGTCTGTCCTTTCCTGCCCTGGTCTATATCTGTCTGGGGAACAGCTGATCCGTAGCTGCAAAATGTCACCCCTCTGTCTCCTCCAAATAATTTTGAAGAATAAGAATTGTTCTCCCTCTCAGCTCGCAAAAAGAGCAAGTTTTTTTCCTGACGTGGGGAGCCGAAGCTCCTGAAGCAACACGAGTAGAACAAACGAACATCCAGGTGATTCCTTATCTGAACAGACAGGAGGAGCGACTGAAGTTCACGTTGGATTAAACACTGTTTTAGTCTTCTGGCAGGATCTGTTTGCATCCAGTTGGGAGAATACACCTGCGTTGTTGAATAAGATATGCTACCAGCTTCAGCCCTGTGGTGAAGATCAAAGCATGATGCCAAAGTATAGTTAAGGAGAATGAAGCTGAGAAATAGGTTGACATTATTCCGGTGGTTAATTATTTACCTGCGGCGGACTGCTCTTAGTCTCATTTTTCTTCACCCGTCAGCATCATAAGGTAATAAACCATGCAGAGATCACATTTCTCTGGGGAAATGGTTGCAAAGGGCCCTGCTTCTTCAGCAAGGACAATTAATGTCTGGCTCCTTTAAAAAAAAAAAAAAAAGAAAGAAAGAAAGCGGAATATATTGAATATTTGTTGAGGGTCTGCAGAAAACGAAGTTTCTGCTTCAGCTGTACGGTTGGTGAAGCACAGTGTGAGAGAGTTTGCTGTCTTGGAGCTCACTCCTGTGAACGTGAGGATGGGAGCTGGCTGTATTGGGGTGGCTGGTAAAGTGGACACGAGTGTAGTGGTTTAATGGGGTCGGATTTTGCTGCTTAAATTAAACAGCAAGTCCTCTTTAGCTTGCTGTTTGCAAAAGAGTTTTTAAGCCCACTCTCCCAGTGGTGGTGTGTGTTAGTGTTACATCAGTGGGTGCAGAGACCAGGCAAGGGCTTCTCTCCTCTTCATTAACTGCTTTTGCAGGCATGGCCGTGGGTTTGCCAGCTTGTTTTGGTGTTGTCACAGCACTTTCACCCCTGAAAAAAAGGTTTTAATAATGAGGACACCACGTGAATGTGCTGGGGTGCTGGGAAAGACCAGTGTCCTTTTGGGTTGCATGTGGAGGAGGAATTGTTTCAGGGGACAGGGGAATAAGAGCACTCATACTATTTCGTACCTGAAATAGTAAATTTGCTTTCAAGCTTCCTAGTACCATAAAGATAATGATGATTGAAGGGAACTCACAGGCAGTGTAAATGGTTAGAAGCTGCAGAGATTAATTTGTTAGGAATCATGTAAGGATTAAATAGACATAACTGGCCTAAGCAGTGAATACTGGGGTTCATAAATCTCACAAGCATGAGAGGTAGAAGCACAGAAAATAGAAAGGAGCTGCCTTTTGGGGTTTCGGTGCTGTGCATTCTTCTGGACATGTGATCTGCTACGCACACAGCAAACTGGACAGCACCGCAAGCAAACACACACACACAAAAAAAAGGTGCTTTGATCAAAACAGAATTGAATCAACACAATTATGCAGATTTATTTATATATATATATATAATAGATTTAAAATGAAGACAGATGGACGGTTCAAAATGTAATGTTTATGTCAGTTGTTAGTATTTTTCTCTGTTGGGATGAAGCTTAGGTGCTGGAATAAGGAAACACATGGTGCTGTTTCATAGATGCTGCAGACATGGCACACAGGTTTTGTTCTTTGCTCCACCACAAGCTTTGTGTGTTACCTTTGGTAAGTCATTCCAGCTGCGGTGCTGTTTGTTTTCTCCTAATTTGGATGAAGTAGGTAGTTGTACTTCCCTGCCTGCAGCGGTTGTCTGAGGATCAGAGACAGAGATGCTCAATTAGACTGAGAAGAGACTTCTAATCAAATTATCTCTAAGTGCTCTAAAGATTAAAAACATGTTTCCTGCCTCTAACCATTCATCTTTTCCAAAAACATTTTAAAAAAAGGCTTTTGGCAGACTCGGTGCTTTGTGGTTGAGCCCCGACAGCCGTTGGGTGCGGGGATGAGCTGTCTGATAGCTGTGCCTGAGCACCCAGCAGCTGACGGCGAAACACCAGGAGGCACGAAGACACCGAGCGTTCGTCCTGTTTCCTCCTGAGGATGCAAACTGTGAGTGCAGATAAATGCCTCTAATAAAAATTCTGTCTCTCATTTGCGTTTTTCGAAGATTTTGAAGCGTCCAGGCTTGTCATCTGACTCCTGTTTCAGTGGAAGCCTGGCTGATTTTCCTTGCAAAGTAAGGAGGAGGAAGCAGATCGCTGCCTAACTGCATGGGCTGTAAAAGCATGCAGCAGTGGAGGAGTTTGTACAGCGTAGCTGCCCGGCCGCAGTGTCTGCAGGCAGGTGGTTGAAACTTACTGGTTTTGTTTTCCAAGGGCACTGTCATGGGAACGGTTGTGTAGGTTAAATACACACTGCTGCTGTCGAAGTAGAAACCCAGCAGCTGAGGTCGGTTGTTTCCTGTCTGAGTTCTTACATACAAATTAACTTTTTAGATGGAGGAAGTTAGAGGAAACTCTGCTGTTTTACTCTTCTGCTTGGCTCGGTGTGGAAGCTCTTCCTTTCGCACTCTTGGGAGAAGAGGAATGGGATGTGGAAACGGTCTTGCTGGGAGCCAGGTGAAGCTGTGTTATGAAAGAAAATGCAGACTGGAAAGAGGACAGCTTGGAGAAATATACGAAACATCTGTGAGCAGGACATCACCCTTCTGTGCAGGAAGGACAAGGATGTTGTCTTTGTCTGCCACTATGCAGTGTCCATCTCAAAAAAAGCTGCTGAATACTTTTCTTGTCCCATTGCAGTAGCTTTAATTTCCTTTCTGTCCTATTAATGCTTGTTCTGTGCTGTTCTTTGTAGAATAAAATGAAAACCAATGAAAGCAGCAAAAGGTAGAGTGTTTGGGGAGAAAGCGCAGGTTCTGAGGAATTAGATGCATCTTGGGAGAAAGGAGCACGCTGTCGGTGTTCCCTGTGGCTTGCAGGTTGTGGTTGGCTTTGCTGTGCTCAGGTGTTACTCAAGTTTCTGGATCTGTGCATGTTCCAGCCCTCTAAATCAGTGTCTGCAAATCTTCATTTGAGCCTTTTGGATATTTGGTCTGAGCCTTCTAGAAACTGGTATGTAGTCAGCTAGGTCAGAGACTCTCCTTTTAGGAAAAAGGCTGTTTTTTCCTTTCAGAGGACACTTGACTTCTACTTATTTTTTGCGTCTGTTTTTCTTTTCTGATCTGATTTAAGATACACAGGTTCCCGTAGGTGACTTCTTCAAGATTCAAGGAAATGCTTTCGAGCACCTAAGGCTGGCTGGGCAAGCTGCAGGAGTAGTGGGGCTGTAGAGCGGCCCTCCCAACAGAGATTCCTCGAACCCTTTCTGTCCTTCTCCTGCTGGATCTGTCCCTCTGTGCTCCACGAAGCTCCTGCAGCAACGTTGTTTATCCTTGTTACGGAAGGTCTGCCCGCTCTGGGTTGCTCTCAGTAGTCAAATCTTGAGTCTGCAAACAAACAAAGCCGCCTTAATTGGGAGTTAATTTTTGTTTATGTCTCAGACACAGGAGAAATGCAGGCTGTACCTAATTGCTGTAATATTGAGATGGTAATAGTAAAGTACAGACGAGATCTTAGGGGTGATTAAAAGGCAAATTGGGGGTCAGGGAGGGGTGTCGCCACGGGCACAGTGGCAGTGGCGTTGGATGTGAGATTGAGGCACGTGGTAGTGTGGTGCTGGTCCCATCTGCCCTGCTGAGCCCCACTCCTGTAGGGTTAAACAGTAAGGAAAGCACAAACGTGTGTGTAAAGGTGTGCAAAGTAACTATTAAAAATCATGTGGACGTTCTTAAGAGGAATCAGGTACTTCATGGTTTTGTCAATGTTTGCTCTTACAAATTAGGTAAATGAACTTGAATCCCTCCCAGATTCACGTGTCCAAATCAGAAGCGTGTGCGACTCGCACTGTGCAGTTAATGCCGTTGAATTTAATGTTTTAATTATGATACTGGAACGAACATAGCACATCAACCACAACTTAAACAACATCAATACGTAACTGCGTCTGGCAAGAATAAATATCTGACATCTTTGATGCCAGCTGTACAGAACGTGAGGCAGAAGCCAAACAGATGAATTTGAGCTGGAAGATTAATAGTTTTGCAATGAATTTGCTGCTTAAGAAATTGCCTTTCAGCCAAAAGCACTAGGCCATCTTTCTGTCCGGGCACAGGCAGTGTGCTGGGCATTTGAAACCACAGGTTAGAGCCTGTCTTCTAGTGTCTGTTTATATGGAAGTAAAATTGTCGTGTTTATGTTATGATGTGAAGCAAGCCTTACTAGCCAGAGGTTTTTTTGTTTCCAATTATCTCGTAGGCAGTGAGAAGGACTATCTGTTTTGCTCAGTGCAGAGAAACAGAACAGATGGCAAACAGAAATGTTTGTAATTCTGTGTTTCGATTGTTTTCTCCTGTTGCCGTCTTGTTTGTTACTATTTGGCCGCTTTGGTCAGGTGGATTTGGGTGAGTTTTGGGGTACCTGATGGATCTCTCCTCTGTTCAGCATGCTGGTGGGAGTGTGACAGACATCTTTTAAAGGAAAAAAAAAAATCTTTAGCCTGCTGAGGCTGTTTGGGAGCTTCACGAAGGAGGTCTCGATGTTTGCGTTCCTGTCTGGTACGAATACCGAGTTGCCTTTGTCTCTTGATGCTACAAGTCATCTCTTGATAATGCCTATTATGATTATTCTCACGTACCAAAACTCCCATGTAAAGCTACTGGAAATGCAGGAGGAAGGAGCAAGAAATACTAGCACAGTGGAGAAGGTGGCTGGTGAAGAAGTGTGGGGCTTCAGCATCTCTTTCTGACGGGTGAGGACTGGCAGCCCCTGGGGCCGCTGCTCGCCTCCCTGCCCGGGGAGCCGAGGCAGTGTGTGAGCTTTTCCCCTTGCTGTTTGGATGCTGTTCTGGGAGGTGAGCCTGGAAGGCAAGCAGTAAGGTTCTGCAAACAATGAACACGCTTGGTTGGCAGCAAAACAGAGATGGATCATGTTGAATAAACCCAAAATAATGTTACCATTCCTTACCAGAATAAAATCTCGAAGTGAATTGGGAGTTGGCTGAGCCCAGTCCACGTGGTTTTCAGGGTTTCATTTACCTGCCAGTTAATGTGAAACTCTGGCTGAAAAGGGTTCTTTGATTTGCTGCTTTAATCCTCTAGAGATAACGCTTAGTGTTCGACGTAGCCTGTCTTTCCATGGAAGAAAAAGTTGAGTCCCTTAAAGTCAGTAATAGTTTTACTTCTGACTCCACTTCGCCTGCATGTGAAACATGATGAACTGCGAAACAAAAGCGAGCTCTGTTTTAAAATGATGCTAAAGACTTTCTACTGATTGCTGGGGAACCGCCTGCAGCTGTCGGCTTAGGATTTCAAAACAGAAAGGCAGGGAAGTCAGTTACTCACTGTTTGACAAAGGCTGGGTTCCGCCTGGTATGCAGTTTTGTAAGGAAACAGGTAATCATTCACGCCATAATGGAGGCATGAAATAGCAGGCTGGCTTGACCAAGAGGAGAAGAAAATAAGCAGTTTTCTCCTGATTGCAGGGAAGCCGTAAGCACCGATTATGTTTGTGCTGTTTGAAATCTTCTGCTATTATCTCTATTGCATTTCGTCTGTGATTTATATTCTTGGAGCCGATTCTCCTTGTAAAATTCACTTGAAAAATTGTCTTCCTCCTTTCTGTAGAAGGAGTCTGCAAAAGATAGTATAATCCGTTTAAAATCTTGACATTTGACAAACCTGAGGTAGGAACCAATAAAGCCTAATGGAGCTACTGATACGCTGATTGGTAATAGCTACTAAATTGTACTTATCGTATTCATAAATAAGATGTCAGTGAAGTGAGAATACAAAAGTAACTGAATTCAGTGCTGCCATGTGTTTCACGGGGCTGTGAAGAGCTCTTGCCCACTGGTGTGTCTTGCTGCGTTATGCAGCACGTCAGGCAGGATCGATCCCACTGGTCCACTCTATCCCACGTGTCTCTGGTGTGTTTTTTGGTCTGTACTGATGCTGTTTTGATTGTCTCGTTGTTTTTAATAACAGCCAGGATAGGAGGGGGGAAAAAAAACCACCAACGCCTGAAGTTTTTTGTCTTCTCCTTTCCATACGATGCAGCTATCAAGGTAAAGTTCCAACAGGCGGTGATGCTCTGGTCTAAGTATGTCCAGTGCTAAACGGGGCAAGAATTCAGGGAGTTTCTTGTACAATAGCCAGCACTGACAAAACTTCCCCCTGGACTCTAGTGTTGTTTCAGTGGCAGAGGGGTGTGTGCGTGTGTGTTTTGGTGGTGTGCGTGTTTTTTGCACGTGAGACGTGGACACCGGATCGCGACCCGCTGGCATGCGATGCGGAGCACTGGGGAAGGAGCACACTCAGGCCTCCCCCAAACGAGTAAATTTTGGTGGAAACAGGGGTCCCTGCCTTTTGATGTTCCTTATTTGGTTGCTCAGGAGGTAACTCAGCTGAAATAGTGTTGAGGCAGCTTAAATAAGGTTATGTGCTCGGTTGCATTGGGAAGCATGCAAACGATGCTAATGCGTTGCGATGCGTCGCATGCAATTCTTTCTAATAAAAAGCTGGGAAAATAAAAGCTCATAACAGAGCTCTTTGCCATCCTCATGTGTGTAATGCTCTGCTGTTTGGCTGATCGAATCAGGCATTTGATTATATTCAGTTTTTATTACTGCAAAGGCTCGAATTAAGCTTTCAGTGTGGTTGTTTACATGAACTTCAATTCACGTATATCCTATATAGCACGTTTGGGTGCTAGCTCAACAAATTAATTTGGCTGCTTGTTGCCTGTTGAGCTTTCAACCTTCAATAAAAAGTAAGCTTTACTTGTGGCATTTCGAACGGGGGAGAATTAATTCAGATAACGTTAGTGGTGCTCTGCCACTCAGCCACAGCGAGAGGTACCCGTGGGTCTCATGTGAATTCACCGATGCGGTGTTTGCCATAGGTATTTATGCCCAGAGCTTTCATTGTCTGGCAGCCCCCCTGTTCTCCTCAGCTAGCCGTTAGTGCATTGGGTACGTTATCTGCTTTATCCTTTTGGAAGCGTAAATCTCAAACATCTTCGAAGAGTATTATTACCAAAAGGCTGAAGGTGGCTCATTGCTTCTCAGAGGAGACGGCTGGCGGAGGAGAAGGGGAGGGAAAAAAAAAAGAAAAAGAAGAAACAGGATTGTCGTCTTGCATGTTTTCCATACACTTTCTTACATGCAAACATTTCTGCTCTCCTATGAAGCTGAATATACGTATCCAGTATAAGTCATCCAGATTTGACATCTCCATTAATGACCTGTAGCACAAAACCAGATTGGTTTTTCTAGAGAAAATTCTTAAAATACCTTACTCTTTAGAGTAACGTTGAGGATATTCGTTTTTTTCTAGATAGGTACCTTCTGAGATTAAAGAAGGGGGTTTAGAAGTGGACATCAATCCAACTTGGAGGAGGACATAACACTTAGTCACACCGATATAAAAGCCTGATGCACAAACATATGCTTCTGTCTTCATTTCTCGTCCCATGCAGTAATGAAGCAAACGCTTTAGGTGATGGATGTAGCCCAGATCCCTCCAAGTGTCCATGTGGAAATCTCAAGGCCTGATTGCTGCAGCTAACTCTGCTAGGTGGAAATCCACGAGCTGTCTCCTTCAGCCTCCGGCAGTTCTCCTGATCTCCACAACAACCTCAGTGAGCTGCTGTTTTCTGAGAGAGGGCTTCTCCACCACGGCCGAGTGCCTTTTCAGTTGCTGGTTTGTGTTGCTGTAATGTCTGTGGGTGGCTGGAAAAGCTTGTAAGCCTCAGCAGGAGCCGGACCTTTCCCTGTGGAGCTTGTTCCGTGAAGGGTGAGGAGCAACATGGGTCTTGGAGCAGTTGGCCTTTGGTGGCATGCAGCACGGGACCTGAGCCCACCCGTAGCTACCTGGTGTGCTGAGAAAGGGAAGGAGGTGGAGGCGATTTGTCACGAGCTGGGAAAATAACAAACAGCAAGGAAAGGTCGTCATTAAAACGTGGCCCGTGGGGTGAAGGAGGAGGAACCTGTGAGTTCACATTAGGTCTGGTGCTTCTGGTAACCTGTTGCTGGTAGGTGTTTGGAAAAGAATTTAGAAATAAAGAAAAAAAAAAGGCACAAAAAGGGAAGTGCCTGGTGCACCGTGCAGTCTCTTGGTGGGATTTGCTCTCCCCTCAGCAGCACACGTGCCTGGGAAGCCGTGCGTCCCCTGCCTGCCGAACGGAGCCCCCTCCTCACGCCGAAGCCTTCACACCACCGCAGTGAGCCTCCAGCGGGAAGCGGGGGAAGAAATGCCTTGAAGTTCTTCTAAATACAAATTAATTGCTGTTTGAAGGATGCTGTGTAAACGCAGTAAGGTGGAGCAGCTCACGCTTGCTCCTCAGCAGCGTTGCTCCTCCCCGTTATTTGGTAGCACCGAACGGCAAGCTTGCTGCCAGCAGTAAGCAGATGTTAAGTGTTGCTTTTGAGTAACCTCCCTGTAAGCGCATTTAATTTATAATTAACAGCTCTAATGTGCAAACGTTACGTGCGTCCTAGTAGGAGGGATGCAGACTGTTGGATCTTTGAGCACTTGTTAAATATTGATGACTGAGTGGCTGGTGGCCGTGCAGTTAACTGATTTCCTGTCGTAGCAGAGGCTTGCTTAGAGCAGGCAGACATACAGCCTGATGATGTCTTGTTCCTTTACAAACCACAATGCCGCAGCAGAAGGAAAACCCAGATGGTCCGTAACTCCAGGTGATAGTCCCAGCCTGAAGCAGGGCGTTAAGGAATGGGGTTTTCCCCTCTCCTCCTGTCGGCGGAGTTTGTAAAGCTTTGAGCTGCCCCCAGTGAGCTGAGAAATTTCACCTGGAAAATATTCCATCACATGGAAATTCAGAAATTTAGATATATCATAACTGCCTCGTTTAGGAAGACTGAAATACAGTGAAGATGCTTTAGGTTCCTTCAGAGGAAGGAGTTTTTGCAGCTTCTGAGGTGACCTGTACTGTACATACTCCTTCAGATCAAAGCTGACAAAAAGGAGAAATGGGGTCCCTATCTTTTAGGGACGAGGTATAACTTTAAATTCAGCTCGTATACTTTTCCACTTTATAGTCATTAGCTTTGTTAGTCATTAGCATTAGCAAATGGTTTAGTTAGCGTATCTAAAATGAAGGTTGTCCTTGTGTGTTAGTGTTCTAAGGATGATTTTTTTTGCTCTTATCAAGAGAAAGTGGATGCAATGTGCCCAACGTGAGTTGTGGTTTGTTGTGTAGGACGGGCTGTAACCATCACAAGCTGACGCAGAGCACTCTGCTGGATTTATTTACCTTATTTTAGGGCTCGTTTTAGCGATGCTTCCACTCAAATGGGGACACCTCTGGAGGCAAAACTGGGCTTGAACTGCCAGCTTCAATTGGTGAGTTAGGCAGGTGAGAGGATTTACCGGAGATGGCTTAGAGGAAAGTTGCCTGCATAAAGCAGACTTTATTTGGTGTTGCACCAGGGAGCCTGCTGGCCGCAGCGGCCCAGTTCCTCCGTGGCAGCTTCGTGGAGGTGTATGGAGCTGGGTAAGAGATGCTGCCTTACCGTCGTTGCATTAGAGCATCTGGGGATAATCTGTTTGCATTGGAAGAACGACATCTGACAGATGCCGATGCTTTGGTGGGCCTGGGGAGAAGGGCGGGAGCTTTCGGCTGCTGCTTTCCCTGCCTTTTGCACCAGCCCTTCAAGTAAATGTCCTGAGTGAATTCATAGAGGAAGAGGAAGCCGAGCAGCTCCTAATTGCCTGGAGTTCAAAGGCTCTGGGGTGAAAAGCGAGCAGCTAGCATGCAGATTTGCTTACCCCCCCCGAGGGCACGGCGGGTGCATCCGAACACACCATGCAGGGCATACGGGGGCTTTGATCTTCTCTTACTGGGTTTAATTGTTTTTCTTAGAATAATAAGCTTTAGAAAAAGCCTATGGAGATCTCTACTGCAAATGTTTCTTTGTTCTCCTTGCCTGCTCTGCAGAAAGGCTACGAACGTGCAGGCTTCTCGTCCAGTCAAGACTTTGAAGGGTGGACAGGTGTCAGCAGCGTGGAAGCTGGCAGCATCAGCAAAGCCACAGCCTTTTGATGTGTTTAGGTGAAAAGTCTTCTTCCATCACCATTCCAGAAGCTGAGACTTCCACAAGAAAGATAGAAAAGGAAGCAAAAGTGTCTTTTCTTGACATCTGGCAACACTTTGGCATGTCTCTTGGGGCACTGGCAAGGTTGGAAACCTCTGTCCACGAATATTTGATAGTGGTAGGTCCTTAGACAGAAGTCCTCAAGTGCCAGGAGATGCTCATCAGGACCTTTGCTGAACTCTTGGGTCAGTGTGGCCTCAACAAGCACGGCTGCGCTTCTTTCATCCCAGAAATGGAAGTGGATTTTCTGGGTGTCTCTGCTCTAGCAGCAACCTTTATTTGGCGGTCTCCCTTCTGGCAGGACTGTTTTTGAAGCTCATTCTCCCAGCAGAGCTCTTTTCTGAGAAGACAAACAGGTCATCTACTCAGATGAGTTTCATAGTTTGATGGTTCTTCTTTGCTTTGTTTTGGTCTAATGCTTATGTAGACCTCTGAGGAGTTGTCCTCCCAGGTAAAGTGGTTCTGTAGCTGGGGTGCTGGTGCTGAACCCAGCTTGTTGCTGCTGTTCTCTGAATAAAGGCTGGAAGCTCGTGACCCTACTGGTCACTGGTGTGCTTGTAGTGGCCCCTTGAATCTTGTTGCTTACAGGTTATTACCATTGTGGCTTTTGTCTCTTTTTTTTTTTTTTAAATATCTGTATATTTTTTTCCTGCTGCCAGGATCTAATAAATGGCAGCTTTACAGTTCCTGACAAAACTTGTTGAAGTTTCTTGTAAGTTATATTCTTAAGTTCTCTGGTTTCTGGCTGTGGATGTTCTTATAGTGGCTGCCTTAGACATTTTTTTGATGTTGCCCATCAGAAGCTATGGGAAGGAGAATGATTAGCCTTCTGCTTACTTGCCTTATTATGCCATTGTTTTCTCTGGTTAATTTTTAACAAGATTAAAAAGTATATTAAGCACTCCCTGCAAGTAGTTTGAGCATCCACAGTGCAGTAACAGAATACAAAGCTGGAATATAAACTAACCACTGAGTTCCTTTGGGGAATTACTCTACAGTTGTCTGTTATGAAGGATGTAAATCTTTGTACATGCATATTAATACCGACCACTGACAGAGAAGGGCTTTTGATTTGCTCTAATCTGTCAGTTCTTCCATCCCTGCCTATTTTTCTTCAACTAATCAAAAGAAAATTGTAGTTTCCCATTGGAAAGCTACCTATTTACAGCTGCCTGCCCTAAGTCTTTGGGCTCATCTAACTGCAGACCTTTAAAAAAAAATAGATGAAGGAACAGAGGTATGGATGTTTGTTATAAAGACATCTTTTTATGGTCTGTTGTTTTTAAATAACTATATGGACAGGTCATTCCTGGAAACGTTGCCGCAGGCTGTGTGCTGCTTGGCTGCCTGCTGGGCTCAGCGTGGCCGTGGCTGCATCCGCGGGATTTTAACAGGAGCACAAGTTTAACTGATGGGAAACGCTCTTCAAAAGGTAACTAAGTAAAATGTAGCTGCTGACATGTAAGAAGAGTGCAATGAATTATTTTTACGAATGGAAAGGTGAGCAATGGTTGCCGCTTGGGTTTATTGGCGTGTCAAGATTCCCCGTGGTTTGTGGTCAAACCCTGGGGAGGTCCAAGAGGTTACAAAACAGGAACACATGAAGGGAACAGGTCGTGTCCACAGCGGGGAAGAGGTGAAGTCTGCTAGAGAGGTGGGGAACAGAGGTGTTGTCAAGCAGTGCCCGAAGGCATTGAGCTGTGAGGCATTGGAAGTCTGCACAGCGAAAGTAAAGAGCCTGGGAATACAGTGCTTAAACAACTCAGAAGTTCATCTTTTAGGTATATATAACACCCCCCTGCTTTTTATTGTTTGGGGATGGGTATGGTTAGTTGTATGCTAAATAGAAGAGTCCATTCTAAATGGAAGTGCTAAAGAGCAGCTCTCTTTTCTGAATTACTTCCTTTTTTTTTTTTTTTTTCCTGTGTGCTACAACCTGTCCAGTGCCTTCAATCCCAAAAGCCCTTTAAGAGAAAAACGAGAGTTGGCTAAAACTCTGGTAAACCTCTAAGTGTATAAATCTGACTCCACATCCTTCTGTTACTTCTCTTCTCTTATCTCGTTTCAGCTGAAATATAAACAAGCTTTTTCCTGGCTGGCAATTTGAAGAATTACTGTTTCTCCTAGAGATGAGTTGGAGCACTTTTTTGGAGGGAGATACGGAAACAGCTGTGTGCATTAAGATACTCTCTTTGTAGGATCTTTGTAGGAAGAGATGCAGCAAGCCCACTTTTCTTATCTCACGGGATCTATTATAAGCATATTTTTGAAAGCAAAGTCCCTCTTGGTACCCTTAAATATTGCAGCATTTCCCAGGCCAGGATTTCTGAAAGCATGGCAGCAGAGCAGAGATGCATTATGCGGGACAAATGACAAATCCTGTCTGTGCTGACAAATTAATCTTCGGACCTGGAGTGGTGTTGGAGAACAGATGGCACAGCTCTCGGATGTAGGCTTGCTTTCACTTTTGGTGAAGCACAAATACATTTTCACGCTGTAATCCCTCCCTCTCAAAACCTCACCCCTTTAGGATCTGCAGACTTCCTTCTAGCTGTTGGATCCTGTCTCCCGTCCTGAAAGTGAAGCAGGTTGGGAAGAACTGCAGCTTTCGGGCAACCGGGCTCGATCGCAACTGGATAAAGATGCGAGACTTCTGGTGCCTTGGACTTGGGAAGGCTTTTAGATCTGCTTCCCAGTGTAGGAAGGGAAGAGAAAGAAGGTTTGATGAAATAGCAAGAGGAAATACTGGGTGGTTCTTTGTGTTCCTCCTAATAATACGTTTTCCTTGTATAGTTGTCTCACTTCAAGGCCCATCCTTAAGCTTGTTGGAAGTCATCTCCCTCTGAAAAGTGAGGGCCAGCTGCATTGCCATTCCTTCTTCAAGATCACCGGGACATATTTACACTGAAATTACTGCTTTGCTGCAAGAGGCCTCTGGGTTACTTTTTCAAACTTGGATTTGCCCCGAGGAAGGGCTTAAAAATACTCTGGGGCTTTGGAATGAGCTGCAGGGTCGAGATGCACGTGTTGTAGTGCAGTCCCCACAGAGCCACGTGGATCATCTGGCAGGAGGTGTGGTAGGCCCCTGGTAAGGCAGGAAGGCTGAGTCAGGGGAAAATAAGGATATTTGTCATCGTTTTTATTTATTTTTTTTTTAAATTTAGGAAGGAGAAGTACATCCTGAATACTCCCACGTGTCAGAAGTGTCATCCCAGGGTGAAATGCAGCCTAGCACAGCACGGTTAGCCCAGAATCTGTGCTGTCTCCTGCGGGGGGTTGTGTTTGGCCTGAAGCCTTCCAGAGGACGCAGCTGAATCTCAGCAACATGCCTTGGAGCTGCCGTTTGTGCTGAAGCCGTTGTTGCACGATGAGCTATGACCAGTAGAGAAGCAATGTAAGCAAGGGGGCAAATTACTGAAAAGTTGAAGAGAGGGAGGGAGAAGGTGTTTTTGCAGCTCAAACGAGCACTTGCAAAATGATGGTAGGTGGCTGCTAGGGCTCCTGATACCTTGTTTTCCTGCTTGTGTGCTTGCTTATAAGCACGGCACAGAAATCTAGCAGTCAATATCTCCAAAACAGGCCGTGGTGACTCATTTTAAAAAGGGAAATACATTCTGTGCAGTTATCGCAAACCCGGGCTGAATACAGATTCATTGTTTGGTAATCGCGGTTGTTCGAGATCTGCCAGCCCAGTGGACTGCGACAGCACCTGCTTTTTTCCTCCTTTCACTTGGTTTTTAACCTTTCTGGAATGTCTGGAGATAGCTTGATCTCGAATGGCAGATTGTTACTCCGTGATGAATTAATTGCTCAGTTTGTTTCTCTTAGAGTCAGGCTGGAGCCGACACCATTCAATACGCAGAGACCTTCTGGGTGTCTTTATTAGAGATGAAGAAAAAAATATATATGCAAGACAGTACAGAAGATAAAAGCAGCTATCTGTAGCATGTCTCTCCACTGAACAGTGGCTAACATGGCTTTTTTCCCCTCCTGATAAAACAAGGAGGCAGCATCTGGAGCGGTGCCTTCCCTGTGTTCCCCATCGAGTCCTACCTTGCCCCTTCTGGTGGCGCTTGGAGGCCCCAGGGCTCATCCTCAGGCATTGCAGCTGGTGATTTCCCCCAGGATTTTTACCTCCTCTCCTGCCCAGGGAAAAAGTGTAGCGCTGGGTTGCTGTTGGAAGGCTTGCTGCAAGATAGGTTTTAATTACTGTGTGTTTTAATGCAGCGTAATTAAAATAAAGGGTGGAAAGCTGACGCTTAGTGGAGCAGTGTGTTGTGTTAATGTGCTTTTCTTTCATATCATTGCCTTAGAGAGCAGGAAATGGGAACATGGGAGACCATAGCATTGACAGTAGCAGGCTGTGGCACTAATTTTTCTGTAAAGGCTGCTTGTGAGTTTTCCTTGAGGCACTGCCGAGCCCACCTCATGCTACAAGAACAGGAATTGCCTGGCTGCAACGAGCAGCTTCGGGCAGCTGAGAGAGGACCTGAGCCTTCTGGGAGTAGTACCCCATTTTTGCTGTTGAAATAACAAAAGTGCCCTATCTTCTCAGGTTTATACAAGCAAAGAAAACAGATTTAAATACGTAGTTGTTGGTTGGCTGCGTTTTGATTCAGAGTGTTTCATAATCTTTTGGCAAGGCAAACCAAAATGGAATAAATCAAATGGTGTTCTCAGAAAGTCCACGGGGTGATTTTTTTTTTTTTTGTAGAATTCCTTATGCAAGGTAGCTTTTTCATGAGAAAAGTGCTCTTTTTGTTCTTGCTTTCCCTGCCTGCGTTGCAGTTTTCCACAGAGCAGAAGTTATGGTTTGGGTTTGCATTTGCAGTGCTGAGAGAGATCGGAGGCTTTCATGCTCCCTCCTATAGGGAGGGTGATATTAGCTCCTTACATAAAACTGGTCACGCAGAAATTTGAGCTTAAGTTTGCAGCAGCAGTCACCCAGCCTCGTAAAAGATTGCTCACCGGATCAGTTAATTTCAGAAAATACGATGTAGGTAGGTTCGGTGGTTTGCCACTCTCAAAAGTGGTGGGTTTTGCTTGTATGTTTGATTGAAATTACGCGTTTGTTAGTTTGTTTTCATAAAATAAAAGCAATATTGCTGTTCTCATCTCTCCCCCACCCTGTTTCTGGCTGCTTGGCTCGTTCGTGCTGCTGCACTAGTGCCTGAAGCTGTGCTGTGACCCAGTCACCGAAGTGCCACTGCTGAGGTCGGGGAGGCGGCGTGCCTGCTCTGAGAGACAGGAGGTACCCTTAGGGACCTAAGCCCTTTGGAACCTAAGGAGACCCTTAGGAATGGAAATATTTCCTTAAACTCTGTACGTATTTTCCATTGTGCACCAGCTGGTGTTTCCACGCTGACTACATTGGGTTGCTCCAATCGGTTACCATGCCGTGTGTTAATTTTGTGGTGGCTTCTGCTGGCAGGGTCCTACCCTCAACTCGTGCCATTGTGCCGTGGCCGAGCACTGCTGCCAGGCGTCCTGTGTGAGGTGAGGACAAAAACCCCTGAACAAACCCCTGAATGCTGCTTACAAGCCCCTGGCCAGATTTCAGCACATGGCTGTGACTGCACTGTGGCTGCTTGTAGCCAGACGTCCTGCCAGGTGCGTGCGTTTCTGTTGCAGAAAGGCTTAAAAACATCTCTCTTTAGCCTTTCTGTGGCTAGGTGAGCTCTCACATGTAAGAGAGTTAGCAAGATCGTTCTTACGGGATCTCAAGGCTGTGATGCAGCCAGCTCGCGGCACGGCTGTTCCAGCTGTCAGCAGTGCTCGTGCAGGCGGTCGTGCCTTGGTCCTGCAGCGCAAAGCCCTCCCTTCAGCTGCGGTGATGGCTGCCTTCATTTCCTTGTCAGTGGCACAGCAGCTGCTGTTCCAAGCAGCGTGAAAAGGGCACGGCAATTCTGCTGTAGGGGACAAGCACATGATTTAATAACTTCGCTGAAACTGGAGATTTAAATCCGGAGGCCTAGGGAGAAGGTTAATTCAGCCCCTCGTGCTTCCCAGTTAATCCACCTAGTGCTTGCAGAGAAAAAGTTCATTACCGGGATCTCAGTTCAATTCTACTGGTCCATGGCTTTTGCTTTTCTTCACAAATTCTTTGCTGGTGGTTTTAATGGATAGTCTTCTGCATATAAAGATGCTTTCAATGGATCATGAGTGGTAAATGTTAAAGTCTAGGGAATAATAGGATTAAATACCTTAACAGATCTCATTTTGATAAACTGAATTGAACATATTAAATATTTTTAATTTAATACATTTATATTAGTTACTAAATATATTAAAATATACATTCATTGTTGAATGCATTGTTTCCTCCATAAACAAAATAGATGCCCAAATTCACAGCAAAATAAATGAATTAACCTTCAGATACAGGCAGGCTGCGGTTCAGTGTCTGGGGAGGGCTGGACAACAGGCATCTAGACTGTGATGGCAAAGTTGCATGTCAAGAGTCTGTGTTTTAAAAACAATCCCAAACCTGTAAATAACCCTTAGAAGAAACAAGTAACACACGTTTACAGTTGTATGGAAGGCTACTGAGTATTACCACGGGCTGTTATAACCTGCGTGCTTCAGGGTCTTCTGCGTAAAACAGATCAAATTCTGAACATCTTCTCCTTGCTGTTAGGCTGTAAGTTTCTAAATTTGTGTGTGTGTGTAATTGCCTCCCACAGATGGAGTCTGGTGGTAGGTAAGTATGTGTGTGCTCTGTTGCAGGGAAACTCTTCTGCTTGGGTGAGGAAATGACCAAATTACAGTGTGTATTGTAGCTTTTTGGCTTTCTTGGGCTGCTACCCCTTGTGTGTGTTTAATACTACTCGTGTCTAAGGTATTTTGCTATTTCATCTAGGTTTTTGACTGCCTTTGTTGCCTGAAGGTTGCATTACACAAATTTCTCAGTGTTGGACATCCCCAGAGTGGTTTAGTGTGGTTTAGTTTATTTATTCCTGAAAAGTGCTTGTTCCAGGTAGACACCCAGGGCAAAGTCAGTGTCTTTGGAATACACAATGCATGACAGATTCATTTATCACAGATAAACGTTGTCTTTGTCCTAATGGGACATTCATGTCCAAGCAGTCGAGCTTGTGATTCTTTAAAAGCAAATCACGTGAAGGCAACAGGCAGTTTCAGTGAAGAGACCTTCTTCACTTGTAGCTTGCCTTTCCTGCCTTCTCAAAGGGGTTTGGCCTGCAGATCCTGAAATGCTTTGGCCTTCAGACAAATGTGGTATATCATCCCTAAAGCTTCCCGGAGGAATGAGTGGTCCTGGTCATCTCTGCCCACTACTCCGGGGGTGTAGTGTAGAGGGGATGCTTCGTGTGTGCCTGCCAAGCTTTGGCAAGCTGCGTTGTCAGTGGCGTCTTTTAATGCCATGCATGTCAATGGCTAACTTCTGATAAATAGTATGTAATCATGAAGCAAAGGGGAGCGATCTTGGGCTGTAGTGGCTTTTATTTTATCCGATATAATTGAGTGCCATTCTGTTATTCGGCAGTAAGACTCCAGGTAAACGTCGTGCCCGCTTTTAGGACACGTTGCAGATGCCGGGGTGCTGCAGAACACCAGGTGGGCTGGGTGCTGCCTTTGCCGAGACCCCCCTTGCGCCCTAACCTTTCTGAAACGTGCTTCCTGTGTTTGTGCTGCAGGTGCAGCTCTGGAGGCAAACCGGGACCTGGGCGCGCCGGGAAGGAGCCCGCTACAGCACGCTGGTGCCATCTGATGGTAAGGCTCCTGGTGGGGTCTTCGGACAGCTTCCCCGGGACAAGGGTGCTTGTCTCCGTCTGCTAAGGAGAGAGATGCAAGCACGTATCTCACGAGGTTCGGTGGTGTGGCTTCTGCTGTGAGATGAAGTTAGTTGCTTGTCATACGTATGTTCCAGAAGACATCATAATGCGTGCATTAAGGAAATGTAGAATGTAATGCTTGGTTTTCTTTATTCATCCTGTACTTTAAAAACAACTTTTAAAGTTAAGCTGCAACTTACAATATTTTTTTTTCACTCCGTTTGTTGTTCTTCTCCCAGAAGTGACTATTAATTACAGGCATGGTCTTCCCGTGATAACTCTGACGTTGCCCACAAGAAGGGAACGCTGCCAGTTTGCTGTTAAACCAATGGTAGCGACAGTGGGGGCATTCCTGAAAGATGTACAGAGAGAAGATAAAGGAATTGTGAAAGCAGAAGTCTTTGCAACAGGTATCTTACATTCCTGTCTGTCTTCAGTTGATTTAAAAAGGAATTAATTCATTTTGTACTTCTCACTTGAAACGATTTCAGTCCTCCATCATGTTTAGCATCATTGCTTTTGGGATAGTTCCTGAATACTTCTGAGGTTTGCTGGTGTTTCAAATTCAGTATCTGAGTCTTTTTAGAAAGGCTGATTTAAAATGCAGAATTGGACATATTATAACTTCCCCAGTAGTTTCCTCTATTATTTTTTTTTTCTGGTAGCTTCTCTTTGTCCTGCTGTTTTTGAATAAATGAGTCTCTTCTGGTTTCCTTGGTATCTGTTTCTGTCCTTGTTCTCTGTGACTGTTCTGAAAGGCAACCAGTCTGGCTCCTAAATACGGTGTCTGCCAGTTGTTCCCTGTTCTCTGGAGCTGGAAGAATCTGTTTCCCCTAATGCAAATGTGAACTCCTATGTAAAATGTATTAGGAGCTAAGCAACCAGATAATGTGTGCAATGATAAAGGGCAGCTCTTTGAAACTCAGAGAGGTTTCATTAATCAGCTGGAGTACCGTATTTCGGGGCCCTTGGGTTGAAAAGAAAAGGCTATACTTACATGTTAGCATTGATATGATTTTTCTCCTTGTAGCATGTTGTTTATTCCATCGTCCCATTCATTCCGGTAATTTTCTTAAGCTCAGATTTTTCATGTGTTTTGCTTCATTGGTCTACTCATTGCTGAAAGGTAACATCCAGTTAGTTAAACTGGCTTTCCACTTTATTTCTGAGACAACTTGGTTTGTATTTTGATGGCACTCTGCAGTTTTTGCACAGCAATTCTGAAAAGCTGGGTAACTCCTGCACTAGGAGGGGACTTGATCTCAAACATACAACTGAAATGCAGCTCTCTTGGCTGAATCTGACACAACAGATGCCTGAATTTGGCTTCCCCTCATTTTCAGCGAATGCAAGTGGTTATTTCTGGGGAGGTGTGCAGCCCTTTAACTAAAAGCAGTTGTTTCCTCACACCCAGCTCCTCACCACCCTTCAAAAAAAGATGGTATATCCCTATTAAAAGATTTATTTTCCATCAGATAACACACAGAAGAAAGGATGGGGTCAGGGCAGGTTGTCCAAAGGTTCATAACTGTGTGCACTCTTAATGTGCCCTTTCTTCCTGGTTGATAGTTCAGGGAGCTGCAGGGACTGAAAATAGATCGATGCTTCTAGATTAGGAAGCCATGGATCTTGGAGAAGCTGTTTTGGTTGTCTTTGAAAGTTGACTTAGTAAAGCAGAAAAATATCACATAGAGCAAGGTATTTGCATTCTCTAGATCAATGGAGGTGTGATCTGTGTGGATCCCAGCGCGTGCGTGAGCTTCATGTATGCCAGAGCTTGTGCATGGTTTTGATTTTATGTTCTATCTGCTGGACAGCAAAGGTAGAAAATTCTCTTTAAAAAGATAATTTTCTGAGAGTGTCCTGTATTTTTCAGAAGGCACTGTGGCAAATCATCATTGTCAGCAGCTGGCCTTCCCCTTAACATGCAAGTTTTCACTGAAGATGATTCCTCAGGAGGTTGAGGCAGGGCTAACCAAGAACATGCAAACAGTCACCTCTCAGTACTGCTGTCTCTGCAGAAACATCCATGAAATAAGTGTCTGTGATTCAGTGATGAATCCCATCTTTCTGTGTTATGTCAGGAAAGCTCCACGTTAACTACTCATTCTGCTTCAGTGCGAACTTCAGTTGGTTGTGAAGCACAGTTCGGGCTGTTTTCACCTAGTTCGGGCTGTTTTCATCTGTTTAAACCCCCAGCTTTGGAGTAAAAACCCCGTCTGCTCTGATTAAAACTGTTTTGGTTCTCTACTCTGTATTTTCAAGTGACGGGTAATTGTAAAGGAGGAGATCAGCTTAGATGTTTAATTCATTAGGAAACTGATACTGTAAAGAGAAACTATTGGTCAAGTGTTCAGAGTTGAAACATTTATTACTAAAGAAAAATTATTAAGTTTTGATTTAATGCAGACACTTTTCTGTGTCATTTAGCCAGTAAATGAAGCCCAGCCTTAAATGAAAGCATTAGTGCTGTACTTGATGGCCCACTTTCGTTGTCAGCAGATCTGCAGAATTTCTGTAGACAAAAAATATCCTTTTGTCCACATTTGAACACCTGTGCTTAGGTGTAGGAATGCCCGTATGGAATTTTCTGAAACAAAACAAGCCCTCCTCCCCAAACTTTCCTGCTTTTCAGCTAATGAAAGGTTGGACAGGTTAATAAATGTGTGTTGTATCAGATCCAGAACAAAGAGCCTGTCTGGCATTTTTTTCCAAAGGATTTTTTTGCTTAAATGTCACTTTATAAATGTCACCTTAATTTACATGCAAATGAGGTTTCATGTTCTATTACACCGTTTAAAAGAAAAGGGGGGGGGGTGGCAGAATAAGTGGATGGGCACATTAACATTTCAGATTTTGGACTGAAAGCAATAGCCTTCCGGGTTTGCTTTCTTACCCACGTCAGGTGGGTCGGGGAGCCAGATGGTGCAGTAGCTCGTGGAGTTCAGCAGCCTCCATCTCAGCAGCTGGGGCCAGGGCGCAGAGTTACAGTGAACAAATAATTGAAAAAACAAACAAAATACAAACAAAAAAAGTCAACCAGGACAAGTTTTTGCATGCAAAAATCTTCATCGTATTTTGTAGCCTGATCATAATTCATCTCAAGAATAAAGCCTCTGTTTCCTGCTACTGTGCACCCCTCTGCAGGGGCAGGGGAAGATGCCACACGTAGGAAATGAAGACCAGGTCAAACAGGAATTGGGGAGCAGCTGGGCTCTGGCTTTTGAGCCCCGCATGCCACGGTGATGTGTCCAAGGCTTCTTTAGCCACCCGACCCCCCGGTGGTGCTGGTATCACTGGGTCGCTCTGGGACCTGCTGGGCTCAGGCCAGTGAGAGCTCCAGGGAGCCAGCGCTACGTTTTGCTGCTGCTGACTCCAGGAGGGCCTTTGCTGTCTCTTCAGCTCCTCGTGGGGTGCGACGTGTTCCCGTGCCTCTTAGCTGCGCTGAGCTGTGATAGGTACTGACATGAGCAGGTGAGAATAGCGGTAATGCACTAAAGAAAGGTGGTGGGTTTTGTTGCTTCAAACTTCAGGCCCCTTCAAACAGGGAAACAAAAAACTGGACAGAACAGATCCTTCAAATTTCAGCAGAGGTTTTGAATCCCCTCTGCCCTTTCTTGTTGAATGTCAGATAGGAAGGGATCCATTTCTCACATGGATGCAACTAGTTGTTCAAGACACCACAAGTCTACCAGTGTGTGAATTTTGCTAGGTCGGCTGCGCTGGGAGTGCCAGTATTAGTCACAATCATAACACAAGAGAATACAATATGCCTGCTCATATTAGGGACAATATCATTATATTTCTATCCATTTTTATATTCGCAGATCTGATTTTTACATTCAATGAGGCTTTTAAAAGTAAGCCCTGAGCCTCCTTTTCTAAAGGCTTGCTCAGATATGCATTATGAAATCTCTTATGAGAGACACTTTCTTCATTAATGACCGCTATGTTTTTATTATTATTTATTTTTATTATTATTATTATTTGTTGAGTGGGAGTTGCTTGGGGAAATAACTTTTTTTTTTTTGTTCAAAATTTCCTGCATGCTTCAGGTCCTTGGTTGTGTGTGTGTTTGTGTTTTGAAGGTCTGCAGCCAGATACTGTCTCCTTTATCCAAACAATGCAAATAGAGATGCTAATACTGAAGAGCATGGTGAAATTAAATGTGAGAAATGTGTGTAATACAGAGGGACAGTCGCATTGGGGTAAAGCACTGAAGACCACCTAGTGAAATAGTAGTAAAAGTAGTAGTAAAACCTAGTGACACAGAGAACTGTAAAGTCCGAATGCTACTTGTAGAGAAGGCATTAGGCACACACTCAGTATTAATGCGTTCCTCCTTACTGTTTAGTATCAGTTACTGAGTAATAATGGCAAACATTGATAAAAATCAGGTAAGGTTTAAGATTATTTTCAATTGGAATAGTTTATGGCTTAAATCTTTCATCCGCAGATGGTAGCAAGGTTTCTGATGCAACCTTGATGGAGGTCTTACTGAGGAATGACTTTAAGCTTCTTATCAACAGCACAGCATACAGTGTGTCACCTCCTGTAAAAGGTAAGAGCCATGCTTAATAACTCTGATTATCTCACTTCATCTAGTGAGAGTCGTGGGAAATCTGAGACAAGTGGAACCTCTCAGGAGAAAACAATTTCTCCGTGGTTTTGTACCGTTGGATGATCCTACTTTTGGGGTTGAGGTGGGGAGAGAGAATGGAGAGGGGTAGATTCTTGAAATGTTTCATATGACAAACACTTTCTCTTCAGATAAGCTGAGTAGTGAGCATGCTACTGAAATGGAAGATATCAAATCCTTGATTCACAGACTGTTCGTGGCTCTGCATTTAGAAGATCACCAGATCAGGAAGGAGAGAGAATTGCTACAGAAACTGGACCACCTGAAAGAACAGCTGATGCCTCTTGAACAGGTTGGAAGAAGAGGGTGGGGGGTTGTTTATTTATTTTTTTAAAATACAAAAGCATTTCCTCTTATCAAGAGTAAGTCCTGTGATAGAAGGAGATCAGCATGAAAGGCTAGGGTGTGTCTGCTGTGTTTGTCACGCAAACAAAGTCAATTCAAATTCAATTCAAATAATTTTCAGTTCAGTTCTTTTTCCCTCCTGCTTTGTGTGTTCCCTGGGTAGAAACCACAACACCTGGACACATGGCTAGCATTGGGATTGAGCATCCACTTTGCTGGCTGAGTTCTGAGTTCATTACAGAAAAAACAATAGTGAGATAAAAATCATCTGTGGTTTAGGATAGGGTTTTCTGTGTCAACAAGGCATCAAGGCAGATTGTGTGGACTAATGGTTGCTGTAATCCAAGAGGAGAAAGTATAAATGTTGATCTGAGGCAAGTTAAGGTAACCAAACTTGAGCAGAGGAAGCCAGAAAGAGCCTGACAGGATGGGCAAAAACTTTTCCTTGGCTTCAGACCTGCTGCGTGGGGACAGCCTCAGCATCAACCAGAGCTGCCTTGAATGATAAGTGGAAATCCAGCAGATGTAAATCTCTAGTAGGGGAGGGGAGATTTAACAGCAGCATCTGTTGGTGCACAGCAGTCAAGAGGTCTGGTTGCCCTTGGATTTCAGTCCTTTTCTTACTTGACAGGTTAAGTCAGTGAAAGGAGAGTACTGAAGAAGAATCCAGCCCAGCAGGAGTAAATATGGTGCAACTGACAAGCAGCTCCTCAACTACTGTTTGTTTGAACAGGGTCCCGTATTTCTTCTCCGTAGATGAAAGCCAAAATCATGGACAGAGCAGATGCAAAGACCTCCAGGCTTCTGTGGGTTGGTTTAGCTCTGATGTCAACACAAGGTGGAGCATTGGCATGGCTCACGTGGTGGGTCTACTCGTGGGACATCATGGAGCCGGTCACGTACTTCATCACTTATGGGAGTGCCATGGCTTTCTATGCCTACTTTGTTCTTACTAAACAGGTGAGTCCTCCTCCTGGAAATGTCTATTGTATTGTAAAGAAGAGTATTGTAAAGAAGAACTGATTCTGAAAATCATAATGTTTTGGGCTCTGATGAACACATAATTTGGTATGAAGCCTTGCCATCAGATGAGGGCTTGTTTGGTTTCTGATGGGACTGATACAACACGTTATCTGAAGTCAAGCCAGGTACTGTTACGTGTGCACTGCAGACCAGGTGCTGAGCAGAACTCCTACTGCCTGTAGGACTTCATAACCTAGGGAATGAGAAGTGATGAATGAAATCTACCTTTTATTTTAGATCTTGGTAGACCATTTTCAATAGTAAATGGCACCTGGCTCATTGCTGTAAAGGGAGAGCAGCTAGTAGTGCTGTGCCAGTTCATGAACAAAAAGCAAACAAACAAAAAAACCACAACAGATCTTAACTGAGCTGCACAATACAGGCAATCCTGTAAGACTTAGCTTCTTTTTCCTATTTTAGCTCTGTACTTTACTCCCAAAGTGGACATCTGGATGTCCGACTTTGTGATACAAAACTCTTTTGTTTACTAAAGAGTTATGTGGAAGAGTAACCACTGCTTCCTTCTATAATACCAATGGATCCATAGACCTCATGAGATGTCAGTTTCCTTTAGTGAAAAGGGGGGATGTGTCTATTCTTATGAACAGCTGGCTCTGAATTTTACTCCTTCTCACTGATTTGTAAGAAGGGCTGAGGTATTCCTACTTTACGTATATAGATATACATAAATCTCTAAATACAGAGATTACTACTTGGCTTTTTAGAACAGCTGTTGGCACCTTTTCTTGAGATGGAAAGTCTTGGAGAAATAACTGTTGAACTTTCTCTGCCTCCTTGGAAAGTCATATCCATTTACTCAGGTGGCTTCAGTCATGAAGATCAAGCTATGTCATTATTATGGTTGAGAATTCCTGTAGACGTGATAAAAATGATTTCTGCCATGTGTCTGAAAGGCCCTTAGGATCACACCTCTACATGTAGCTTCTTAACAGCGCACGTATTGTGTGTGCATCTGTGCACACATCTGTTGAACTAGATAAACCTTCCTGAAACAGGCTGAATTTTTCTGACCTCTACTTGTTTTTCTTGCTAACCTCTTATCCGTGCCCCTCTTTCTTCACCAGGATTACCTTTACCCTGATGTTAAGGACAGGCAGTTCCTCCACTACTTCTACCGGAAATCAAAAGCCAAGCATTTCAATGTGGAACAGTACAACAAACTAAAAGAAGACGTAGCAGAGGTATTTAAATACAGTCCTTAAATAATGTAGTAGCCTCTGGGTTAAGACTTCTTCAGTAAACTCTCAGCTAACAGAAATTGACCTCAGGGTTTGTTACATTCAGAGCAGCGCGTTGCTTATCAACCAGTTTGAGCTGTTTAACCATCCAGTGTTTGCCATTGACATATAGACTGCTTTAGTACATCATCGGTAAGGGAGACTGCATGAGTTAAATTTCAGACAGGTTAGTTTTTGAGCCCTGCACATCTGCTTTTTCCATACTTGACTATGTTGCATTCCCAGCAGTTCTAATAGAATAGCTGTGTTGCTTTCTGAGGCTTGCGGCGCTGATGAGGTAACACAATCTTCTCCCTTCCTTGGAAGGAGACATTCTTGCAGAGTTCAGCATTTGACAGCTTAATCATACTCCTTAGGTAAAAGATTTCCATCCGGTCTCCTGTATTGTAGAAAAGGTGGGGTGTGTGCTTGGGAGAAACAATGTGGTCTTCATGGGGAAAAAAAGAAAAGTAGCAGATCCTACTCCTCAATTCTTATTTTCCCATCCCATCTCTGACCCAGTGTTCAGCGTGTCATTAAAGAAAATTGAAACTACCCCTGATTTTAGTTCAAGACCTGTGGTTAAGGGTATTGTTTCATGAGTCAAAGCTGGCATAAGGTTAGATAGTCTAATACTTTTTCAACAGACTGCGAGTATGGCTTTTGTAATTGTAATTTCAGGAAAATAATCCTTTGGGGAGGGTGGGGGAAAGGTGGTGTAACAGGGCATACACTGCTCTCTGGAGATGGGCTGAATGACCTGTCTGTAAATGTTCAGCGTCCTCCATGTGATTCGTCTGGTTTCTTGCACAAGACCAATGTCTTCTTTCTCGTGCTGCAGGCAGAAGAATCCCTGAGGCGTCTACGCCAACCTCTGCACCTGAGACTTCCGATCCAGGAAATTACTAGCAAGGACTGACGTTGTTTTGGTATACATTAGAATTGTCCTTTCAAACCTGATGTGAACATTTAGTTACCCTATAGAAACTGGATATTTTTGACCACTATAGTTTTGAAAATTACAATAAATATCTATAAAAATGATTTGCTCAGTTGATGGCTTTGTTTTGTTTTCCGTTGTTTTTATTTGCTCTATGTTTTCAGTCCCTTAAGGAAGTTGCTGAAGCAACGTTCTTCAGATATTTGTCAAATCGCTTCAGTAAAATGGAGGTATTCTGCTTCCTGGTAAAAATGACAGGGATGTTTTTTAGAACGAGGGCTGTCTTTTTAGGACTGTGACTATAGCACTGCGCTAGCTTAGTAAATAAGTAACTCTTGTATTAAGTATTACTGATTTGCTTTCTGTTTCCTTTTCACTAGCTCTGTTCTCTGATTTTGTTTGTTTAACACCACTGGTGGAGGTTAGACTTGCATCCAAAGTAAGCTGTTTGTTTTAGTCAATATTGCTGGAAAAGTAACATACACAAACTCATTTACTGTAAAATTATTTGTTTTATTGTTGCATTTTATTGACAGGACTTATCAAAACATTCACACATACATGATTTATACAAAGCTTCTAAATAGCCCTATTAAGCCTAAATATCTGTGACTCAGAACACAGTATGCGGAAGGACTTAAGTAAAGCAGAGCCAGTAAGTCAATTATTTTATACCCAGGAAAGTGGATTAAGCCACTTTGCTCAGCTTGAGTTCTCCATCATCCCCCTGAGTTAAGCACGTGTACCAATAACGTAAAAACTAATTAAAAAAATAATGATAATTTGCTTCCATTACATATGGAAGTACTTCTGTTACATATGGAATTGCAATTACTGATGCTGCAGTTGCAGCAACCTGAAACATCCTATGGTGACAAACGTGCTGTCAGTTTTGTATGCAAAAGGACAGTGTACAGCCGAGCTCTGGAGCCGAGGGGAGGCAGAGGCTGATCCAACACCACGGCCTGAAGTATAAAGGTGTGTACATGTTGTAATTTACAGAGCTGCTAGAGATATCCAGCAGAGTTATAAGCGACCCTGGACCCTATAAATGATTTGCTTTGAGATCTATACAAGATGAGCTTTCACCACCACGGAGTGTATTTGTACCCAAAGTACGTAAGCAAGCTATTCGTGGTCTCACTTCACTACTGCTCACTCTACTCCTTGCAAAGCACCAGCAAGCTTTAACTGTAGCACAAATGTAAATGATTTGCAAGCAGAAGAAGCACTTTATTTGCATTAATACTAAATTGCACTCAAGGAATAAAGTTCCCTTTTAGTGTTGAGAGAAAATTAAAACAAAAAAAGTCTTAAAAAATCATCCTTGATAAATCAATAAAAATTGGAAGGCAGATATGACCGCACACAGATTTAAAAAGATGTCTTAGAAATGTATTCCCTGTAAACAGTGCTCTTTGAGCAAGAAAAGTTAACCTAATGCAGTATTTAAAAAGGTTTGGAAATAGTAAAAATGTGCCATAATTAGAAAGCAAGCAAGCAAAAATCTTACTTTTTTCTTTTAAAGTTATCTACAGTACCCATTTCAATGAAATCTGAGCACCTTTTACTAGTCTTGAACCAGCAGACTTTTCCCAATTTCCCTGAGAGGAACAGAGCTGTAATACTATCTTTAAAATCACTTTAAGAATTTAGAAACTATTGCCTATACCAACTATAAGATTTGATCTCAGTGTTTTTGCAAATAATCGTATAGAATATTTGTCTCCTGATCTAAGATAGTGTTTTTCTCACTTCTACAGCCAGTATTAAAAACTGTCATTGCTAAATAATAACCTACTTAGATTTTGGATGAAAATACAATTTTTTAGTTAACATTGAGGCAAAACAAGGAATCTGTTTTTTTCCTATAGCATTTATGTCCTTGCACACATCCACTTTGCGATGCGATACTTTTCTGTTAACGACAGTAAGAAGTTCTGTGAACTCCAAGGAAGAGCCATGCTTCTTCAGCGCCTCACACAAATCTTGAATGTACCAGGAGCCATTTATGGTTTCACGGTGAGAAAAGTAACCTATTGTAGAACAGGAACATAAAATGATATTCAGTTTTAAGTACCCACTGCCACCCGATAAACATTCACGAGTTACTCCTTGCTAGCCTCACCCATTAAGTATAATCATTGAGATTAATAACGGGTGTAAATCTTATCGAGTCAATTATGCAATTTTTCTAGAAACTGTAGACAGGAAATGTCCTTGAGATCACTTATAGTGCTTGGCCAAGTGGAGTATGGTTCAGGGACAGGTGGCTTATTGTACACAGGACTGTATCTGCAAGTTGCAAGAGAGCAGATGGGACCGAGGACAAAGATACGTGGTGGACAGGGGAGGACAGCCATGTAGTACAGGGAAACTTAAAAGGCACCAGCGTACTACAGTCCTGGAGAAAAGGGAAACACTTGCTGTCAGAAGACAGCTCAGCAACAAGATTATGACAAGAACGTCTCTGCTTGGCAAATTAACTGCAATTTTGATGGTTTGTTTTTACTTTTTCCTTAACATATGGGGCTCCTTCTCAGATAAGACGTCACTTATCAGACATGCAAAACAGATGACCTGGAACCGTACTCATTTTGACTGCAGAATGAGGAAGTGTCCAAACTTGTTATTGAAGTATCAGACACACACATGTAAAATAATAGAACTTTACCTTGTGCCACAGAATAGCACATGAGAAAGTCTGCACCAGCAGGCAGGGTGTAGACACCAGCTGCATCCACTTCAGTCTCGTTAACAATGGTTTCTTCTGTGCCGTCTACTGTATCCTGAACAATAACTGGATCGTCATGTTTATCACCTCGACATGCCTGTTAGAGAGAGAAGGATAAGTCTGCCCTCACCTCTGTGAAGCTCACCTTTGTTTCTACGATGCTTTTAAGCAGGGGGGACTCCTATTCAGTATGTTCCTCATTAACCGTGAATGTGGATCCATAATGACCCATTTCGATCTCTATCAATTAAAATCTCGGTGATGAAGTCCACTAAAAGCTCTGAGATGATCACGGAATCACTGAGATTGGACGTGGGACCTCTTGAGTTCATCTCACCCAAGCCTCTTAGCTCAAGCAGGATCAGCTAAAGCAAGTTGTCCAGGACAGGACTATACCCAGCTGGCTTCTGAGCATCTCCAAGGATGGAGGGAAACTCTACAACCTCTCTGGGTGACATCTTCCGCTGTTCGACCACCCCACATAGTTTAAAAAAAAAGTTCCTGTGTTGAGATGGGGCTCCATGCATTTTTTGTGCCCACTGCCTCTTGTTTTGTCACTGTGCACTGCTGAAAAGAGTCTGGCTTCCTTTTCTTCCTTCCCTCCCATCAGGTATTTACATACATTGATAAGATCCCCTTGAACCTTCTCTTCTTTAGGCTGAACAATCTCAGCCTCTCCTCGTATGAGAGATACCCTCCAGTTCCCGAATCATCCTCACAACCCTGTGCTAGACTTGCTCCACTAAGTCCTTTTCTTTCACGTACTGTGGAGCCCAGAACTGGACACAGGACTCTGAATGCAGCCTCACAGGTGCTGGGTAGAGAGAAGGGATCACCTCACTTAACCTTCTGCCTGCACAAGCATTGAATAAATGCTCTGAAGGACAGCCATCATTATACACTCTCTAGTTGTTAGTTGCAGGATTATTTTTTTTGGTGAGAAGTCAGTAAATTAACCCGGTATTATCAGTGTTGCAGAAAAGCTATACAGGGAGAATAAGGTAAGAACACACTTAAAAGGTACAAAGCAGGTAACAGGCATTAGTTAAGAGATATCACATAAGAGGAACGTGAAAATTTTCTTTCCTTTACAGTGATGAAGTTCTGTCCTTGCTGTTTTCTCTGTGATTTCCGAAGGTAAATATTATACTGATTGTTCTTTTTGCTGTAAAAGAACTCAGTTTATGAACTGGACTAAGTTAATTTGCTTTTTGATGAGTATATTTTATAAATGTTTCCAAGTACTACTTGTAATATGAAATATACAAATATTTTCCATCTTTGGCATCAGATTTTTTTTTAAAAAAAAAGCTAAATGAGTCCTAATGAAAAAAAAATATTATCGATGTGGTGATTTTCGTAGCAGCCTTGTGCTTATGTCAGCTTTCATTTGAAAAAAGGTAATTCTTAGAATCACTCTATAAACAACTAAAGTACAATCTGGTTCTCATTTTCGTTTGCTAGTTGTAATCTGGATAAAGACGGGCTGAAGCCCCAAGTAACTTGGTTTGACCCCATAGCTGACTGCTGCATACAGGAAGCTGGACCACAGACCTCCTGACATCCCTTCCAACTGGCGCTATCCCTTGAATGAAGGAGTGAAACAGGAGATTACGTACGGGTTTTATTTGACTGCTTAACACCAGCAGTATTTCTGAGCCAATAAAGCCTTAAATTGATTCTTTAAATTCTACAGAGACGCTGAGTATTGGTCATGGAATGAAAAAATAAATAAATAAAAAGGAAACTTTCTCTTATGGGAAGACTATTTCAGAAAAAAACGATTTCTCTATTACAAGAAGATGACATAGGTCAGTGTCAACACCAACGAATTCAGAAACCTTACCTGAATGATAAATATCTTCGGCTTTCCTACCAGACTCGGGCACTTGTCTCCCCTGAACATGTTTGTGATTGTCTCAATTTTGATTTGGCCATCATGTGCATAAACATGATCATTCTCACCGTGACTCAAGTATACACAAACAAAGCAGTCGGCATCGCTGTGGTCATCCAGAGAGGCTGAAATATCAAGTGGTGTTTAGATGACTAGAAAATGATCTTCAGGTGTAAAAAACATGGCACATTTGTATCCTATTATTTAATCTCAGATCAATCATTTTTCAAACGAACCCTATTTTCAGATAGCGTAATACTGCAGAGATGTGAAGTTAAAATAATTAAACATGGCTGAAGAGTAATGCCACTAAAAGTAAAAAGTACATTATTAACTTCTAGCTGCAAGTTAACTACTTTCAGCTCCTAGCAACTTTGTTGGTTCTCCCAAAGAAGATTGCTTACATTATAATAAAAGTATCTTCAGTCTAACACTTAAGTCCCTTTAATGTTAAGCAATTCCACTGGCGCACAAGAAGTATTTTAAGCTAGATGAACATAGTAATTGGAAGAAAAATATATCTAGAAATTCTGCTACAAATAGACATAACCAATATATAGTATCCTACCTTCATGAACTTTCTGCAGTACATCTTCTGCTTTCAGGTCATCAAAATCTCTGACTTCAAATCCTAGGTCTGTCAAGCTGTTGTTAAAACACATAAGCGTTAGTAAAAACCTTTTCTCAAATTATATGTCAGTTCCTACCAACTCAATTGCTTTCACTGTGAGAGAATGAGTATTCATGTTTATGCATTATTTATGAAAAAAAACCAACAAAAGTGAAGATGTTGGTCTCAAACGGGTGTCCAGTGCAGGTGTAGTACATAAAGTTGCTTTGAAGACCCTCTCAAGTCACAGGACGTGCCAGCAGTTTCTGTGACTAAGAGGAATGTCCCTTGAAGCTTTTTTATGTCTTTCTTTGCCAAGGTTGCATAGGTGCTTATGTCTGTGAGATATTTTCTTCTGTTCTTAAACATAAGATTTAGGTAACTGCTTATTTCTGAAGTTTATTTTTTTAAGCTTTGGTGGAAAAAACAAGTTTCTTACCTGCGTTTCAGATTGTTTCTGTCTGCAGAAGTCCCACGTCTTTCTGGCAGCATTAACTGCCAATAAAAGCGCTCATGATTGAAGATCAGTGCAACTCCTCTTCTTTGATGGTTCATTTTGTATTGCTCTGCAGGGTCATATGTTTGTCTGTTGCCAGGGATGGAGAATTTTCTTGATGAGTGTTAGTGGCTAGTTAAATTCCCGTCCCATATTCCTGCTGGCTGAGGCTTCTGAACTTGACTAGAAACTTCGAGAATCCAATTTCAGAAATGCAAAATGTGTAATATTATAGAAAAAAACTAAATCATTGAGTCTTTTTGAGAAGCTTGGGCACATTAAGCTGTTCAGTAAAAACACGCATTGTGTAGGTTCAAGGCTCTATCAGGTAGTGTTGAATAGTTTATCTACCATGTATTTGCATTTACAGTTTTCAGGAGGCTGTCTCATTAGTAACACAGTGAGGCATATAAAAGACCTTCAGATTTGGCTCCAGTTCTCCACACTATATTTTTAGCTAAACATTATTTTAGCATAGTTGAATGGCGCATATTTATTTATTTGGAATTTTAACTGTGTGAGGTTTGCTTCAAGTTCTAAATAAACCGAGTGCTGCATCATAAGCAATTGGCTATGTAGTGTATAGTGGCTGATGAGGTAGTATACGCACTGTTTGCAGGAGGAGAATGAGTTGGTATTATTTACCCTTCCAAAATGAAAGCTCAGATGGTACAACTGTTCATCTAAGTGTTTAACAATTAAGCAACAAAGCACTAAAGCTGAGAGACAGTGCTGGCACAAGCACAAATGATCAACCCAGCTTCTGAGTAGAAGAATTTTAAATATTAAGGCAACAAATAAGAGTCTGGAGTAGCGTTCAGTGATTTTGTTGTTTTATGAGCACACATAACATAGAGGTCTGTGACAGCATGCTATGGACTGTACGCCTGGACCCAAAAGGTCCTTTCCAAGCTTTGGCATGGATATATTTAGAGGGACAAAGCATACAATCTTGCTGCTTCTGTTGACAAGAGGCGGTGGCGCAGGGAACAGAAGCTAAAGGACTTCTGCCAATAGCCCTGGCAACAGATAAGGCCAGTGTTATAGGTGTACAGAATGACACTCCAGGTCATGCTGCCCTAGAAATGTCTGTAGGCAGAGCTTTAATATTTGGCATGTTACTGTTTATTTCCTGCTGTGTTCAGTTTTGGTGCAATTTGTGGAGGAAGTTCAGAACACTTGCCTGCAGAAGTTACTTAAAGATCACAGTTTATTCCAAAATGCTTTTGTTTCACTGCAGAGTGACTGAGGTGTTCCATTAAGTATTTCTACCTCTCCACTTTATTATGAGCAGCTGGTTAATAAAACTTTTTGTAAGATCTGCAGCAGAATTCAAGAACAGTTCTACATCTCATGTAGTTAAAACTAAGAACGTATTCTATAAATGGGTGGGGTTGAATGAATAATCCATTCACGCTTTTAATAGAAAGTAGGCAACTTTCAACTGACTTCAGTGGGTCATTTCTCTATCATTGCCATCAGAACTTTACCTTTTGTTAAGAGCATCTACTTCAGTGATGTTCTGATTTCTGTCTGTTAGAGAGATTTGAAAAAAATCATTAAGAGAAACAATTTTAAACTGTGCATCCAGCCATAAAGTTTAGCTGTTAGCGTAAACCAAAAGCTCATTCACACATCAGCTGAGTAGGCATGCAGTTTAACAGCTTCATTAGCATTTGTACCCCAAAATTTTGGAGGCTGTTCTTAAAATTCTGACCCCAACAGTCTGAATTCTAGGTGGTCAAGATGTGAATATTTTATATCTAGCTAGCTATCTATATAGCTATGTATTCAGAGGTTATGATTGTATATAAGTAGCTACCTGGCTGTATTTAAACAGAGTCTCCTAAGCCCAATAGTTAGGATTTTACATAATCTAAAAATACCCCGTGTTTGTGTTTTTTTTTGTTTCAGTGGTGCTGCTGATACAGAACTGAGTGTTCTCTTTGAGGTTGGGACGCAGCATATCAGTCACAGAAGGCACTATAACCATACATACAGCTAACAACAGCTGAAAAGATGCAAGATTTGTACCTTTTCTTCTGCTAAGCTATACAGATATATGTATCTCCAGTAGAATAATGCACATAAAGGTAACACTGTGGAAACGACAGGGAACATGCACGTGTTGGGAGGCTGTAAAACTGAAGACCTGCAGATGTTTAGGCCAAAATATTTAATCCTTTTGCTTAAACATCTCAGTGGGCTACAAAATCACAGCTCCTCCTACTACCACTGGAGACTAACTACCCCATTATGACAGCTATATACTATCTTTTACCTGTGGCGGTTAATGTAGATCTGCTATCCAACTGAACATGGCCTGCAATTAGAACAGAAAAAAGACATGGTCACACACACACACACGCATATATTACAAACTATTTTGTATACACGATACTTGTTTTTTTCCCTGTTTTTTTGCATCTGACTAAAGTCTTTTGCAAAATGAACTAACATATATATGCACTGATAGAGAAGAAAAGTTCATAAAGACGTTAGAAAAAACTTGCAGAAATCTAGAACTGACTTTAGAAGCCCCTGTGTTGAACTCCGTAGCAAAGGAGACTGGGGGACAGCTCAAAGCCAGTCAGCATTACTATTTACATGTAAATTTCATATTTGTAAATATCGATCATGCTTGCAAGTGGTGGGTTTTATGAATATCACCAGTGACCCAGTGCATAAAGAGCTATGTCAGTTTGCTTGAAACAACACGTAGGTCAGATTAATGACAGAAATACTGAAAACAAGTACAGATAAAAGCTAGCAACAGTACTTGTGCCTGTGGTTTTGTTTATAACATGAGCCAGAGAGCTGTATGTTTAAATTGACACCGTATTTTTGCTTGTGTACCTGAGATCTGTCTGATGCTTTTGCCTCAACTTAAAGAGAGGGGGGAGGGAACCCCTAAAAACCCTAACAGACCTTAAAAATGTTACAGTCAAACTTTTAGACAGAAATGCTGACATATAGACATAAAAAGACCACAGATTGCCTGGGCCAAAGGAAATTAGAGAAGGATGTTTTACTTGTTCTTTTAGTTCTGTTTAGTCGGTTAGCCTTGAGCTTTTTATTGCTGCTGTCACATTGCAGCTTCATTCAAGTAAACACTACTTTAAAAAAAAAAAAAAGGAAAAAAAAGTGGTTTATGGAAAGCTTTCTGCTTGTCTCACACAGGCTTCTTCTAAAAACTATTTGCTCTCAATGGGACTACTTGTCTTGAATCTTGTGGACTGTTTCAAAGGAATCCAAAACCAGGTACGCACTGAATTTACCCTGGGATCTGACAGCATGTTTTCCTGGATACATTTTCATCTCATAATATTTCAAAAATACACTTGGGAAGTACCGGCAGCCACATGGCACAAAGACTCTACAGCACGCCTAACGGCATCTTGGGGAACCCAAAACATACTGAAAATAATGCTAAGGAAGAAACGGTATGTTTTACCAAGGTCAGCTTTGCCTCCTGCTACGAAAAGGAGAATGCCAAGGGTTGGAACTTTAAAACATCCAATGCAAGGTTTTACTATGTGCGGCGAAACGTTAGTGCCTTTGTTTAACGCCTAGAAAGCGTGGAGTATTCTCAAAGAAGGGGAAACCCAGAGGAGAACCGTGGGCCCTTCGTCCTGAGGGCTGCAACCCCCATCAGCTGCTGCCTGTCCTTTCTCACCTGCACCGGCCCTTCAGGTATCCTGCTGTAACTCGCCTGGCTTCAGCCACAGGGCTCAGCACCCAAGCCCTAGCAGTCCGGGCAGGAGCCTTTCAATACAAGCCTCATCTCACCGAAACCGAAAGCTTCCCTCTGTAAGTCTTTTAATTTTTTACCCTTCCAGTAGCCCGTGTTTTGAACGAAGTGGTGCTTTGGTGACAGGACCCGAGCCGCCTCCCCCGCGAAGACGCGAGCTGCAGCGGCTCACAAGCCCCTTCCCAGCAGTACCCCAGCCCGGCGTTTGCCGTCCCGTTTGCCCTCAGCCCGGGCCCCTCTCCCGGTCCCCCACGTCCCCGTCTCCGGGGGTCTGCCCGGGGCTCACCCCGGCCCCCCCCAGAAGCCGCTTTTGGGCCCCGGGGCGGGCGGTCGCCATTCCGCCTCCTACCTGCCGCCCGCCGCCGCTCGGCGCCCGACATGGCGGCCGGCCCGCTGGGTGCCTCCGAAGGACGCGGGGCGGGAGAAGGAAGGGGAAGCCTTCGGCCTGCCCCCGGCTCCCCGAAGGTGAACGGGAGGAATGGCTTCCTCGGGATGGAGCCTGTCGTCTGCTGAGGCGTCCCCCTCGGCGCTGGGGAGGCGCTCAGGACCGTGCGAGGGGTCCCCCTAAAGGCGCAGGCTGCTTCCTTCGCCTTGAGGCTTCAGGCGCCCGACATGCGTCTTCCTCGGGGCGCCCAGGCGTGAGGGGAGCCCCGGGGGGTCAGGCTGGAGGTGGGTTTGTAACCTCGGATTGTTTGTGCAGCACATCGCCCTTGGTCTTGGCTGAGAAGAGAGCCAAGGGGCCGACAGAGCGTGCCTGGGTGCCTTCACAAACGCCCACCTTGTCAGCCCCCTTCCTTATGGGCACCGATCACTGGGCGATGACAGAGCCGGGATGGTTTGGGGACAAAACCACCCTTCTGTAGCAGAGCTCAGGAGATTTGTAATGCTGTGGGTCTGAATTTCTGTGGCCCTTGGGTATGCTTAGCCTTCTGTAGATCAGTGCTGCTACAGGCACCAAAGGAGGTATGTGTAAGTGTGAACAAGCTCCTAGAGATCAATGCTGCTACAGGAGGTGGCTTTAAAGGGGGATTTGGGGTATTTTTACCTTGTCGGGCTTGTTTTACACAGGTTTATTCCGTGAATAACATGGTTTAGACAAGGTGTCTCCCTTTTGGTGGAGCTACAGGTATTTTTAACTGTCTTTGCTTATTTTCCCCTTGTTTGGACCTGTCATCCTCAAGCTGCTGTAGTCAGCTAGATCAAGATAAAATTGTTTAAAATGGTTTTGTGTATACTTCAGTCAAAACAGGATGCTATTTTATAATAGCATCTTTCTTACGCTGTAAAACATTTAGTCTCTTAGCAAGCAGATTCATTTCTTTTTCAAACTGCAGCCCCCAGACCTCTCAGCTCCCACCAGAGCTGCCCCTAAGCCCCCAGCTGCAGTAATTCTGTATGAAGGAGCAAACGGAAAATTTTGGGCTCCGAAACAGCTCTGTTCAGCAGTTTGCATTCATGTCAGCCATATTCCTTAGTCCCGCAGTTAGCTTAGATCTCAAGAAGCCCATTTTAAGTAAACATTTTTTTTTTTTCACTTTGTTTTGCTAGTGGCTAAGAGCATACTCAGTCAGCCATTGCGTTCAGCTGAGTCACCAGTAATTTGAGCACACATAGGAAGACGGAGGTAATGTTTGACTCTGGTGTGCATTTCCAGCTTATTTTAATGTGTTTTTGTTATACCTGCACGTACATGTTCAGAAAGTCTTGGATTGTTGCAGTAGATCCACCCAAAGTGGGTATTATTTATTTATTTATTTATTCAGAAAGCATTGTGGATGTATCAAAACTGCAGATTGAAGAAGGTTGTTTGATTTTTGGACATGCTACTGCTGCTCAAATCATGCAGACAAGCAAAATAGCCTGAGGGACATAATCGTATTAAAACCTGTAACAAATAAAAAAATCAGTGAGACATTTAAAAATAGTGCTATTGCCTACATGAAAGCACACAGTAATGAGCCAAATGCCAAAACTGCAATATAATATATATATATATAAAAGTTGTTAAATGACATTAGTAATCCTGAGGGTGATATCTAGGTTTCCCTTTGGCATTGTAGCCTGTAATATGTTTGATATAATTTGCAGGAAACTATAACCAAGGATTTCTGCTACAGGCAAAACTTAGGCAAAGGCTCCCTCAAATATAAATGCTTCCTTTGGTTTATTATCAGAACTATTAACATGTCATCTGTCATGTTACCTAGCCATGTAAAGGCTCTTTTTAGTATTATAAATAGTTTGAGGGAAACTATGAAACACTTTCATGATGTATTTGCAGGTTAATACAGAAGGGAACAAAGCCCAGCTCTTCCCAACAGTGAAAATTTTCTTCTATGTTCATTCATATAAGCACATAGTTGAAGTTCACTTTTACCTGACTTACCTAGTCGAACTGTGATATTATTCTGCACTCCCTGTGAAAATGCATCATAGTTTTAATTTTAAGCAATGAGGGTAGTTCAGAATCATTTCAATTCTATGACAAAATAAATTTCACCGAATTCAGAGGAACCACAAGTTCTTCAAACACAGTTCTATAAAACTTGGCAGTAGTATGTCTCTTGCAGCGTTACTTAGTAGTCACAAACACAAAAGTATGGCCAAAGAACTTCAGCAGGAACTTTATTCTGAGGCACTTATATTGCATCATGTACAGTAAGCTCTAGTGAAAAACAAAAACGACACAAACAACCGGTAAAGCAAAAACATATAAAAGCACTTCCGGAGAGAAATCACAATTCACAAGTCAGGTAAATTTTAGGCTTTCTACACAGTCTCTGCTCCCCGTTCACCAATGCAGTATCTTGATTTTCAGTCGTCTTCAGTGGATTTCTAAGGCAAAACAGAGCAGCAGGACAGGATCTAATGCAAAAGTTAACTGAGGTCTGACAACTGGAGATTAGCAACAAAAGATCAGGACGGAGGACAAATCCCAAATAATACAGATATCTGATGATTTCAGCTAGAGATGTCACAGAAGAAATCGATGACAGAAATAAAGGCTCAGATGTTTGTCAGCCTCACAGAGGTCATGGGAATACACGATAGAAACACAAGCTGAAATTTCTGCCAGTGTCACAGCAGGCATTTTAAATAAAAAGGTTTGTTGGACATGCTGACCCTATCCGTGGAACGTTCTTCTAGTTTTCAATCAGAACTGACTAAATGAAAGCAAATATGAACATAGTAACCAAGTGGTGCCACAAAACAAATATAAATCAACCTCTTCGAACAATATATCCTTTCTATGCATATAATACACAACACGTTTTATTTGAAAAATAAACACTTGAATCGTTTTTAGAATTATGTAACATTACAAATACATTCCAGCAGTTTCTCAAATCAGAAGTATATCCTTAGGTCGCAAACTGTTCATTTTAGCAGTCAAGCCTTAGAAGGATCAACTTATTTGATCTGAAAAGTGCTGCAAAAGTAAGTTTGATACAGAATCAGGTAGAAATACATAGTGCAGATATATACCCTTGCTTAGGGCTTTTTTTTGTTTTGTTTTAAAACAAACCCACAGGACAGAATACGTCGGAAAGAACTGAAGGCAGTTGTACCAAAAGCATGAAAGTATTGGCTATGCAAGATGCCATATTAACTCACACAAAACACTCTTTCCTGATAGATCTTATCAGGAGCATCAACTGCTCGGAAACCTAACATTTGACCTACATTAAAAATCACCTGAGAATTCAACTCTTCTGTGCCTCTGATTTCCTCACTGTGCATTTTTGTTTTAATTTAAAATAGCACTGGTGTTTTACAATAGCATACCCTCAGTGTATGTCCACCAAAGGAATCTAATTTCAGTTTCCACGCTTCTAGTGTAAAGGGAAAGATAACGAAGACTTGATACTTTTTTTTTTTTTTAAACATGAGGAAGAATATCACAGTAACTTTCAAACCAGTTATTCACATCAGCATTTAACATATTACTTCCTGGAAAGTGTAAAGCTTTAGCTAAAGTCTCGCTTCATTCCAGCTGAGTCTTTTACTTCATTCTGAACCGTAAGATGTCCATATCTTTCAGAGATCTGTCTTATCCTCATACCGACACATACAGGCAGCTCTCTGGCTGTCCAGGTATGGCTTACATCCTAAATGTATAACTGCATCGAACAACAGCTGGACAGTTGATTCACAAGCTGCAAGCAAAGAGAAGTTAAGTGAGAAGTACTCTTTAGATGGACTATGAAACTACTAGACATGACTCTGGTAAACTGAGAAGGATTTTAAAAAGCAATCTGCTCTGGGCATAGCGAACAGACTGTCAAACCAAAGACTGAACCAATACAGAATCATTAACGTTGTGAATGAAGGTATTACTTACGCCAATGAAAACAAACAAGAAAGTTCATTGAATATGGTATGTTACCAGTGTTAGAAACATCACTTAGTTCTGGCAAGATGAAAGAACTGTTTTATCCCTCGCTTTTTGCATCCCGATTTATGCAAAGGTTGCTACCTTTAACAGCAACTCAACAGAATTGAGCAAATATTCATCAGTTTTGACACAAAGCACTAGCATGATGACTTCTCTGCAGTTGTGTGGATCTGAGAAGTTCAAACGGAGGCTTGTTCTAAAAACTGATTGTTCTCGGTGGGACTACTTACTGTAAAAGTGCCATTGTCCAAGTTAAGTGTGGTTATGTCATGCATTGATCAGATGCAGGCCAACAATCAGAAGGAATCCAATCATAGGATTATGGGCTGTTCAGGAAAAACCTAAAATGTATGCACTAAGGGACACCATTAACTGCTTCCACTATCACAATATATTATTCTAGTATCTTATTTCATAAAAGGAGACAATTCAGTATTGTCCTACTGTTTACTAGCAGTGACACGTAGTAGACATTTAGAACTCAGCCAGCAAAACAGTGAATATTGAGCTACACTACAGCAAATGCAACAATTACAGTTATACGTATGTTTTGATCAGGTTGTATTCCTGTCTAGGTACTCCTACAAGGGAATCATTATTTTTTCCCCATTTTAGCCCTGATCATTTTCCTATGCTGTGTCATTGCTCAGCTGTACGAGTGTCTGGGCTGCGTGACAGAGGGACCGAACAAGGCATCTTTCAGCAATAGCTTCAGCTTAAGAAAATGTGGCATTACTGTGCTGCACAAAGATTCTTTGCCAAACAAGCTCAGTTAAAGTCGTAAAAACAAAAGCATTTTTCAAGCTTACCCTGTACGCTCTCCGATATTCCAAGTGTTTTCTGCACATCTCTGCAAATTTTGGAGAGGCAGGACTGAAACTGCTCATCACAGTCATTTTTTTTATTGCCACAAGTATCGTAACATCTGTCGTGGTGATTGCAGCACTTTGTCATCGAAGGGATCCCGATGTCAAACTGTGAAGAAAATCCCCCCCACACCATTGGTGGTACAATTAAGATTGGAATCTTGAGATATTACGTAAGGAAGATACAGTCTATGAATATGATAGAATACAAAAGTTAGAAATTAAGAACTAATGCAATCACTCCAGCTGTCATTCAGTTATCTCTGTAGTTTGCTGTTCACCGCTAGTAAGCTGTGCTGACTTGACCCCGGCCAGCAGCCAAACACTTACACAGCTGCCTGCTTAACCCCTGCCCCCTCACAGGACAGGGGAGAGAATAGGAAATGCAAAGGCAAGACAACACACAGTTCTCGATAAAAGTTTAATAGGTGACCAAAAGAGGGAAAAAAAAAACAAAGCAGACTGATGCCTAGCATGTTCCAGAGCAACAGCCACCTTGGAAGGTAACTCCTTCCCCTTGCTCCCTTCTTTTTCCACTACGCCACTTTTACTGCTAACCAGGATGCTACACAGTACGGAATATCCCTTCTCTGAGTCAGCTGTCCTGGCTGTGTCCCCTCCCAGCTTCCTGCCCAGCCCCAGCGGGCTTGCTGGGCAGAGTGAGGGAAAAAAGAGAAAGCTGTAACGCTGTGCAAGCATTGCTCAGCAACAGACAGAACCAGAGGTGTGTTACCTATCGACACTGTTTTAGCCCCAAATCCCAAACACAGCATGATGCAGGCTGCTATGAAGAAAGTTAGCTCCATCCCAGTCAGACCCAGTACATAAGACGACCCATATTTTCTTTAAAGGAAAATGGATTAGCGTTGGTAAGGTGGGAGCCAAACCCTCCACTCTCACAGGGCTACTGTTCAGTTGTTCAGTGCTTTTAAGACTGTGAGAACGAAACATTTTTGGTTAAAAGATTAGAAGTTAATCATCATCACTATTTTATCCCTATAACATTTATGATGCTGATGAAAATATTTACGTTTTGTTCATTTATAATACTAGTATTTCCCACGTGTTGTTACCAAAGCACGTGCTGGAGCTGATAAAGGCAGGGATTTAGTACATGGGTGATGTCTCATCCTTAGAATATGGAAGAAAACACCCGCATTGAGGAAATTCCATGTCTGAAAATCCACACGCACAAAGAAACCCCAAAATGGACTTACCTGAACCCCAAATAGAGGGGATCCACAGCCATTTGGTGGTGAAGGTTTATACCCGTAGCGAGGAAAGGGCTTTGATCCTGTAAAAGGCAATTTATAATACCTCAGATATATTTTTCCGCAGAATTTTAGTACCGTCAAAACTCACCGCAGCCATTTGCTGGGCTTGAGACGGCTGTATTTTTGGCATAAGCATGTATTCAAGCACCTGAATATCACCAAGTCTTTCCAAGTTACGGCTTAGGAGCACTAAGCACCTTGTCAACAAGGGGGGATAAGACACCTGAGCAAGTATTCACTTTAGTTTCTATATTAAGAAAAAAGAAGTCTTGAGTCACTACAATCGATGCATGAGAGTCACTACAATCGATGCAAGACTTGTGTGCAATACACAGGATTATATTTAAAAGGAATGGCTCTTCGAAGTACTAATGAACTTTAAAGCGCTCCATGCTTTGTACACAGCCAGTATGCAGACAATCCTAAGGGTTAAACGAAAAACACACGGAACGAAACGGATCCAACAACAACCCTCACCACCCGGGCGTTTACACCTCCGCAGCCCGCTGAAGCCCCGTCCCCCCGCCAGGGCGCAGACCTCGCGCCCCGACCCAATCCGGATCCGAATCCGGATCTGGGAAGCGACCCTTCACCTCCTTTCGCTACCTCGCGACAACAAGGCCAGGGCACGGCCGCGGCCCGGCGCTTCCAGGCACCGCCAAGGAGCCTGGCCCGGGCGGCCATTTCCCTCCTTCCCCGCGGCGGCCCCCTCACCGTCGCTGCACTTGTAGTGGCACAGCCCGTCCTCGCCGCCCAGCAGGTCGAGGGCGGCGTTGAGGTACACGTCGATCTTGTGCACCCCGTTGCGGATCGTCTTCAGCGTCAGCCGCCAGTCGGGGGTCCGCGGCGCCTCCTGGCTCGCACCCAGCCAGGCGCAGGCCAGCAGCGGCAGCAGCAGCGGCAGCAGCGGGGCGCCGGCCATGCCCGGGGCCGGCCGCTCGCCTCGAGCCCCCGCCGCCTGCCCGCCGCCATCGGCCCGCCGGGCGCCGCCCCGAGCCCGCCTCCGGGGAGGCGCCGCCAAGCCTGAGGCGGCGACCCCAAGGCTGAGGGGACGCCCCTAAACCTGAGGGGGCGCCCCAAAACCTGAGGGGACGCCCCAAAACCTGAGGGGACGCCCCAAAACCTGAGGGGGCCGCTGGAGGAGTGGGGTGGCGGGGTAGGGGGTGGCCGTTCCTCAGTGCTCAGCGCTGGGAATGTGAGGTCTGTGCCTGCAGAATAGCGACCGAAATGAGCCCGCTTGCTAAACCTCCCAGTCCATACCCATGCCTGTCTATATATATTTAAATCCTGCATGCTCCTTAGAGGGGGGTGAAGTGGAGCCGTGTGGGAGCTGGCTTAGTTTTTGTAATGAAATCTTTGTTTTAAGGTGCATGGGATTGCCCCGAGCGTGCTAGCACCAGGATCTCAGGAGAAAAGTAACTGTGGTGAAAAACGGGAGATGGAGAGAAAACACTCCAGATAGACAGTCAGAGTGGGAAGATACACGGTAAATACGGTTTTTTCTTTGCACCCTCTGCATTTAGTATTAATCAGAGTTAACTGAAGAAATAGGTGGCAAAAGTTGACGTATGCTAAGTCAAACAAAAGAGGGAGCTCTTCCTACACCTGTCCTGAAAGCAGCCTTTCCCTATGATTACTACATAAAGACCCTGATTCAGCAAAGTATTTCCAAGGAAAGAATATGCTTAAATGCCTTCCTAAATAGGAAGCTTTGTTAGGGGCAGGTAAGAGTAGTAATTCATACCCTTAACTTCAGCTATTGATGATTGACAGGGTCCTTACTTGATAAATTCATGCTGATTTTTCTGCGAGACAGTGGAAGATAAAGAAAAGTCAGGGAAAACATAAAACTTCTGTCTGAAGCAGACAGTGTTGAATTATTAAAAAACATAGCCACCAGCAGCAAAAAATGCAACAAAACACACAAAAAGCACCTCCCTCCCCCTGTCAACAACTTGTGTGTACAAATGCTATTGATTCAATGGGATAATTCATTGAGAGAGATAAAGTAAAATAGGTATTAAAACTCTTGTAAATTAGAATCCAGTGAAGTATGTTATAAAACTCTTGAGCGGTTTGACAGGACTGAGATGGTCCTGAAGTCATTTAACAGTTCTGTGTTGAAGGTACCAATCCAAAAACCGAATTCTGGCCCTTTTAAGAGCACAGTGCTAGTGTCTCTTCTGGTTGACTGCATAATTCTTTTTGTGGATAACCCTTGCTGAATGTCTCAGCTTCCGTGTCAGTTAATGCAGTGGCACAATTCCCCCTGACTGCATAGTACAGGATCTGGCCCTTGTAAGGATGTGGTTTGGTGTTTTTTTGTTTGTTTGTCTTTTTCTTTTTCACATTATTTTTTCATGCTTCTGTATATTGCTGTAGGAAGCTTGTGCTAATTTGAGAAACTTTTTTCTGGCTGAGAGTATTCATTTTAAGTTAAGGTCTGTAACTTGTTTGTGTAGAATTAAATCTATATGCGTAACGTACAGACTTTTTATGTATTTATATTGTTTTATAAATGTGTACACAAAAAAACCCTATATGATGTCAAGAGTTTGTCAGATGCTGGAAATACACATAAACAGGAAACCCAAGACAGTAAAGACACTTTTTATTTAGTTTATGTTAAGTCTTGAAATTCCTCTGTTCTTTGTGACTAGCTGTGGTTAAATTAAGACAAAAATTGCCCTAAGCTAGATGACCAGACACAGTGTACTAACTACATTAAAAATTGTCTGAGTTTTTAGCTGAAAGAATTACCACCAGAGTAATCTTTGAGTAAGAAACATCACGATCATATTCAATCCGTCAGTTAACAGGGGGTCTGAAGTCTAATTTCTCAGTAAGCCTACAGAATCGACTGCCAAGCAAAGCAGCATCCTGAGGGTTTCTAATGACCTAGACCTTGAGGTGATGGAATTCTTTTCAAGTTCTGTGCTTGCTGTCCTTTCTGCGATGCTTGCATATTGCTGCTGCAGTCATTTCCCAAGCACTGCTTTCACTATGGTTGTCCATTTAAAATAAATAAATAAGCAACAACTGCAGCTGAAATACAACGTGAAGTATGGAGAAAGGAAAAAAATAATGACAAGAAGATAGACACTTCAAGTTCCCTGCAGTAAGCATGGATTTATTAGAGAATTTTGCTGTGAAGTCATGTCACCATAAAATTCTTTTTCTACAGGCTTCTGCAAAATTGTGGTATTCACAGAGAATTAAGCATTTTCAAAATACATTATTTCAAGATTTGTACTCATAGTTGCTAAGGCACATGGCTGCTGATTGTAAAAAAGGACTAGTGTTCATTATTGCATGGATGATAACAAGGAAGTATTTTGTTTCCTGAGCTTCAGATATTATACCGTGAAATGAGACTCCTTGTCACATGATGGCTAATCCAATCATAATAGCTGGCGACTTTTGTGTAGACACCAGGGTGACCAGCCTCCCCGCAGTTTTCACCCCAGCTCACAACACCCCAGACATACGCCACGTTTTCTGCATCAAAACAGACCAAGGGTCCTCCTGAATCCCCTTTGCAACTGTCTATGGAGCCATCATAAGTACCTGGAGCAAAAAAGGAAACAAAAACAAAAGTTCATATACAAGCGAGCACACAAAGGAACGCACAGGAGTTTTTTTAGGTCTGTGTCACTGCCTGACAGATGTTTGCCTAATGGTCACCAGTACTGGAGGTTCCTAACCTCTTTGGTCTATCACTTCCTATTTCTTTTCACGAAGGGCCCCTCTTTATAATTGTGACTGGCCCAAATGCTCATTTGCTTTGACATCAGTGATATGTTTCTTGGTTTACCCTGTGCAATAGAGAAGAATTCAGCCATATTGCATATTATATCATTAGAAGAAGCTCATAAAAAGTGGAGGAAAGTTAGAACAAAATGGCAAAAAAGATTTGTAGGCTGATTCCTATGGAAGTGAAGCTACCATGATGTGTGTATGCTGAGGTGTCTGCCGTTGGTGTCCTCTCCACCCAGTAGTTCATTGGCCAGTTTCATCTGAACTACACGGAGAGGTAGCAGCCTCAAAATTAATTGCTGTACAGGCCTTATGGAAAGAGGTGGGCAGGCCAAGGAGAAACGTGAATGATGGGATGGGAGGGAGCGCAACTGTCTTCAACTGAGTCCTTGCAGTTAGGACACTTATTGCGGACCTTCTGGAGCAGCAGACAGCAGCCCTGAGACACAGCGTGTAGGCTCAGTGCTCCTTACAAGCTTCAGAGGTCTCAAAGCTGCTTGTTTTGCACTTCAGCAAATTTAGTGCTCCTGAAGAAAAATGAATTAAGATTGAAGGGTGTGATACTGACAAAAACATTGCCAGCAAGCTAGAATACAATTTATGCTTTGTCCTGGAGACTCAGTTAAAGTGTATTAATTTTTAACATCCTTACTCCTCTTTTCTGCTTGGTTGTTTGACCTAGTAGTACGAGGGAACCCACACTCAGCATGACCCTGTGTTTTTAAAAATGTAACATCTTTCTCAAATCTCTACATTACCAAGAAAGAGCATTCTGAACGTTTGAGAATTGGAATGACTAATCCTATAAAGCTAGATTTTGTTGCCCTTACTCAGTTGAATTAATAACTTGTATAACTTGTATAACTAACTACAGTGGATACCCGTCCCTAATTCCAAAGTTTGTATCCGCGTCAGCCTCATGCTTATAAAAACTAGATATAAAAGCCAAATCATTTGTGATTTTTTTTTCGTGGTAAGTAGTTTGTTTAAATATTGCCTTTACTTTCAGAGTTAAACAACAGTTGAAACTATCTGTCCTGTAAGTTGAATGCTCATTGTTCTTTTAGAAGTGTATTTGGCAATACCTTTTGTTACTTGAGAAGCAAAAATGTGTTCTCAAAATGCTTATTTTAGTACTAGGAGTGACAACCGGTTTCCTGGCCAGACTAATCTTGGTTTGAAAAGTTTATAGTATTTTTCCTGGGGTGCAGTTTGCTGGTAGCAAATGTCCAAGCAGATAAATGGTCATATCCTAGTCAACAGAACTACGAATGTCCTCCAAGAAAGGCACTTGCTTAAAGATGTTCCCGGATCAGGATAAAATAAAGGTTGGAGGAAGTTCAGTGGGCTGCAAAGTGCTTGTGTGTTTAGAAAACACAACTCCAACTGCATGCTGAAATTTGCCCACAAGGACCAAAACTTGGCATACTGTCATCATAACTGTTTATATATAGCTATGGAGCAGTGGTGCAGATAGGCTGCAATGGCTAGCGTTTTGCTAGTGGTGACACAGTGGCATTTGGTTTATCGTATTTTCCAAGTCTAAAAGATTTCCCAGCCAGTAACGTCAGACCTTGGAAACTGTGGGTTTGATAGTAAAGAAATTATAGTAAGAAAGTTCATGCTTGCCTGCACATGCCATTTTCTTAAAAAATCGTCCTGGATACAATTCAGAACAATTCGGAAATAAATTAACATTGCCCCACTTGAGCACATACTGTTTGGTATAACCTAGAAAAGAAAAGCATAATCTTTTCTAAGTTAAAAATGATAAATGCATGACACATTTAATATCATAAATTGAAAGTTACATATTTGCTTATCTATTGAATATAACCTTAACTATTATAGACGAGGTATGTTAAACTGCCACTAACACTCACCCCATACGTAATGCAGTACCTTGGCCATATGTATCAAAATAAAAGCAGCGTGGTTTAATTGCAGCATTAAATACAGTAGTTTCATTTTGTTGTATTTTTACCCTTTCCCTTTTCTTGTCCTCCTCAATTTTTTTTCCATGTTTTCCATATCAAGGTCTCCATACACCGGGAAACCAGTATATTGTTTTCTACGAAATGGAGAAATGCCTCCAATCCTCCTTGTCACCTTTTTTCCCAGTTCTTCTTTTTGAGAAGAGGGGCCCAGACTTTGAAGATACAGGTGAACAATACATTACAAGGTTAAGGACGTTCTCTGTTTTGTTCTCTGTCCATTTGCTCATAATTCCCAGCTCTGTATTTGCTTTAAGGACTGCTACCGAGTTTGGACAGAAAAAGCCCCACAAACAGCACGCGGCAGCTCTGACACAGGGCTGCAATCATTCTGTGATATGAGACAAATCTTTGAAAGTGCGACTGCATTGGACCGCTCCGTCCCCGTGCAGCCCTCCTGGGGTTGAACTTGTACACGGCTAAGATGTGCTCGGATGTGCCAAGTTTTGTAACTGCTGGCTGAGGCTCGGGTCCGGGGACGGGGCAGTGGCTGTGGGCCATGTGTTCGATGCCATTACCAGCTCTCCACAGCTAAGGTAAATCTGAGATCCGTAATTTCAGCCACCTCTGGATGCCTAGGAGGTACTGAAACGCTCTCATCTCCTTTGAGAAGCGTGTAGGGGAACAGCACAGCAGTTTCCTTGCTACGTGCATGTCCTCCAAATGCTGCCATCTGACTCCTGCCACCCCGCTCCCACTCCCACGCTCTCTGCTCCGCTACCGACACCAATGCATGTGCTGCCAGGGGGTCATCCTGCTCAGGGAACTGAACGTTTCTTTTGGTCAGGGCAGTTCTCAAACAGAGGTGTTCTCCACAGCAATTTACTTAATAGTTGAGACAACAGAGGAAGCAGTGCAGAAAAGAGAACAAAGTGGCAGCCCGGTGCCAAAGCACGACCGATGTTCTCTGTGCTCAGCCTCCTGTGATCATTTTCAAAATGAAAGCTGACCACACTTTGAAGCACGGTGATAAAAATAATACATTCTAGTAGTAAGCACTAAATCAAATACCTTTCTCAAGTCCCCATCCAGAAACCTTGCATTTATCACCAGTGTTGAACATATACTCTGACCAGGGAATGCAGGCAGGCGTGCTGTATTTCATGGAGCATTCTCCTTTCCCATGACCTTTCAGCTCCATCAGAGCAATGTCATTTTCATACGTTGCAGCATTATAATTCTCATGGATTATCAGTTGCTTTAGCCTGTAGGTGTCTGTCTCTCTGTCGTACCGTATTGTATCCAACAGTCCAATCCAGACACGGTACAGGTGAACTCGAGTTGCTCTGGAAAAGAAACGATGAAATAAAATATGTTTTGTAACCTAGCACAGGCACTGTGTGTTTCACTTAGCCATAAACTTTTGCATCTTATCAAAGTTTCTGTAGAATAAAAATTCATACTGCGTACATATAGCTTCTTTCTGGACTTGATGTCCAGGTTTTTCTAAAGTGTAGCAAACGCAAGGCTGATGACACTTACTGCTGAGTACTACAGCTAACACAGGGCAAAACCCCTAAAGGCCATCCTCTGTGTTTAGTGCTGTCTCGTTAAACTCATCAGTGCTTTTTCATCTTTCTACTCACAGCCAAAACTCTCTTTCTCTGAATCTCCCCTGTCAGTAATGTGGGTGAGTCGCTGTCTTCAGTTGTTTTATTCAATAGGCAAACAGGAATTAGCAAACAAGTAGCTGAGAAGGGCAATAATGTCCAAATTAATCTTTCTACTTTGCAAAGGAATCATTTCCCAGGTTGTTGTTTTTACCTGACACAGTGTGCAGCAGTCAGAACCCAACAGCCACCAATATAAACCCCTCCACAGTACACTGTTGCACCTTCAGTGCCAGTTTCTTTAATTGCCACTTGCCAAGGGAATTCACCCTATTCAAACAACAAAAACCCAAATAACGTGAAATTATAATTGTACTATTTTTCATGCATAAAGGGAAAAACAATCCTTTGTATCACCTCATCTCCTTGACTAAAGCTGACTGTAAATTCAAAATCTGATGTTGAGAAATTGCCCATAAATTGGGCTCTACCCAATATATAGGGTATAATTAAATAGGATATAGTATAGGACATAAAGGGTGCATATTCTAAATTACAGCAGTTTTGCTCAATCTTCTGACTTTGTGCAATGCCTCCCTCCCCCCAGCTTTCTGTCATGAAATTCCTAGTCAGAGGAACAGATGTAGAATCTGATCTGGTACGATCAAGTATTACATTTGTCTGTATTCTGTTCTGTTAGAATTGTCATTTCTAGCTACATTTTTAAATATTCTGCTGGATCCTGTAATGCTCCTTTTTGCAACCTGGTGTTTTAGTTTATAAATTGTGCTCCTCTTCACATTCATTCAGTGCAGCGCCAGTACTGCTGCAAAACATGAAACCAGTGTTGTTGCTGATTTTGTTATTTCTGCATATTTTAACAGAAGAATGATAAAACCCATTTAATTTGATACTGAATGAATGCAGATGAGCACATATTTGTTAAGGTTTGCTTGTTGTTTTTACCTTGCTTGCAATTTCTCCACCTACGATTCTTTTCCGTCGAGTTAACGTGTGATTAACAACACCACAGTTTATTTGGGGAAGAAATGTCTTTGTCAGTTTTCTTTCTTTAACAAAAAGGAAAAATGTGTCTCAGAATTCAGGCATTCATTCTCTGTTTGGAGACAGGTTTATCTTTATCTTGAAATCACAAGTGCTGGGAGTATGCGAGTAGCTGAAGCAGCAAGAAAGCAAAGACCAAAAATTTCAGCATCTGTTTTTGTTTTGAAAATTGCTTATGTCTTAGCATCACATTATTTCTTTTTATTTTCCACTGTTGCTAGCGTTCAGAAAAAAAAAAAAAGCAGTTCCCATAGATTTGCTTGGAGTTTACCTCTGTCAGCTGCCAAAACATGCAGATGTGGATCCTCGGCCAGGATAAATTATTATGGCATTCTTGAAATTAGTGGAAAGTGAGGCAAATGGTAAGCCCCTGAGTGTGTACTCCTAAATCATCAAGTCCACATATCTGAGTGTTCTGGATCTGGCCAGCTGGCTGGTAGCTAGAAAGCCACTAATAAGCAGGTATGGGGTGTTTTGTGGATGGTTAGTTACTTACCTGTATCCATACTGTAATATTCAACACGCTTTGCTTTGCCTGTGGTGGAATAATAAAATACTAAAAATCTTTGCAAATATTTAAAATTGCTCTGTTACTTAAATGTATGTTTGTGTGCCAAAATCATAGTACACTTTTAAAATGTGTAGGTGTGCACCATTTCACACGGACAAAAACATCGTTTAAGCATGGTGCCTACCGTTTCCTTTACTAGGCACTCTTTGGCTGCCACAGCCTACAAGTGACCTACATCCAGCAGATAGACACTTGTTTGTAACTATATGACATCTACTCTTATTTTCTTGCCTACAGAACTGTTCTGCAAAGGGACCCTGTGAAATGGCCTCCTTTCTTTTTTAATCTCTACAGCGATAGCCCATTCTCCTCCACCAGGAAACACCAGAAATTCCTCCTCCTGCCCCACCAACTTTTTGGAGCTTTCTGAAGCCCAAAGGAGCGTTAGATAAAAGGATTATTTTTTTTCTTTCTGATTTAGATGCTGCTTCTGTATTCTGTGTACCTCCTTTAATAGAGTAAAGGAGGTTACTCAACACGAGAATAAATTAAATGCTTCCCGAATCTGGTTTGTCAGCTTTTATTCAAACAAAATGCCCATTGAATTCAGTTCCTAAGTAGGGGCTGAGGATTGGGTCTGTTCTCATATTACTGACAACAGTGTTTACCTTTCGAGTTCAGTTTACCGATTACCATGTACCAAAAATGTTTACTTTTTGGCTTTAGACTTTGTCTCTTAGCAGAGCAAGGAAAAACATCTAAGTTCAAAACAAAATCTTTTCGATGGTGAGGAGAACAGCACAGAAGAATTATTATATTAACTGTTCATTACATGTGAGGAAGATATTCCTGCCAACTCTGTCTACATTTTCTTCAGAAATATGAGATATCAGTTTGATAGATGGCCAAATAAGCAAAAGACATAATCTGCTTTATATCTCCTAAAATGTCATCTGTTTTTTATTTCATTTAGTTTTCTGGCCATTCTTTTCTAGAAGGAAGGCAAGGAAAAGTACCTAACCTTCTCTTAGTCTCCTAGTATGTAGAGCATACCATAACATCAGAAAGACTAATTCTCGCACGCATTTCGATTTTGCTAACCTGTTAAATAAGTTAATAATATGCATTGTGTAGTCTCTAGGTGTAACTTAGCATAATGAAAGGAAAAGAAATAAAAATATGTCTCAAATGGAAACCTGAGCAGAAAGCTTGAGCTTCATCCTCTCCTGTGAGGCAGTCAACTTCTTTGTTACAGACATTCTTATTTGGAATACATATATTTGACCGACAGTGGAAACTGTTGTTTCTGCATTCTGTAATATAGGAGAATTCCAACTTAAAATGTGAACACAATATAATATCCATGTTATGGGGGACTTGGCTGTTCATAAATAGATCGTGAAAGCAGGCTCTGTAAGTGTAAAATGAAATGAATACTTGGCTCTCCTCATTTTACTATCTTGATGTTTGTTTTAAGACTTAAAAAAAAAAAAAAAAAGTCTCCCTACAAGTTCAGTACTGTAGTTTTAGACATGGGTATCACTCCTTACCAGTTTCACCCCCATGTGCCTACACTCAACCTCAGCCAAAGGACCTCCAGTTTTACCAGCATTATGGATCATCTCAGATGAGGAATTTATGATGCTTGGGTCAAATTTCCCTCCAAAATCAGAGTCCGAGTTAGGCTTTTGACTGAATGGTATACATGTAGCACTAGGAATTGAGTCCTATTTTGAAATTACTGGCTTTAGTAACTTATTTCTTCTAAAATTCTCCTTCTTTTTCTAAAATCCATACAGCTGAAACGGAACTATTTTGGTCAAATGGATTTGAATAAATGTCCTCTAAATAAATGAAGCCACAGGTACTTATTATTATTTCCAAAATTCCTGTCGCTACGTTTTCATGATTACCAGATTAAATGTACTGCCAATTATAAAAATACAAAATCAAGATTATTTAGGGGTAGTGATGGTATTTGTAACCCACATTACAGTTTGGCGCCTGAAACCCAACTTCTGAACGTATTCTCCTGCATTCAGATTATGCTAGATCTGCTTTTAATAAAAGTTGTTACAGCTGGAATTGCAGGTGCTGAAAGAATGACATGAACATGAAGGTGTTAATGAACACCTATGCAACGGGAACTGTTCACACACATTCTATGGATAATCTTGTATTAGTAAGAAATGTAAGAAAGATCTTACTTTGGATTAGAGGTAGCTCATTGGAAACAAACAAAAAAAACGTTTTTGATTAATTACTATTGATTTTGCCTTATGAAAAATACATTTCATTCTATTTAACACAGCTCTTTTTTTTTTTTACTTCTTTTTTTTATTTCTTCTTTTTTTTTTTTTTGTATCAACAGCCTTGTAAATAATCTCATTGTATTTCCTCATCCTCAGAGGAAATCCAGATCCTCAGAGATCACCTGCCTGCTTCAGAAAATAATGTACTTTTTTTTTTTATTATTTTCCTATACAGAAATTATGGTTTGGTTGCCTTAACGTAATGACTTTGCAAAAGATATTTTATTGTTACATCACTGTAAGTACTCTTTGGGTGTGGTTTTCTGCTGAAATGATTTTCAAATAGCTAAGAAAGGAAATTATTACCTTTACAGCACAGTTCATCGCTTAGGTCTCCACAGTCATTGATTCCGTCACAGGTTTTGGTCAAAGAAATGCACTTGGCATTTGCACAAGTAAACTCGTCAGCTGAACATTCTGTGCAGCAGGATGAAAATAAAGTTAGCGTGGAAATGCCTGTAGGTTCACAACTGCCCAAGGAAATACTCAGCTTACACATTTTATTCATTTAATAGTTTGGCCTATCAACAGTTGGCGTTGTGGGACCCAGTAATGTAAAGAGGAGTCTTTTTTTATCCTTTCCATTGCCTCCTGTTCAAACTTTCAGTGTGACCACTTATTTTCTGCCTCCATCTTTCAGTAGTGTGGCAGAAGTGAACTTCATTTCTTGTAGACAGGGATTAAATAAGAGGTTCGAACCCCCTGTAAATGATTTATGTGATTAAGGTGATGCATGTTCCCCCTCTTGAAGGAACTCATCAAGTGTCTCTAAGCTGCTTCTGTGGCACAATTAAAAACTGAGACAAACCATAGCTCTCGGGCTGACAGATGCTTATCAATGCCAAAGAAGTCACACTACAGGGACAGGAAAGCTGTTAGAAGTCAGAACAAAGACTCGATTCCTGTTTGTATCAGTGAGAAACTGAGGAGCCCCAGATGTTCCTGGAAGGTACTAGCAGTTCAGATACAGTCGCACTTGTCTGGCTACATTGCGACTGGCGTCCTAATTGATCTCCCTGGTAGCCCAAGCAAAGAGGAGGAGGTCATCACCTGTCTCCTGACGAGTTAACCTGTGAGAGGCAAGACTTGCACGGTATAATATACCTCGGTGCCTTTGGAAAGATGGGGGAACAACCAGAACCGTGGGTGAAATATGTCCACTTTGGGGCACCATCTGCCAAATATTCTAGGAGCAACAGTGAATTATTTTCCAAGGTCATGAACTCAAGACTGCCTCAGTTATCTTAAATGTTGCAAAGGATTATTTAAAAAGAAAAAGGTTTCATTGCAGGTTTGCTGTGGCTGACAGTTCAACAAAATAGATCCTAAATATATATACTTAAAATAACATGAAGAACCTTAAATAAATTTTTAACCCAAAACCTACTAACCTCGGAGAATTTTCTGGCACTGGAGTCTAACAAATCCATCACTACTATTCCTCAGTTTCCTCTTTATAAAACATTCGGCAAGACTTGTCTCTAGGCCTTTGCAAGTTATTCGGAAACAGTGTGACGAATTTAAGGTGTATTCTGTGATGTTGAAGACAGTGTGGTAATATTCAGCACCTCTGTGAAGACAGAAATAATAATAAGTTCTGTAATTTCACAATGGATTAGCCACTGCTTTTATTGTTTAGAATTTATTTGATTTTCCCAATGGCTAAGGAAAAAAAGCAGACTTCCCTTGGAGTGGTGCAAGAGTAAGTACGAGATACTTTGGAAGAAAAGTTTTTTGCCTTAACAGGCAAATTTTTTGCCTTAAGGCAAATTTTTGCCTTAACAGCTGGCTGTGACTGACCCTTATATAAGCATCACTACTTTCTCAAATCCATTGCAGTTACTGGGAGATAAATTCCCCAAACTTACAATTCAAAGCCAAGGTGCCTGCAGGCCACATTTGCTTCATTCATAGTCCACTTACTGCCACATACAAAAAGGTTCTCCATATTCACAGGCTTTACTTGAAGCAAACTTGAATTCTTATACTCCGAGATTTTAAACGTTTCTACAAAAAAAAAAAAATCCAAAAAATCCCAAATAAAATTATATTATGTAGGTGTATTTAGTGGGAAGACCACACAGGAATAAATGAGACATAAAGTATCCAGCAGACACCCAAAGTTCATATGGGAAGAGCAGTAGGTTGGGACTCAGGAGCTTGATTCTTGATTTTTCTGAGGACTGACTTTATGACTTTGAGCCTGTCACTTTTTCAAAATATACCAGTTTCAGGACAAATGAGGATAATGGTTCATGCCACGTAGGAGTATTGGAGCTCTGCTGAGGAAAGGTTGCGTCTTAGCCTAAGACTTTCATCAGAGAACTTTTGATAATCAACCAGCAACACTTCAAGTGAGATGGCCAGATCCTGTTTCTGTTACCTTTGGAGTAAAGCTTGTGCTGCTTGCAGTGGAGCCAAGGCCCACTGCTTCCCCCTGCCTCGACTTATTGCAGTTGTATGGGGAGCACAGGAGGAGCGCACGGAGTCTCTCCAAGGCTTTTCAGTGGAATATGCAAAGGCAAATTTTGCCTCCCTGAGGACAACGGGCTGAGCTGCTGCTTCTGTGGGGAAAGAGAGTTGGATGGCGCTGGAGCTGCCCCTCCTGCCAGCAGGAGAGGTGGGGCTGGAAGATGGGTAGGAACGGTGGCTGCTACTGCTGACATTTGCAGAGCCCTTTTTCTGTGTACTTAGGCAAAGGCTGAGCTGACAAAGTCAGGGACTGAAAAGCAGCTCGATGCAGCCTGCCAACGTACAAATCTGCTGGTTTGCAGGGGAACACCTTTCTGTTCTGATGAAATCTGCAGAGTGAAGACTGAGGTGACCGTGCCTTACCTTCTTCCCACGTACCCCAGCCCGACCTCAGCGGCAGGACTCTGTTCCTTGGACTCTTGCTCCCCAAAATATACCCTCCCTGCTCATGTGCTCAGCAGGCCCTCTCCCTCCATGCCTCCCACCATGCTCAGCACCCCCACCGGAAACCTTTGAGCTCTTTTTCCTTTGTCTATTTCTTCCCTTCCTACCTGATGATTTGAGCAAGCTACCAGCAGCAGCGTACCCTGGGCCTCTCAATCTCTTTATTTTTAAGAAAATCATCAGGTACTGTCAATTTTCAGGACTTGTCACTTTCCGTTTCATATTTTTACTAGTACAAGGAAATGAACAAGTTTTCTGAGCTGTAAAAAAGAGTAAAGCACCCACTTGGCCAAAAACGAATGACTGATACATTTTGGAAGAGGAGATACTACTACCTGTAAACATGCAGTTTCCCTTGTTCAGAAACTTAGCTTCAGGACGTTGGCACTCATAGCTCTTTAGGTGACAGTATGTGCTGAATTGCTTTCCGTTGGTGGAACAAACCGAAGTGCCATTCTTTGGGCACTGGTAGGGAAGCTTACAGAGGCATTTTCCATCCACACATCGTTCCCATGGGTGACAAAAAACTTTCGCACAGGACTTGTGCGTGTATTTGTTGCTTACGCATTCTTCTATGAGGTAAGTGTCCTGCTCAACTGGCTCAGAAGGCCCAACCTGTGAAAATGGTTCTTCTGCAGAATAATGTGTTGCGTTCTGCAAGGCACAAAATAAATAAAAGAACAGTGAACAGGACTAGGAATTGCACCAACATTTCTGCAGATCCCCTACTGACCTCAACAAAGCGTTTGTTTGTAAACCTTTTCCTATCTTATGAGCAAAGAAATGCTAAATATTTATGGTGTTTATCTCCTTGTCTTGGCGACCTCATCTTTCTCAGTTTTTCTTCCTTTTAAGATTGTTCCGCTGGTGTGACCTTCACTTTTACTGGTCTCCCACACACTTTATTTTCTTTACTCTTCAAACATTGGCTGAAGCACCCAACAGATGATAAACATTTTAAGCCAGTGGTTTACAACACTCCACAACAACGGGATTGTAAACAACTTAAAACATAAGGGGACTTAAACACCAGAAAAATAAAATTTTAAAAAGTAGCAACTTGATTTTTTTTGAGACCTTTTCATTGGTCCAGTTGGCTTTGAGTTTAACTACCACTTATAAATATTTAGGAACTACTTAGAAGCGAATAAAGAAGTCTAAAATTAATTATTTGTTTCAAGGCAAGACTGCTGAAGCAATAAGTGTAAGTATCTTCAAGAAATGTGAAAAATAAATGCTCCTCCTTATCAGTTCTCTTCCTCTATCTTGCAGAGCAGTGGATTTGTGGTGGGGTTGCTGGCTGTTACTGGACTGCAAGTATGGATCCTGATCCTCCATCTGACTGTCTAGGTGAGCCATTGCTGGCTGCGTGCTTTTGCTTACTAAGATCTATGAGTAGGAAGAATGTTGAAGCTTGAAAAATGTATGGATGGACTTTGCATAAACGCGGGAGAGAAAGCCAGTCGTCAAATGGGATTTATCAGCTTTCACTGTGTCCACCGAATCAATAGAGCCTAAGTTTAAAGTTCTCGTGAAGAAATCCTGGCCTGAGTAAAGTCAGTGGGGATGTTGCTGGGGCAGAAATTAATCCTCCCCCCACCGCCCACCCCCCTTTAATGACTGTATGATCTTAATAAATTCTTCCTGCTCTCCTCAGGTCAGTAGAATCCAACGCATTCTTCTTGGATTCACATGGCAAAGCGTGAGCCAGATCTGGCTTGGCACAACTCCCGTATCGCACTAGGCGTTTCTCCCAAGTCCTGAGTGAACAGCCATCAAAAAGCGTTGCTTTTTACCTGGGGGCTTCTCTGAAAGGCTCGGGGTTTGCTGAACACCGAGCCTGCCTGGGCTTCATGACAGACTTCTGCTGGAAGAGGTTCCCCAGCACAACCTCAGGCCTTTCAACACGCGGCGTCGCCACGTTAGAAGTTAAGGCTGTGGTCTCATTTCTCAAAAAAGGGGGAGAGGGGAAATTGCTGCACCTTTGTGGGGTCAGCCATGCCTGCAAATTGGCTGCGGGATAGGATCACGATTAAAACCTTTTCCAGAAGCCTGTTCATGTAAACCCCTGGCAGAATCGATATGCGAAGTAGCAAGACTCAGATAGGCAAACCAGGCTGGAGAAAAACGTATGAAATACAACAACTGTGAAACTTTTTTAAAAAATCAGCTGGCTTTGTTTTCATAGTAATGACCTTCTAACTGCTTTACGAGTATCATTTAATTAAGTTAATGATCCCCCAACGCAACAAATCCTTACCTCCGCTCCACAAACCCAAAGGAGGGACAAGCACGCCACGAAAACCGCCCTCATGGCCGAGCTTTCTCCCTGTCCGCAGCGGAGCCCTGCGGCCGGGGTCCCCCTGGTCGCCCCTTGGCAGATCTGTGTCTAATTTTTAACCACCAGCCCGATTTTTTTTTTTTTTTTTAAAAGCGGGCGTGAAAACGGCGCAGGGGAAGCCTTAACCATTAACCCACGGACCTGCCCTGGCCACGCGGCTCAGTTTAACTCGTTTTAGCGTGGACGCGAGATAAGAAAACGCAACAAGCGCGAGATAAGAGGATGTAAACGCCGGGTGGGAGACGACGCCAGGACAACCCCTGGCAAAACCTCCCCCCCCTTTTGCGACACTGCCGCGCGGCCCTCGCTCTCCTTTGCGGCAGGCGGAGCGCTTGGCGGGCCGCCCTGACAACGCCGGCGCCCGCGTGTGCAGGGGTAGGCGCGCGTGGGGCCCGGCCGTTACGGCCGTTAAAACCGTTAGGGCCCTTGGGGACCGGCCAAACCGCCTCCGAGCCGGGAGGGGAGACGGTCCTGAGGGAGGCCGGGCCCGGTGGAGGGGCCGGGGGTGTCCGCTGCCCCCCCCCCATGTCTGTCCCGCGTGTTTTTAGCCAGGGTAGAAGCAGCTAGCCATCGCACAGGGCCGCCGGTGACCTTCGTTCGCACCTCATCAACTCGTAAATGTCTTTTGCTTCTTAACCAGGTGGTTTTGTGCCTTCGCAGCTTAGGAGGAGGTAGAGGATGAGTTTCCGTGGGAGAGGAGGTGGAGGAGGAAGAGGTGGCGGAGGAGGAGGAAGAGGAGGCGGCTTTAATCGTGGAGGAGGCGGTGGCGACAGAGGTGGCTTTAATCGTGGTGGACGAGGAGGCTTCGGACGGGGAGGCGGCCGAGGAGGCTTCAACAGAGGCGGATACGACCAGGGGCCTCCAGAAACGGTAGTTTGTAAGTTACACGAAGAGATTCTGTTTCTTTAACGTAAAAGGACTATTCAAGATCTTCAGCTTGTTTTTCGTTTATTTCAGTATTAGGAGAGTTCATGCATCCGTGTGAAGATGAACTCATCTGTAAGTGTAAAACAGAAGAAAACAGGGTGCCTTATTTCAACGCACCCGTGTACCTGGATAATAAGGAACAGATTGGCAAAGTGGATGAAATCTTTGGACAGCTACAAGATTTTGTATCCTTCAAAAATGTGTGACATGGTGTTTGCTTTTTAAGGGCTGATTGACCATTCAAAAGGTTTGATGTAGAACTTGAAAACAGTTCATTTTCCTGTCCCTCTCTAAATGGGGAGTAAACACACAGGTTTAAAACCTTCTCACAGTCTGAATGTATTAACTTACAGGTTTGCTTTCTGCATCAGGATTATTTGAGCTTCAGAAACTTGTTTTCCTCTTACAGTGTACCAAGAAATAAAAAGGGGGCTGGAGTGTATTTTGCAGCTCCTTGGTTCTCCAAAGAACCAAACCAAGAACCAAAGAACCAAACTCCAAATCTTGAGTTTTATTGAGCAGAGTTGGCCAGCAGCAGCTCGCGATCTTTGGGAACTACACACAAATGCCCTTACATGCTGAAGAGTCACAGGATAAGTAGAGGGTTGCCTGTGGAGCTGCAGAGTGGCCACCACATCCCTGTAGGATAAGGATGAGCTTGTGCTTGGGTTGAGCAGCCCCTGCTGCCTCATCTCATCCCCCAGTCAGGCAGTCGTACGAGCCAGCACAGCACTAGCAAAGGCCCTGCAGCATCTCTGCTGTTCCAGATACACCCTGTGGTCACTCTGGAGCTATAGAGATAGTTACTGGCCAAGCAGATTTGTTTCTTTACAATTACATTTTTATATACTCTTTTCACCAGTATGTTCTTTTTTATGCCTTGATACATGGGAAGAAAAACAATTTACCACAAAATACAGCGTTTGTAACTATGAGGAAAAATTAGAAATGTTTTTTACGGATCTTTCAGTTGTAACTTTAATTTGTGGTGGTGATGTTTACCTTCATTTGTAAAAATGCTAATTTAGATATTGTCTGAAATGTCTGAATTCCTTTGTGTGATAATCAAAAGTGCGATTCTAATGTTTTATTCCTGGTGTGTTCCTTAACGAAACTCACAGTATTTTTCAGTGAAATTGTCTGAGAACATGAAAGCTTCTTCATTTAAAAAAATGCAAAAGGTTAGCCAATCTCAGTAGCACAATTCTTGTGTATGTTATCAGTTAGATATGTCATCAGTTAGATTATAATACTTTATTGAGTGTTTATTGACTTTTAAAGCTACGTGTACTTTGAAAATGTGTTCATTTACTCATCTTTCTCAATTTTGCAACTTTATGCTCTTTCCTCTCCTAAAAAACAAAAAAGGAAGAAAGATGTAATGAATGAAAGCCATTAAATACAAATATCACCCATATTTTAATGATTTCCTAACATTTTGTTATTATAACAATGGGTTAAGATCAGACTGTGAGTGTTTGAAAAGAAAGAGAGATGTTAAAGTGCTCTTTAACCTCAGTTAAAAAGCCTATTCTCAAAGCCTAAAGTAATTCTCTTCCTGCAGTTTTACATTGATCCAGCAAAGCTGCTCCCGCTTCAGAGGTTTTTGCCAAGGCCTCCTGGAGAAAAAGGTGCTCCCCGAGGAGGTGGTAGAGGAGGACGTGGTGGTGGACGTGGAGGAGGAAGAGGCGGCGGCAGAGGTGAGATCCCAAAAATGAAAGCCGCAGAACATTTGCTTGTTTGTTGTTGGTAAAGTTACAGTTAAATAGTTGAATAAACAGTTGTGTTTATTAAAGAGAAACATTATGCATTTTTCTGTTTGATAGCTCAGTGGAGGAGACAGTGACATCCTTCCAAAGGCAGGAGCTTGTTTTTTGTAGCTAGCTAAGTAATTGCTTCAAAGTGCAGGGAAGAGAGTATACTGATATATAACGAAGAGAGAAAGCATGAGCACTAATTAACTTGCGGTAAAAGGCAGTGGATTATACCCACACAAACCAGCAAAAGCTGTATTTGTAATACACTCTAAAAATCTCGTTTGGACAAAATACTTGAAATGCAGTGTTTTGAGAGAAGAGGTGAAGATAGGGTAGATCTCATCCGTCCCTGCTTGTTGATCATGATCTGTAATGTACTACTTAGTTAAAGCTGGAATTAAGTATTTTTCTTACTAGATTTTTTTCTTTTTCCTCCCCACCCTGCCCCCTTTTGTGCAGGTGGGAGGCACAAATACTTCAAAGTTCGTTGTTCTATTGATTTCACATATCATAGTTGTGGTTAACTTTTTTTTATGACAGCCAAAAATTATCTTGGAGTTTCATTAGCGTGTTTAGAATTTTAGACGCTGGATACTCAGCAACACCTAAAATGCTGCAGATGCTCCCTACAAGAGAAGGTACCAGGATGACACAGTTAACCATTTCTGGTTGGGTTTGGTTTTCTTTTCAGAAGCTGTAAATGAAGTAAGTTGTTACACTTCTTAGGAGCAGGTAAATTGTTTGTTATGTGTAATTTCTTTCCTTTGTTCAGGAGGAAGAGGTGGAGGAAGAGGAGGAGGAGGATTCAGAGGAGGTGGAGGAAGAGGAGGAGGATTCAGAGGAGGAAGAGGTGGTGGAGGAGGCTTTCGGGGTGAGTGTGCAGTTCTTATATTTCCATAATAAGAATAGCTCCCAATTTCTAAACTTTTAAATATTAAACATTTTTATCTCATATCGGTATTCGTAGTTTCATGCAAAAAGGTTGCTGTGCATCACAGTAGCTAGCTTAAACCAAAGCTTGGTATTCCGTGTTTTTTGATGCTTTGTAAAGACCATGCTAGTTTCTGCATGAAAAAGGACTATAAGTTGAAGAGTTAACAATGAAGAATTATTTTACCAATTCATATAGTTTTGTGTCTCACTTATTTGCTTTAAAAGCATTGAGGTTGTGAATTATTCAGTATATTTTTCTTCCTTAAAATAGGGAGAGGATATTAAGAACGGAACAACGATTATCTTCCTGCTGTCTTACCGTATCATCTACAGAGGTGAAGAGCAAGAAAAAAAATCCTAAAGGATCCCGAAAATTTCTTTTTATAAAGAACTTGAAGCTATGGAATGACCATTATTGTTAAGTTAATGACTATTTTTCAACACGGAAAGAACTGAAGCTTGCTTCGAATATGCTTCAACATTTTAAACTAAGCCAAGATTCAATGTTATTCTTAAACTGTTTGCTTCTGACAAATGACTTAGCCAATGCTTGACTTCGTGTTGGAGTCTGGAGTAAACAATCATTTGAAATGTGTTTTAGGAAAAGAAACAGCAGGTTCACTACTTGCACATTTGTCAGTATGAACCTGTTACCATGTGTGACTGATCCCTTGTTCTCATCCCCTTTTTACGTGGAGTCTTGGTTGCTCTAAAATGGACATGCCTTTTAAATAACCGTAGTGAACTATTTTTTACCAACTTAAAAACTTTGTTTACAGATTTTTTTAATGCGTAATAACATATATGAAAGAAGGAAGATGGCAAAGAGTATTTTATGGGTTTTTATGTGTGGATCTCAATGAAAGCCAAAGGCATTAAGACCTGTTCTCAGAAGATACCGTCTAATGAACAAAACAAGGTTAATTCTATTCTTAAGTCACCTAATTGTATCAAATTACACCAATACTAAACTTGCTAAGGCTTTTTAACTGTCCTCACCTTCTTAGCCTGTTTCTCTTGGGGTTTTGATGTTCTGGTGCTCTGAGCTCGCGGAGGGCTGATATTAAATAGCCCTTCGCAGGGCTCCTCTGCATGCAGTGCTTTCAGTTAAGCATAGCTTTAAAAAGTCTTGGAAAAAGGCAGCACGAGCCTTCAGTACAGATTCGGTCTTTTTAATCAGACGCATTGTGGGGGGTGTTGAAAAGCTAGTAACTCTCTTCTTAGAGCATGGAGAAGCACCCTGTGTTTCTCCATCCTTAACTTTGGAAATGGAATATGAATAGGGAAGCAGAATCTTCCTCCCTGGATTTCATCTGGAGTGGGGAGTGTTGGCAGACCCTTATACCAAGCATTTTTGAAAAGACGTTTGTAGATTAATCTACATGGAAAATATGTTGAGCATGTGGAAAGGAGTACATTTTGAAATTGATCATACTGTTATACTTCCTAATAATGAACACAGTTGCAGGAAAATGAGTTCTAGTAGCCTTCTGCTTAACAGAAACAAAGCAAGGTAATTTGTCAGTGCCAGAACTGGACACTTACTAGTCATTTCAACAAACATGACTCCTAGTTTTGAATCATCTCTGAGACAAAACTTGAAACAAGCTAGGAAGAAAGCTTCAAGGATTCAGTTATGCAGTCTGAACGCATGCTATGTTGGATAACAGATAAAAATGCTTTTCGGTAAAAGCAAGAATATATTGAAACTTCTGCTAGGTCTGCTTTCATAAGAATTGAAGTCTACTATTCAACCACAGCACAATTGGGAAGTAATAGCAACAAAGTAGTCGGTATCCCTTACTACAGACTTAAATTTAATTGGGTCAATTAAATACAGACTTCTAAAGGCATTTAGACTTCCGTTACTATGTGTTGCCAGGCCGAAGTAACTTAGGGCTCTGACTTGAGGCATGGTAGGATTAGAATTGCCCTTCATCCAGACAAAATCTTGTAGCTATTGTAAGCTCTCTCTGGGATACGACATTGCAACTAAACAATACTGATCTGCGTTGCAGCTGGAATTGTCAGAACTCTCACAGCTGTGATTGCATCCTCTGCTGTGCCATGTTCCTTCACTGAAGCTTCAGTGCCTAGTTGTGGGTAGCTGCCATAGCTCTTTCCTTATTTTTCTGGATTTGGAAGACTGGGGTAACGCAGTCCTCGCTCTTGTTCCCAAATCTGCGCTTTGTAGTGCCGTTCTCACTGCCTGCTCTCAGCCGACTGCTGCTGTCACCTTTCAGTTGTGTTGATGTGGCAGCTGGTGAAGTGCCGGTACTGCAGCATAGGAGACGAAGCATATGCTTTGAATCTCACAGCAGGTGGAGCAGTGAGTCGTGCTCAAGTCTGAAGCCGTGTTGCAAGGCAAAAGAAGACTTTCATGTCAGAGAGTAAAGACCAATGTTAGCCATAGTAGTCCTAGAGGAAAGATCTGGCTCTGATTACAGGGAAGTGGATTACCTGCCTTACACCTGTAGGCAAAGTTGGATGGGATAAACACACATATCCAGAGAGAATTCGTAATCTTAAATCTTTGAGGAGGTTTTAGGATGTTCAAATGTTGATAGAATCATATTCTTAGCAATCGGGTGTGAAATGAGCTGCCGTATGAGGAAGCAGTGTCTGGATTCATATGTTGACTTCTGCTGTGTGGTGGTACCTGTCTTTTTTACGAGGTGCTGGGTAAGAATGTATTTAGTTGTGGTAGGGCCCATCCAATCCCAAGTCTGCCTTGCCACCTCTGTGCTATGGCACCTGATCCCACCTAACCTGAGCACTTGCTAATTGTAATAGAAAAAAAAGAAATGTTACTGTCTTAAAAAATGTCACTTCTTGTCTGCAATGTGATGCTGAATGAAATAAAATACAGGGTCCATGATTTTATATGCCACCTTTCCCCCTCGCCTGAGCCTTTTGTTCAAATCCTTTCTGTGGTTCTGCCGCTGTGCTCCTGATCCCAGTATGCAAAGTGTTTGGGTTTTATATTTGTGCAAATCACACTGCAGTCTGAAAGTGCGTGCGGGGAGGGGTGGCTTAATGGTGCTGAAGGCTTTCAATGACAGTTTGGTGCTCCTTAGCTTTCTCCTTGCCAGCAGCAGCCTCGGGGGCAAATGTTTGGGCCACCTGAAGAGCCTCCTGAGTGTCGCTTGCTCTGGCAGTGAGCTAGGAGTTGCAGAATTCCTCTGAAGCTCAGGAGCAGCTTCAGCGTGCCCCAAAAGCTTGGATTCCCTGCCCAGGACCCTTGCAGTAGCAGCGTCCCCTACCTGTGTCCTTGCCTGCTCGTCAGTGCCTGCACGTGCTCGCTGCTGGCTGAGGCAGCACATCTGATAACCGAGCCCTGTTTTCAGAACGTGGCTGCAAGTGAATGTGTTAGCCACCGCAGTATTTGACCCAGGCAGAAGGCTTAACTTTCAGCTGACTGGCAGCTGGTAAATCACTGGGATCAGATTGCTTAAGGTATCTTGAACCTGTTGTCTGTGCCACGCTCAACTTCTGGTTTTATATATATATAATTTTAATGTGGGTTCTAAATTTTTGCTAAACAGAATAACACACAAAGCGTACAGTAAAGCTTCCTAGCTATTAAGACTGAATGTCTCTAAAAGTCATATCTGGAGGGATGTTTCTGTCCTTGTCTTTTCTGTAGTTGCTGTGGGAGGATCGTTTAATAGAGCTCACAGATTTGTTATGTTACTTTGACAGAAATTTGACAAAGTGCAGAAGATAATTGGGATGTTTTATCCCAGGGCTGCAGCACCGGCTGTTGTGGAACGGAATGCACCGTTCTAGCACTCTAGCACTGACAAGAAGTCGTGGACATCTTCCTGAGGCAGTACTTGACAGTCACTTTTATAGTGGTGCAGAGCTACGTTCAGTAGTGCAAAGTATTGTCTTGGCAAGAAAAGGTGTACTGAAAAATGGATGGTTAATGTATCAAGCCTGACAAGTAAAAAGGTTTTTGGAGTCCCTTACATTTTTCAGGGTGTATTGTTCAGCCAGCTAAAAGTCTTTTGCTTACAGACTCAAACTTTTCTAATCAGCAGTTTAAATCTAGGGACTTTGTGTGGGAAGTAAAAATATAATTTATTAAATTGTTTGCCTTCAGTTTTGAACCATTTTAATGTTTACAGAAGTAAGATTAAAGGGAAGCACTGCCTTATACAGCCCTCTAGTGTTGATACACTTAATAAATGTGAGATGATTTCTTTTTAATGCAAACAGTAAGTTTCTCTACTCTTACTACCTGTGGATTGAAATATGCTTTTGAATACTTTATATGTAACTGAAATGTTTGCAACTTGCTAAGCCCCGTAATGAGTCTTGCATTGCCCCATATCTATGCAGGTATCTACAAATTGAAGAATCGACTCAAATAGGAATTGCGTTTTGTTCCTACTGATCTGGGCCAAGTAGAACGGAAAAGCTCTGTCATTTGAGGTTATTAGTGTATTTTAATAGTGAATTTCTCTATATTTTGGCTTTGTTTTATAAACTGTTGTGTTCTAGAAAAGAAGTTACTTTTAGGTAATCTGTCTTTAATTTTGACTTTTTTCCTCTCAGTTCCTGTTACTTTAATATTAGCCAAATTTAAGCAGAGATGGAAACAGGATGGACTGCACATATTAGAAATTCTGATTTTAACCAACAGGTATGTATAAAATCTGCATGGTCTCGTTAACTCTGCTACCCAAGTCTGGAATTCTGTCTGAATTAGAATAGAGATGCTTTGCTTTCTGAGGCGGTCAGCATTGCAAGCTCCAAGTTCTGTGGAAGTTTTGAGATTAGAGATGCTTTTGTAAACCTTGCCAAAGTTTCAGGGGAGGAAAGTGAAGGTATTAAATTTTCATTATGCTTTTATCTTTCATGGCAGGACAATGGGGCACTAGGGAAGTAGCTTTGTTGCTGAACAGATCATTTTCCCTTTCGAATCCACTCCCACCCTGATCCTGCCTAATTCTCTCCTGGCAGGAAAAATAGTGTATTAATACGATTACCCTGGGAACTGAGAGTGGATGAAGGTAGTTCTGTACCATAAACAACTTTGCTGGTAGAACTGTGACTTGTGATCCTCTGTAGCAATGACGACTAATTGTCATGACTGCATAAGTTTTAGATCAACATTTGCTTATACCTTTAGATTGAAATAGCCGAAAGACAGAGGATGTCTGCTTTGGAAAGCTGAGGAGCGGGAGGGAAAGCTTTAGGAGTGTTTCACAGGTTAGAGATGAGTAGCACTGGTTGTTTGTCCTTGTGACTTTTATCCCCACTATAAGAACAAAACTGTAAAGAGGGGAGCTGGTGGTAAACAGCTTTGATTGCTGAGACTGATGCTGCATATAAGCTCTGGGCAAGGGTTTGTTGCAGCTAATATTTACACAGGGTTTTGCACAAGGCCTTTAGCATCTCGCTGGTGTGCTGGTACCTCATCACCGAAGAGAAGAAAACGATCTCCCACTGCTGGAGCCTTTGGAAAATGTCTAATTATTTTCTGCTTAGGAAAATTTGCCCAAGCCTACCTGTGTGTGTCTGGGAGAGAAAGTGTGTTCAGGCTTGTAAGGCACGTTCAACACCCGTTTTCTGCAGACCGGGCTGCTTGAAAAATATAACAACTGAATTTTCTGAAAGTCACACTTTGCTTTAGAAAATACTGGACTGTTCTTGTGGGTGTTGTCAGTTTGGGTGTTTAAATCAAACTAAGAGTCTTGAGGAGAAAGTAGGTCTTTATGTATTTGAAGGGATGGACTTCAGAATAAACATACCACGCTTTTTAAAGACATCAATATTTGTGCTTTTATGTTGTGTGCTCTCTGGTGACTGGAAGTACTTCCAAGCCAGGCTGATGACCAACTGACCCAAGTCAATTTTTACCGAGGTTTCTGAAGCATTGCACAAGAGGTTTGAAGCAAAAAGTTTGGGGGCATGTGACACTTAATCTCTTTAGCAGTGAGAATAAAGTTTAAGTATCCTGTTGGAAATGTACGCAGTTCTGTGCTGTTCTTTGTTTTAATTAACGAGCTTTTCTCCTGCATAGATTGGGAGCATAAACTTCTTTGCACTTTAGTCCAATTAAATCATTCTTGGAGGCTGTCAATGGTGGGGCAGCTCTCCCCCGCCTCTTTTTTTAATTGTTCAGTGAGTCTGTTGGATAATGAAAGAATTTGCCTGACAGGGCTTTGTAGCGTTTCTTCGTCTTGATGAATGATTGCAGAGGACAGACGGCAGTCTCTTTTGTCCAAAATGCATTGGAATGATTCATCCGGTTCCTCACAAAGTGACAATGAAACTCATTCAGCCTTTACGCAGACTGAGCACAACATAGTTGCAGCTTACTTAATAACAGCAGGTATGGGCATTGGCAAATTGTTGCATAACTTTTTTTTTTTTTTAAATAGAACTAGATTTGAATGCTCATTCTGTATAGTAACAGCAATGGTATTTCATTTTTGTGTTACACATGTCTGATAGCTTTTATCCATAGTTTTCTGACAATAATCGGGCTGAACGAAGTGTGCAGAAACATAAGTTTTCTGGTCTGTGTTTGAAGCCAGCGTTGTGCGTTGAAAAATACATTTTGTTGATATGTAATTATAGAAGAGAGTGAGAATTAACTTATGCCAGCTTGCAAAAGAGATAAAAATAGGACATAGCTGTCACATCTTGCATTTTTCTGTGATGTGCTTGAAGCTATCTTGAGATTTCTTTTGGGCCACATGTTCGTGGTCATATACGTGTAGTCTGAGCATGTGAGGGGTGTCTGTTGGGGGGATGTAAGGGGAAGGGTTGGAATGTGACGGGGAGGGAGGGAGCTAGTCATTAATCAGAGAAGAGCAGACTCCACCTGCAGCTGTATTTTTCATTGATGACATGTTGGAAAAAGCACACTGGAAGGCTTGACATTTTGCGTTGTCTATGACTGCAATGGCCTTTAGCTAAACTTGAATGATTATGGATTTATTTTTTTTTTAAAACATTCTTATTGTTATAGCTGCAGCTATGTTTTTCTGAAGCCTTGACTGCTGTTGCAAAGAAATATCATCCTGACCAAATGCTGAAACCTACTGTTTGAAAAGAGGCATTCTATATTTTTATTACGTAAAATTACATTTATAAATACTTTAATCATAGACTGTATCGTACATTTTCTACATTTTAATTGCCTTTTGAATTACTCTAAAATATTAATGTACTTGGGGTTTATATGAAATAGTATTGATGATGGTCACGTCTTATTTAGCATATCTGTTTGAAGTGGGAAGTATCAAATCCCTGTTCTCATAAAGGGAATATTTTTGAATGCAAAGGCAATAGGTATTTTCAGATTTTTACAGAAATTGGTAGTTACACAGATAACTAGACCTGTTGAGAAGCTGTGGAGATGGACGATTGTGAAGTATTGGAAGACTCGATACACTCTGCAGTGCTACCATACTATTTGCAGGTAACTGGATCTGTTAGCTGCTGCAGATATGTATGATACTTGGTTATATTTTAATTAAGATTGATTACACTGTATGTAACAAGGTGGTCTTTCCAGATAGATTGACCATCTGGTGTTAAGGATAAAAGCTATTGCACTGTTAGCAGTGGGGTTAACAGTTATGGAAATTAAATGTCTTTAAAAAGTAAACAAAGACAAACCAAAAAAACACACCTTGGGTTTATTTCTTATTATAACTGGGGAATCTAAGAAGTCTTTTGGCTGTGACTTGAACTTTGCTTACTTTGTGAGGAGTGTTTTTGACAGTAAGGTCTACAGCACCTTTGAAAGTCTGATTGTTTGCTTTTCAAATGCCTTACCATGGCAAATCTCACATCTGGAAAATGTGTTAATAAGGAGATGTCTAAGAAAAAAGAATGAAGGACAGGTACAGTGTTCATCATTATGTTACTTTTTAAAAGTCTTGAATACTTCTTTCTTTGACAAGTAATTTCTTTATTTTCTGAGAAAGAAGTCATTGCTAGGTATTATAGTCTGCGATGGTCAGTATACTAATTTTAGGCATACTCAGCCTGCGGGAAGAAGCCTTATGGTTATCTTCCACCTCGTAATGGTGAACTGCTCTGGTATCATTTTTAAATGCTAACTGGAAAAGTAAATTCCATGTTATACGTGGACCTAACCTAACCTACTTCGTTATTTTGATGCTACTACCCACGTGTCCTGCTGTGCTGTTGGGGCTTGTATTTGCATTCAGTCTACCTTTAGTTTTCGTCGCTTCACTGGGAAGAGGAACAATAAGAAAGTCTTCTGTCCCTGATCAAGTCATATATGAGTTTTTTATCTGCATATTGAAAAAAAAACACAAGATTTAATGGGAAAAATATGGGAATAGTTGTCTAGCCCTAAGATATTTCACAGGCCAAATGGCAGCATCTACATGCTTCTTCTGAATCCAGTGAGTTTGTCCTGGCTGACAATATCAGGTTACTAAAAGTCTTGGGCTCACTCTGCACTTTCTGCCCTCTAAGAAATGAGCTCTCGTTAACTGCTGCCTGGAGAAACAGAGAGCTGGCAGAGCTGGCATTGAAGGCGCTGCTTATTTCACATCTGGTCCCTAGCTTCCCGCTTTTGTTCATTTTAGGGGCTCATGGCATCACAGTGTTCCTGAAATGTGTGAAATACAATAGGTGATGGCATCTGTGTGGCTATGCACCTCCAACATCATCTGTAACGTTAGTTTTATATATGCAGGAGACTTCTACCTGAGAAAAGACATGCTTGGGGTTTTAAAAAAAGAGAATGGAAAAGAGAAATAGCTGAGAATTAATTATCATTTTTCCACTTTTAATTTTAAAATCAAATCAACTGAATCTCTTAAATGAGCTTCTTTTAATGTAGGAGATAGGTATGGATTAATGAAATGTTGCAGTGGAACTCCTTTTTGTGAGTGTATTTGACTCTAGGAAAGTCTTCCTTGGTTTCGTGCACTGGGGGGTGTGCTGGTATTTATAAATCCATGGGGTATGTTCATTGACGCCAGCAGAAGTTTTCAGAATTCAACCGTAGAGCTGAAGTGCTTGAAACTGATTTTTTCTTTTTTCTTTTTTTTTTTTCTTGCTAACCCTCTTGATTTGATGTTAGTATTTGAACACAGCATGTTTGTAGCCTGACTACAAGCTGCTGCTAGAGACTTTTAACTGTTCTGCAGCATCGGCAGTGACAGGGGTGGAAGAACATTGTATAAAACTTAAAAACCTCAGTGCCCTTTCCACAGAGGTATGTCGGCAAAAGCTGAACACCGTGTTGGTGCTTGGTGGAGCCAGTAGAGGAGCAGAAACCTCATCACAGAGGGTGATGTATTGCCAGGGGACTGGAGCAGCGTGGGCAACAACTGAAAGAAGATGGGTGTGCTCTTCAGAGTCCAGAGTTGGAGAGGACGTGAGGGTGTGAAAGTGTTACCCTGTGCCTGTCATGGGACCTGTGAGAGCAGTGCAGACCTTATTTCGCTTCTGAGGGCAAAGGTTGGGTTTCACTCTGCTGGGTAGCCTGCTGCTCTGATTTCACCGAGCCCAATTGTATGTACTTCTCTGTGTCTGCTAGGCTGTACAGCTGTGGGAATAAGGATGCAAAGTTAAAGTCCTGTGTAGAGCCAGATGCTGTTATTTTGTATTTTCTTGCACTACATCCAGGGAGACAGCTATTCCCTCAAGCTCCTTTCAGAATTACCCCTCCAGTTCTGTAATGCTGAAAAGTACAGTGTTTTGCTTCAGGGGTGAAATGTTTTAACAGAAAAAAAAAAAAAAAGAAAATTTCTGAGGGGCATTTCCGTGGTTACTGTGGTGTTTGACTTTTACCAACGTAACATTCCATTCTGCACTTGTAATGTAAGGTGCTCAAGTTATACAAGTGTTTGTAAGTTTAGTATTTGGTTCAATGATATTGTGACTGCTGTATGAGACAAGGAAATCTATGAGCAACTTACAAATTCCTGTTACTATTTACTTTTTTTGTTTTGTTTTGTTTTAACGGCCATGTTTTCTTGAACATTCTGGAATTCTGCTTTTCTGATAATAAGGTTTATGAGTCTTTCTCTGGTGAGGTGCAAAATGGTATTTGTAACCTTATTAGCTCTTATTATTGTTATTAATGATGGGCTGGTAGAAGTCTACAGGATAGTCGTTTGCTCTGAATATTTCTGAGTCTAAAGAGAATGAAATCAGAACAAAAAACCACCCCATTTTGTGGGATTGCCATGTAAACTTATTTCAAGGGCCGAGCAGTAGGATTTGGCTAGAATAGGGAGGAAGAGACAGAGAAAAGAAGAATGTGGGGTTTTTAATATAGGTCACTAGGATCAGAAAAAGCTTGCTGATTGCACAGGGTCCTGATCAGCGTCCTGCACACCGTGGGTAGCATTACTAAGTCCCAAACAAATTCCAGAGTTGTTGGACGTGAAGACTGGAGGGTGTAGATGCTAGCTTTAGTACTGTATTTCTTTATTACTACTCTTTGTCTACTGGCAATTTCTTGTGTTGCCTAATAGTAGTCTTTGGGCACAGTCCAACTATGCTCAGTGCCACCTGTGTTGCATCTGTCTGAAGAATTTAATTGTAAAAGTACTTACATTGGGGTTTGGGGAATGCTTATTTTTAACTTTCTGGGGCATATGGAGCTTGGGTTCTGGAGTCCTAGTTCTGCAAAGAAAGCAGAGGCGAAACCTGTGTCAGAAAGGAAAGAAACAAGGTAACGAGACCAAGTCCTCCCAGAAAGGTTTGCAATTACGGGGATTAGTGAGGCAGGAGGATGTTCACAAACTGGCCTTGTTCCATGGTTGTGATGCAGCCCTAGAGCTTGGAGCTGCTCAGGTGAAGAAAACAGCTCCGATGCAGGCCCAGCTAGGCCGCTGCGGCAGGCCGCAAGGATCGTCCACGTTGCTTGATGAGGCTTAGAAAATGCCTGGCTTGCAAGTTATCTAATAAGAAAAGCTTTTCTCTCTTTCAGGTATCTTTCTGCTTTGCAAAACTGTGCCTGACTGAATATAAAACTTGTTTAGGACTTAAATATTGCAATAGGCTGCGTTTTCTTTTGTAAGTGCGCTGCTGGCTTGTCTTCATCTTTTGTAAAGTTTCTCTTTCTGTTTCTACAGGAGTGATAAGCATTTTCAGTAACATTGTTGTGCTAGGGATCTTTGTTAAGTACAAAGAACTTCGGACAGCAACCAATGCAATTATTATCAACTTGGCTTTTACTGACATCGGCGTCAGTGGCATTGGCTACCCCATGTCAGCTGCCTCAGACCTTCATGGAAGCTGGAAATTTGGATATACTGGATGCCAGGTATTGTAATTCAGTCAGGGAGAAAGTTTTGAGCACTTAAACGCAAACAGAAATGAGTAATAGCTCTACTTGATAATAGTTCTTTTAAGAGTTGGAGATGCAAAATTTGACTCTAGACCTGCAGCTAATGTTTTGTGAAGTCAACAATTTCTGCACGTAGGATCCGGTTTTAATTCCATTCCAAACTTGTAATTTCAAGTCTGAAAATTTTGACATGTAACCTTACATTTATCAACCTTAGATATTTTCAAATAGCTTTAAAAAGATCTTAGGACATGAAGTCCTGAAATGAAAAAGATTGTAATTTGACTTACTTGACTGATTTGGTTGGTAAAAGACTTTGGATATGGCTGCTGTTTTGGTGGTGAGCATGACAGACCTTAATGGGTTTTGCTTAACAAACACATCTTCCTCAGGATGGAACTAAGGATTTCCCAGGTGTAGGCCTGAAAGGCTATTAAAGGGCTCCATTAAAGATCTGGCTTAGCTTTAATAGTTATCTATTTTTTAAAAGTTAAGACTAACTGACAAATTGTGCTTCTGTAGCAGAGAGGGAGTGCCATTTGCTCACCGTGTATCGTGATTTAAGTCTGCTTTTAAACAGGCTGTTGGGCTTAAGTGCTCAGAAAAATGAGCAGTAATATGAAGGTATATGCTGAAAATGTGATTTGAAAAAAATTAATAGCACTATATATTTTTGGCCTGTATATAATAGGTATTTATAGCAATCTGACATCACCTGCCTGGGTATCCAATTATTTCAAGCTCAAAATTTGTGTCATTCTTTAACAAGAAGCCTTACTTTTACTATCCTTAGATCAAGACTCACAGTGGGTTGAAGTTGATGTGAAATCTCACTTCCAAAGCTTTCGGAGTTCTTGAGGTCATATGAAGCACGACTCATGTCAACATAAACCAAATAAAACCTTGTTTAGGAATTCTGATGAGCAAATAGGCAGGTTGCTTATGAAACGTTTAGTTTTAAATGAGCTACCTCTACGTTGCATTGAATTAGTTCATTCTGTACTCTTGTTTACAGAAGAGAACACTGTCTGAATATAATGTATCATAGTGCTTTAAATTCAGTTCACAAATTTATGTTTGTACCTTTGAAAGATTTCTCAGAAAGGATATGTTGCTTATTTATTATTTTTTTTAATTTCAGATCTATGCTGCCTTAAATATCTTTTTTGGGATGGCAAGTATTGGTTTGCTCACTGTTGTTGCAGTTGACCGTTACCTGACAATCTGCAGGCCTGATATAGGTACTGTATTTTTAGTCAAAAATCATTCACTCACAGGCTTCTATGAACTAAGTCTCAAACTGTATTGTTTTATTGTGCATGACAACAGTTTGTGATTGTGTGTGTTCCTTTGCAGGAAGAAGAATGACTACCCGTACCTATGCCACCCTGATCCTTGCTGCTTGGATAAATGCCATCTTTTGGGCTTCCATGCCTACCGTAGGCTGGGCTGGCTATGCTCCGGATCCAACTGGAGCAACATGTACAGTAAATTGGAGGAAAAATGATGCGTAAGATTCCTTCTCACCCTTTCTTTTAAATTCCTTCGTATTGATGGTTCAGACTGTTGAATTTACTACTGTATTTAAAAAAAACGCAAAAACAAACAAAAAAAACAAACTTCTTGCGGAAGTATGAAGCCTAATTTATAAAAGTCATTTAAAAACAATGGAAATAATCTAGAGCAACTCCAGAAAATAAGTTAAAATAAGAAAATGAGCCATGCTTGAAAACTGCAAGACTTGTAGCTGCTAATAAAAAAACTAAGGCTAAAGAAATTTTTCCTAGTTCTGTAAAAGCTTATTTTGAGCTTCATAATGAAATCAAAATATCATATTCTTCAGTAACTTTTCACGGATGGATATTTGCAAGTTACTGTATTTTGTTTTTCTGTCTTATCAGGTCCTTTGTTTCCTACACAATGAGTGTAATTGCTGTTAATTTTGTTGTACCCTTAACAGTCATGTTTTACTGTTATTACAATGTTTCCCGGACAATGAAAAAATACACCAGCAGTAACTGCCTGGAGAGCATCAACACGGATTGGTCTGACCAAGTAGATGTAACAAAGGTATGGTAAATGAGGGCATGTTTCATTTTAAGCATGTTTTTTTGCCCCAGAGTTCTGAGGGCAAAGGAACAGTGCAACATTTCTGTTTCCTTCATTCTCTCTTTTCCTTTTTTCTTACTAAATATTAACTGAAATTTAGCCTTGGCGAAAACTCCTGGTTTGACTTACAACACTGGATTCCTTACTCTTGGTCTAATACTCTTTCCGGATAAATAGCTACTTTGAAGGCTGGGAGCCATGCGAATTTGCCCTGCTGCTGCCCTCTGTCATTGCATAAAAATGTACCTCAGGGATGTCCTAGGAGGATTCTCTAAGATAGTTTTACTCTTTTTGACTGCGGAGTCCTTAGGCTCTCTGCCAGGTTCACAGGTGTAACTGGTCAGAAATGGATTGGTCAACTCTGATTTACACTTATGGCCTACAAATTAAAGCACATTTCTAAGCTCCCAAGCTGTGCAGTTCTTCTGATCCCTTGTTCTTTTCAGTCTGTTGAGCTTCTCTCTTTCTTAGGTAAAGAGTAGCAAATGTGAATTATGGCATAGAATGATACATCCTGCCTGGAAAGTTAACATTCTTTTAACATTTAAGAGTCCTTGAGAAATCTTTAAGTGCACTGGCTCCTTTGATTTTGTGTAAATATATGGTTTATGGTTGGACATGAGAAAAAAAAAAGCCAGAAATTAGGAGTAGACTGAAAAGAAAGTCCTTAAGTTTAAAAACTTAACATTCCTTGGAAAATGTTCTCGTTGATAAATTCTGGAAAAAAAAATTGACAAGTAATAATTATGAACATCTCACATTTCTGAAGAAGTTTCAAAATGCATTAAACTGAGGATTCAGTTATAGGTTTACACTGACATTTGTGAAGAAGATGCATTTTTCATGCTTTACCGTTGACCATGAGTTACATTTAAAAAAAAAAAAAAGGAAAAAGACTGAAGTTTTGGAGTTCAGCATTATCCTTCTTTGGAACTGGATTGCTTAATTTTTCACAATTTGGCATCTTTTAAGCTTTCTGTGCACCAAACTCTTCTAAATGAAAGTGTTCTTTGATGTGAAAATCACTATTCTATTGTAATTATCTGTAGATATTGTGTTTGTGTTTAAACAGGAATCTTCTGTGGAGAGAGTCATAGCTTGCTTGTTGGTGATACTCTAGAACAGCTTGCACAAAGTAGTTGTTTATTTCTTGTTTCTCATTTTCTTCCTCACTGATGGACAGAATATGGGTATAGGTAAACAAAGCTAGGGCATCCTGTGCATACAAAGAGCCCTGCTGTTTTGTTTGGCTTCCTGGTGATTTGTTTTGTCATCTTGATTAATTTGTGATTTCCATTCCAGTTTCTGTTACTGATTTATGTCCCTGACAAAAGCCAGAGAAGCCTGTCCCAGTTGATCCCACTCCTGTCCACTTGTGCTCTCCAGAATGAGCAAAATGTTGCATTCTGACTTCTTTTTCTTGATGCGTATCTCAGGTCTATTTTGAAGGGGAACCTGTCATTCTGGCAGAGCCTTTTACCTTCAGGAAACAGCTTGTGATGTTCTCTCTAGCAAGGTTAGAAAGTAAATTTCAGGTTGCCTACACCTGAACAGAAAACAGAGGAAGTAGCTGGAAAGTGGTTAAACAAGGGTAATTTATGGAAAAGTTGGTATCTTCGATGACTTAGATAATGTTGATTACCTGATCATTTTTAAATGTGGCATTTTATTTTCATAGATACCTACCCTCTGGTGGATATTGGGGTGCACCTCTTTCCAGATATATATGAGAATGAAAGCGGTGGTACAGTTACTGTAACATGCATTTTGGAGTAGCGGATTTGCTGGTATCATGCAGTGCATTTCCACCTCTGAAGTGGCGGCTGTAATTCATGTGTGAAGTCTTCTGTGTCCCTTTAATTTTTTGATGGATGAATTTACATAATCATTAATGCTAACAATGAAGGAAAATTGTATGTAACAAAACAACAGCATGGCAAAATAAAGCATAATGTGCACTTAAATCCCCAAAGTGAGATTTTATTATAATATGTCAAAATTTGTCAGATGTGCTTATTTACATGTCATTATTTGGTTCTGGGTAGCTCCATTTTCACACAGGTGCATATGCTTTTGGAGTTACGTTGTAAGATCTTAATATTCAGGTTATTTGTGTATTCCTCTTGTTTTACAGATGTCTGTTGTGATGATTGTAATGTTCTTGGTGGCATGGTCTCCCTATTCCATTGTGTGTTTATGGTCCTCCTTTGGGGACCCAAAGAAAATTTCTCCTGCAATGGCCATCATAGCTCCTCTGTTTGCAAAATCTTCCACATTCTACAATCCATGCATTTATGTCATTGCAAACAAAAAGTAAGTGATCCTAATTTAATAATGGTCTATTTCATGATTTTAGCATACCATGTAGCCATAGAAAGATCATCTGTAAAATACAACAAATTGATTGGTGAAGAGGTGAAAGGGTAAGCTGCTGTTGATTTACCAAAGGTGACCTTTTGTACGGGAAAGTCTAAAAAGAAATTGTTTGGATCAGCATCAGAAGATACTAAATTGATAAAGATTTTTGAGAACACATTATTGAAGATTTTGTATGGTCATTTTGACCACAAACCCTTGTGGTTTCACAGAGGGACTCATTGTGGAAGGTGGGTTCATCAGCAGTAGACTAGTTATTTTAAGGACTAAGGTCAAAAATTGTAACATCTCGGTGATGTACAACTTCTTAGGAGTTCCTTTCTTGGCTTGGGATGTGCCACATAGTGATTGATTAGGATGGATTGACACTTTCCATTAAAGTGAGTAAGTTAAGCCTATTCGGCTGTTTTGAGCAAGTATATCAAATGCTCTAACCAAGCCATTGCCTCCAAGTGGGAACTGGGTTTTGCAAGGAGGCGTCCTTCCTTTCTGTACTACCAGCCTACAAGCAGAGCTTGCGATCTCTTCCTAGGTTATCTGGTCTGATCCTGCTGAACCAAAGAAATTACATAATCTTTTTTCCTCATTTTGTAAGTTTTCCTTTGTTGTAGCTATACCCAGTCCTGGGATAAGCAAAAGCTGCTGTGACCCTTGTTGTGGAAGAAACACTTGACTGAGTTATCCCTGAACATGAAAAAGACTCAGATCCTTTTGAATTCCAAATACACAACCTTTTACTAAGCAAGTTTTACTAATATCAAAAACTGTTGTAATACTTAAGGCCATCTTATCCACTTTTTGTTTGTGCTTGTTTCTCCAGCTAATGACCTTTCCGATTTCCCTTTCTTGTCCTTTGCAGGTTTCGGAGGGCAATCCTGGCAATGGTGCGGTGTCAAACAAGACAAGAGATAACTATAAACAATGCCTTGCCCATGAGCATATCACAAAGTCCACTGACATCGTAAAACTCATTTCATTTGTCTGCATAGATTATGTGGAATGGAATCAAATCTGGGTTATAATTAATCTTTTGGAACATCAGTTTGCCTCTTTCATCCATTGGTTTTCTGTTAATCAAATTTTAAAGTGGTTTTTAGATAGGTTAAAAATAATAATAAAGAAAAAAACAAAGCACTAAGACTTTAGTTTTCAACAATGAGGCTTATTGGCTTGATATTTCTGGCCCAAACAAAAAAGGTCGGTAAAGTGTTCAGTGTGACTCTTACAGGGTTGGAAAAGGTGACATTGGGCAGAGAGAAACTGAAGCAGGAAGTGCTTAGGTTCAGTAGCATAGATTTTGCACCTCTAATTCCTCTTGTAAATGACTTTCTCTCAGCTTCCCTTGAAAGTTTCCAGATCTGAATTGCTGTGGATTCTCCATACTTGTATTTATTTCTATACCAAGTATCTGTATTGACAAGCCTTGCGAAGTTTTGTTTCTGTGAACATGTTAAGTTTATCAGAATATCTAGCTAAACTCTATAGGACCTGATGTCAGCTTTCAGGATTTTGAAAGAGTTTAATGACATTTCATGTATTTTTGAAATTTTGTCTCAGAGAATCAAATGAATTTGTGGGAATAGAAAATGGAAAATGAAATTGTAGTGCTGGTGACTGCATAGCAAATCGTGAAAATGAGACAAAATGCATCCTTAAGCTTGACACTCAGATGGCACATAAAACTGAGTAAATCTGTACAGTGATTTTTAAAATTTCTAAGTCAATCTCATGATTATATAGGTCTGTTGTATATTTTTCAAAAAATAACTTGCACAGTGAGAGCAATGAATTTATTCAGGATGACTGTGTATAGAATTAGTTATGGATGGGTATTGCATGCATTCTTGATGATTCTCACGTTTTGAGAATAAATATCTTCTCAATGGCCAATCCGAAGTCTGTGGTCCTTCAGACAAGTCTCAGCCACCGTGACTTTACGCAGCTAAAATTAATTTCCCAGGTTCTTGTTCTTCTAAGAGCTCTAGGGTCTGTCTGATGGAGTGCCACGTTAACTGATACAGTCATTTTGGAAAGCTAAATATTCAATTAATTAATTTGCATCAAATATAGAAAAACAAAATCCAATTACATTATTTTTTTGAGGTCTCCAAAAGTGGTGGGAAAATGATACTTTAGAAAGTGTATTTTAAACCCGACCACATGAGATTTAACTTCACAGGACTTTTGAGTACAATTTGCACTAACAGGTGATTCATTTCCATCACTTTATTTTGATATTATTATGTATGCATACACCTTAAGTGTGGCTTTGAAGTGTGTAACCGTTATTTAAAATACATGCGTGTTATTGTTAAAACCCATCTCTACAAGATCTTTTGGAAGTTCTAGAATCTAAGCTTCCTTTTAATTTGTACTTTTTGGTATTAAAGTAAATGTCATGCGATATCCTCGTGCTGTACTAGCTTTCTTCCTGGAACCTTGTAACACCATATGGACAGTAACTCCTTCAGAAGGAGCAAAGAAGTATTTTATGTACTAACCCTGCAACCACAACTGCATATTAAAATAGCCTTGAAACATGTCGCATATAATTTGAAACAGAGTGCCTTCTTCTGACATGGTAACGAACAAGCAGGTTTAACTGATCCCTTTCAGGATACATTTGAAGGTTAAGCAACTTCAGATCTCAGCTAATCTGATGTAATCTGCTGTTACTAAATGGATGTCTACATTCACATTTCTAGCACACTGCACATGAGTGCATAGGAATAAAGTTTTCAATTTTTATTTTTTTTTTGTGTCAGTTCTGCTGGGAGGAAGCGATGTATCTGTTTTTTTACTTACACCTCATAATGAGCTTTCTTGAAGAAGCGTGTGGTTTTTGTCCTTCGCAATGCACTTGCATTTACCATGGCAGAAGTGATGGCACTGGAACAAGGTATGCATTTTATTATTTGTTATACAAGGCAATTTATAAGCAAAAGGACTGAGGACACTGGAAATAATATTCTCTTGTACACTGCAAATTACAGTTTAGCATGGTTACTTAGAAATAATGGCATAATTTACTTTAGTGTTACATGGCTAGCAGTGTTCCTGAATAGGAGCAGATGGTCATTATGCTTTGTTTTAATGGCTTTGTTCTTAACAGCTAGCTACTCTAAATCTTCAGGTTTTGCACAAGGCAATTTTTTTTTGCTGCTCCTTGATTTTCCTTCTCCTGTAATGTCCTTTCTATTTCTACAAAACTGTTTGTCTACTGTAAAGTGATTCTGGTTTAAATAACTACAGTAGATTCTTCTTTTCTTAATTTGTAGGAAAATCATATAATTTTGGGTAATGAAGAATTAGGTTAATTTGATGATATTGATGTTGTCATGTCAATTTTGTGAGATACTGTTTCACCTATTTATTGTCACAACATATCTAGTATAAAGCTGCAGGAGGAGAAAGTAAAATGGAAGAAGAATATAGAGGAAAAGGTGGAGAAAAGAATTAAAGACAGGTTTCTTGACGGGACGAGAATCTTTAAACTAATTGTGTGCACACAACATACCCGAAAGGAAGGGAAGCATCCTGATTCTTGAAGATGCTGAGAAATCTCATTTCACTGAAATCATGGGAACAGAACATCCTTAGAACCTTCGAAAAGCAGGTTGTTTCTATTAAGACACCAGAAATATGGCTAGAAATCTCTCATTTAGAGAAATATGCAAACATTCTCAATTTTTGGTCTATTCTGAAAGGTAAAGGAAGATACATAAATACTTTGACTGTTCACCATGCAGAAAAATTAGTATCTAATAATCTTAATTTTAGTAAAATATGTCAAGTAGCTCTCACTTGAGGTACATACATGTATTATTCCTTATACAATTTCTTCTACTTCTCAGTTGCCAGTAAAATGATAGAAGATGTTGCTTACGCGCTTTAGAATAAAACAAATCTTGATTTCATATAGAAGTATCATTGCTATTTATATTCATTTTTCTCTTTAGAAAATCCATGTTTGTCACCTTAAATTTTAAATGCAGACTGTTCTTGATTAGTCACTTTTTATTCTGCTGGTAGTGTTGCAGAAATTAATAGCACTTGCATTTAAATCAGAAATAAGTTTTGTGATAAAGAAATGCAGAACTCTCTTTTTTATTTTTGTTGTACGATGCTAGGTCTGTGCTCTGCAATGACCCTGACATGTTTGAGATTCCCGTGAATGTTCCTGTGGACACTGTAAAACTTCGAATAGAAAAAACTGTCATACGAAGGATCCCGACTGAAGCCTTTTACTACCTAGTAGATCTCAAGTACCTGTGGGTAACTTACAACTGTGTAGCCAACATCGATATCAGCAGCTTCTACAACTTGAAACAGCTGCACGAGCTACGGCTGGATGGTAATCTGCTCTCGACTTTCCCCTGGGAATCTCTGGCAGAGATGCCGAATCTGCGGACTCTTGACTTACACAACAACAAAGTGACCAGCATCCCGGCCGATGCTGGCAGGTACCTGAGGAACCTCACCTATCTGGACATATCCAGCAACAGGCTAACCACCTTGCCATCAGACCTGATGGACATTTGGCCCCCCTTCTCAGAAGCTGTCCCCCCCAAGAGCACAGACGTTGTGCCGACCCAGAGGGTCGTTTTGGGTATGTTAAAGAGCCTGTCTTGTTCCTACCTAACGTGTACCTAAATGTTACGTAGCAAGGGTACCCATCTGGGATTCAGGAGGGTTTTAATCCGGGTCATCCTTCTGGTTTGCTCTGCAATTAGTTTATTTTCTGCTGGTGATAGAAAATTTTAAAACAAAGATAGTGTCCACTTGCAGCTGTTTTTTCCAGTGGCTCACAAGCCAAATGAGTAGCTAGAGTCAATGCATGAAAGTCTGTCCTGAAATACAGTGCTGCAGAGAGAGGTGGTTTGAGAGGGGGCAGCTCTGCTCTTCCCATGACTCGTGTTGGCTTTGCATTGCTTGCTCTAAAGCTGGACTGATTATCCTCAAGTTTTGCCAATTTACTTTGCGAATACAAGAGGAAAAACAGGACTCTAACGCATACAACTTCACAGTACTTTTTGTAGTATTTAAGGTGAGGGTTTAAGAATAGCTCGGCCAGACTGTCATGGTTCATAATTTTATTCCATCTCTAGTTTCTAGTAGACCACCATGTCAGTTCTTTTTTTTTTGTGACTTTGTGCTCTATTTCTGTTTTTGATTTCTATTTCTATTTTCTCACTTTCTGTTCATTTCATAGCCTTTCAGGTAACCCTTTTCTCTTCAGTTTCAGAGCATGGCTGGATCAGGTCCATCAGTAGCTTTCTTTTCTGTCATGTGTAAGTGCATGTTTTGGCATTTTTGCAGTGTAGTGTAGCAGGCAGAAGGGGGGAAAACCAGCACCAGGTAATAGCTGGCTCCCCATAAACTAACTGCAGGAGTGCTGTACCCATGGGTGGAGATCTGCCCTGCCCTGTGCTGCCCAGTAGTCCCACCTGCTTGATATAAAGCCACTACTCAGCGTTCATCTGTTCAGCTGCTTTGTTTCACAGCAGAAACTGTAACGCGAAACTCTTTTTCAGATGAGATTGTACGTAATTAACTTAATAGAGGCCCGTGGGCTGAACAAGTTCCCCACATACACGGAACTGTAGATCTGCAGCATTGAAAGGATCTTGGTTTATGCAGGGTTTTAAAAAAAAAAAGGCTGTAAGGCTGTAAGTCCAGCTTGGTGTCCCTGTCCTGTCCCCACACTGAAGGCTAGAGGAGGCAATAGCTTCGGAGCTGACTGTGCTAGATCTAATCCTCCTGATGATCTGTCTCCTCATGTGGGAGTCCCAGAGGTTATTCGGCTTCCTTTCCTTACGTAGCCCTTGCTGCTGCTGCTACTACTAAAAATATGTATATATATAAATAATAATAATAAAAAAATTATATATATATAAACAAACAAACAAACAAAAACAATAAACCACACACTCTCCTCCCCTTGCCTGCCTGCCCTCCCCCTCTGCCCACACATCTGCAGGCTGTTTGTGCACACGTTTTGCCAGCTCCCTTTAGTCCTGGCAACCCCTCTGGTACAAGCACTGAGTTTTCCAGAGACTTAGGGTGCAACCTTTGGATCATTTTCATTTATGAACTGTAACTGGGCACAGCTCTGCAGAGAGGAATGCACGCTGGGTACAAACTGAGCCTCGCTTCTCCTTTTTTAATATTACACTCAGAGGGAGGCTCTGTGCAGTCATTATAGATTTGGATCTGAGACTATGGTTTGGTGGGTAGTACTTCCATTGTCCATGTGCTGAGTCAGCCTGCCTTAGGCGAGCTGTGGACAACTTGCTGAATTTTCACTTGTTGATGGTGTATAGCCTTCATATGCCTGCTTCTCAGTGCAGACGTACAGAGCTTGCTGTATAAGAAACTCTGTAGTGAATAAAAAAAAAAAGTTCCCCTCCTCTGGAGATTAGAAAGTGTAATGCTTTCAATGTTGCTGGTTATTTTGACAAGTTTACTTAGTCTCGACTAGGTGTAAATTTTATTTATATTAATAGATAACAGTTTGCAACGTTGTAGTTATGCCGCTCACACCCATTGCCAGAGGCTCATCCTTAGGTTGTTGTCGATCGACAGTTATAGAGGAGTCAGTTTTTTAGAATGTATGGTTGGAAAAAAAAAAAAAAAAGTAAGTTGCCCTAGTAGTCGAGGTGTCTCTGTAATGCTCGAGCCATAGGAGATGTTGTCTTAGAACAACTGCAGCAAGGTGTGACGTGGCTTCCTCTCCGACACCCCTCGTGTCTCCGCGAGGACTGCTGGAGGCTGAGGGAGGAGGGTCATACCCCACAGATGCTCTTTCTCTCCTCTGAAGCGGAGGTCAGGAGCACAGAAGCATGCAATTAGGAAGGATTTCAAAAAGGCCTCTGTCCTGCTGGGATGCAGATCCAGGTGAACTGAGCTCTTCCTAACCTTTGGCCAAGTCGGTGCTGTTCTCCAAGCCTGCGGGCAGACCGCTCCAGAGCCTTCTCTGGTAACCTCATCCAGTGCTTATCTAGCACTACAGCGAGAAAGTTTCTCTTAATATCCAACCCCAATCTCCCTTACTGCAAACTAAGCTAATTACCTCTTGTCCTACATGAGACGGGCATGCAGAAAAACTAATTGCCTTCTCTTACAGTAACCTTTCAGTTATTTTCCTTTCCCATTTGCCTTTTCCTTTCTCAGCTAGTCGCACTGTTTCTATCAGCTGTTTCTTATAGACGACTATGAGATTTTCCATTTCCTACCATATTTACTGATTCCCTCTAGACTCTTTTTTAAAAGTTTCTCTGAAAAATGTGATGCCCACAATCGCACACAGTGCTCATTTTGGTGCTCAAGAGTGGTGCTCTGTGGGAGCATTCGGTCTGGCCCGTGCACCTACAAGGAATGGTAACTGCAGCCAGAGCACTGCTAGAAGCTGGAACCCAGAGCAAATAAATGCTGCTTTTGTCTAGTCAGGAAAACAACAGTCAGATTCTGCTTAGTGCAAGCAATTATGGCTTGAACTAGCTCCTCTCCTACTTCTGGCAAAACAAGATTGTCACTTGTATTTAATTAACAGCATCAACAACTGCAAAGCCCCCAAACTCATTTGCGCTTATGTATTTCCTAACACCAGGAGGCAATTTTATCTGTAATGTCTTGACTGAGCATCAAGAGTCGCATGTAAGAGAAAGTTTATGGTCCCCCGCGTGCGCTTTGAGGCCTCTTGGAGAAGCCATGGGCTGCTTTTGCCAGGTGACTGGCAGATTAGCACCTCCTTGTGCCAGTTCACAAACTCTGCACTTCAGGGTGGTTCGATTGTACCATGCTACGTGGTGCCCCTCAATGTGACACCGTGCTATAAGGAAGGGGCTCAGGGAATGATTCCTGGCCCCGTGGTTGAGTGGTTCTCTCTGGCTCTCATCCTTAGGGCCAGCTCTGGTTTTAAAGCTAGTTGGCTCTTCCGTGGTTTGTAGGAATTGCCCCTTGGTTTTCTGTGGGCCTGATGGGATGTTTCAGTGTCTCTAAAATGTAAGCGGGTGGCAGTAGTGTATTTTTCTCAACTCAGACTGGCTGAAGTAAAGCAAGAATGGCATTGCAAACCACAGAACAGTGCCCTTGTACTCTGACACAGCACCTGTGTTACATGCCTGGCGGACTGGCAGGCGCACAGCATAGTTTGAAGGTTCAAAGCCTGCTGGGCTTGCACTGGGAGAACAAGCAGGATGGAGGGAGCCATTCTTGATGCGGTCTCACCCATGCTCCCTTCAGGCAGCGGTCCCCAGAGCACGCTTGGTCCCTGCTTTTGTCTTGGAGATCGCCCTTTGGAACAGTTCAAAACAAAGCTGTGGAATGAGCTGACAACAAACAGTGGAAACGATCAAGGGACCCGGGTGTGAGTTCATCTGGCCCTCTCTTGGTTAGCACTGGAGCTATGACCTAATTCTTTGATCCAAATCACAGCTAAGTTTCAGCATTGGCTGCTGTACAGAGATTGATATTTCTGGCGTGAATGATGGTAGCAACATTTTCCATATGGAAAATTACATCCAGTGAGTCACTGAGAGGAACGGAGGGGTCCAGGATTTGACAGAGTGACAGATGAAATCTTGCCTCTGTTACGTGTAGAGGTGCCAAAAATTGGAAACTCAGCAGGTCCATCAGGATCCCACTGGTTATGCTGGGCTATGGGGTAGATGCCACTCTCCCCAAAATTACTCCCTAGCAATTACAGTGTGTCGGACACAGTGAGAGAAGTGGGATTTACTGTTTAGAACCATCGATCAAAAATTCTGTAGCTTCAGCTAGAGGATAGCCTTGGGTAGGTTGGCCCAAGCTGTGGTGAATATTTCCATTGGCCAAAAACGTGGATATTTCATGTACTCCCATTTTGCAGCAACTGAAACACAGTATAAAGTACGAGCTATGGTCTGAGACTGGTTACTGATTTACAAAGGAAATTTTGCTCATAGCTATTTCAAACGCTAAAGTCCATATTGACACGGCGTGGGGAAATCCTGCTTACTGAGAAGGCTGCAAAAATATGCATGCAGTCACACATACATATATACGTATTTGCCCCTGTACAAGCAAGCATACATATAAATCTGTTAGCAAATTTAAAGTATGCTAAACCTAGATTAAAGGAAGTTGTTTTTTTTTTTAATAGAACAATTTATAATCCTTATTTGATGTTAACATACATTGTGTTGGTATATCGCAATGCATAAATATTTATCAACATTTGCTTTGCCTTGGTTAATATTTCTTACTCAGGTCAATAAGCTGCCTTAATATTTCTGCAAAAGAAGCCAGAATTTATAAATACTTGGTGTTCTAACAGATACATATGCTGTTGGGGACTTATATTTATTTTTATATTCTCTTCTTAGTATCCCCTCAGGAAAATAATTTCCTATTTCATTGCTTTATTAGAGCTCCACATTTTTTTTCCAGTTTCTTCAACTTCTACCTTTTTGTAACCTTTTCTTTATTCTTTCATGTGTTCTTTCTCACTTCTACCACCTTGTAAACACAAGCTGTGAAATTGCAGAAGTTTACATTCCCATTTGTTTTCCCTTCAATAGCTAACTGAAGTGTAATCAAAATCAGTGTTTTATCCTTGCTTCCAAGTCAATTGTGGTTTCATCTTTTTATTTTGGGAATTTACACAATTCGATGACTTACAATGGCTGTGTATGTTTTACAGCAGATAATGCGCATACTGCCAGGTATTGGCAAGACTCAGATAAATAGAAGGAATGAGCCATGGAGGCAAGGAAGGAACTCCTGTGGCTGTATGTATTATATGTATTTATATATGTCCTGCTTCTTCAGCCAGTTCCACTGGGCAACATGATGGATGGGGAGATGAGACAACTAGCTGAGACAGCTCTTTCCTTTGCACTGAAACACAAAAGTAGTGTCTCTTCTAGGATGACAGCTTTCTTCATCCACTGAAACCAGTCTTTCAGAATGATCTGAGATGATCAAACCTGTGTCCTAGACTAAATGCCCACCTATTCTAATGGCTTTGCTTTGCCATTCCTTCTATTTTGCCTGTTTCTGTTACTCTGTTCAGATTGCAGAAGCTTTGGTTCTCCTCTTAGACACTGGGAGAACATGAAAGCCATGTGTTTATAGCTTTGAAAGATCTTTCAGCACTGCATTAGTATTAGAAGCAATAATAATAATAAAATCCTTTCCTGTAGCAAAGCATGCAGGGGACAGAAAGGTAGCAGAAATATTTTTTGTATCGTTCACTGTAAGGGAAAGCCTGCTGCCTTGCATGTGAGATGTGATCCCTACCAGTGCTGCAGATCAGTCCTGATTAATGCTGTGGACCCACAGTTTCCTGCCCTTCCATCCACTTGTAGCCCAGCAGCCCCGTGCTTCTGTCCTTTCCAGGCAGTACCGAGGATGTACAGGAGAGTTCCCGTGCTTTTCCCCATTATTTGTTACAGGGGACTCTCAGTTGAGTCCTTGTTTCTGGGGGACCTTGTCTCCCCTCTTATACCTTAAGGGGAATTTCATTTTCAAATGCACTTATGGTCTCTCCTTCTTAACACGGTGACGAAAATTGGCCCCTTATAAGCAAGTGAGAATGAAAAAATGTTATCTCTAGCTCACAAACTAAAGCTCCCATAACTTAAAAGATGAGCACAAATAGTGACATGCATATGCTTGACTGGAAATAATTGATGTGCTTAGACATATGGAAGACATTCAGGTGATATCTCTTTTGCTTGTGAATGTTTGACATTCGCAGGAAATCAGTTGTATATTTTGGAGATTATTCTTTTGTTCTTTAAAGAAAAGTGGCTGCTGATACAGTTTCCTAGATTTCTCCTTCTCCTTTCCTGAAGGCAGTAGGTGGTGAATAGATGTAAAACCTCTTGTGTCTGGAAGGGGTGAAATTGGATTGTGACGTCAAAGTCGCGGAATCCCTTCAGGTCAGGTCTTGTTTTAAAGAGCGGGGATTAATTGGGGTTTACCACTGTTTTAACCAATCACTTCCATGATGCTCAAAATAAACTAATCTCGGTCAGGTGATCGAAGGAACTGCTAGTTAATTATTCATGTACTCTTTCATCAGTAGGTTTCTTCCAAAATGAAAAGCAGAATTTTCCCATTAGCTGAATTGATAATTCCTAGAAATACTCTGAACAATAATGGCAAGTGTTTCAGTTTTTTCTTTCAATTTTAAATTAATTACTGTGACTTGTCTCTTGCACTAATCAGTAAATTCAGTAGCAAAAGACTCTTGCATACCATCCCTCGTTTTAGTCTGTAAGTTCTGCTTATTGTTAATGCTAGAATAAAATGAAAAAGTTATGCCCAAAAATAGAAATCAAATGAGAAAATATTTGAACTCCTGAGTGATACACTAGGTGGTGTTCTACCTGGTAAAGTGGGTGTTGCTCTCTTGAGATCAACATAGCCAAGTAATGGACACCAGCTGCGGTTTTGGACATATTTCTCGGAAATAGCTGCCCTGTTTTGCCATGATAACTTCATCAAGAGGGGAAGCCTCCTGTTCAAAGATGTTGGAACCAAGAGGCAAATGTTATAGCCTATAACAGAAGAGAGGGATTGTTCTTGTATGCCATCATGAAAATGTTATAGCTGCCAACTTTTTCCAGGGTCCTTCCCATTTTCCTCTGTTCTCCTATTTTTTTGAATGTATTTCAGAGACTGTCCTAAACTAAAACCAGATTTCTAAGAATATTGGTGTGCTTCAGAGTCAGAAAAGGATGTTATTGGCCTAAAGCTTTTTCTCCTTAGCCCATATCCTTTTTTTCAAAGGGCAAATATATTTGCGTAAGCTCTAAACCCTTAAATCGTCATGTTCTCTGCAAGCATGGAAGAAAGGGCTTGAGAAGATCAAACTGTAAGAGCCCAAAGGGGCATTAAGAGCAGAGGGAAGTGACAAGGTACAACAGCCTGAGAAGCTCTTTCTTCAGAAGCTGCAGGCAGGTGAAAATGTATCATCAGTCTTAAGACATCTTTTCAAAGTGCTTTTTTTCCTATGAAAATAGGGAAGTTAAGCAAAGGTAGTGCCATCTTATTACTATGCTCCTGTAAATTTATGTGAAGAAAAGGTTTAACTTAATAAACGTCTATAATCTTTTTCACATCTGCAGAAAGTACCCCACTAACTAACAAAAAAAAAAAAAAAGAAAAATTGAAAAAGATTGACTCAGAACAGGCCCATGTCTCTGCTTGATTATACTTGGTGATAGTCATGTGTCATACTGTAATCACAATATTCAGATATTGCCTAACAACAATTTTTTTTCCACTCCCTTTCTTCCTTCAGGTTTGCAGGACAACCCATGGTTTTGTGACTGTCGCATTTCAAAGCTAATTGAATTTTCCAAAATTGTGGACACCTCAGTTGTCCTTCTTGATCCACTGGTTTCGTGTAGCGGACCTGAGAACCTGGCAGGGATCCTGTTCCAGAGAGCAGAGTTAGAGCAGTGTCTTAAGCCATCCGTGATGACATCGGCAACAAAAATCACCTCCCCGCTGGGAAGCAATGTTCTGCTGCGCTGTGATGCAACCGGGTACCCAACGCCACAGCTTACGTGGACTAGGTCAGACAATATACCAGTGAACTATACAGGTATAATAGCTTTTTTATAGGCATAGCCATTTTATAGGAAATGGGAGAGCCTGAAATTATTGGGTTGCTTGTGCTTTGAGATCATTATCCTAAGTGACAGTGGACCAGGTATTGCACCATATTGGCTATTCTTTGTCTAGGTCCGACAGACTGTTCTGATTCTGGTTGTGGTCTGTAATAAGAACAATTTGTGTGGGGAAGAAATGGATGAAGGGGGGGGGAGAATAAGAGGAAATAGAGGTTGGGATAGCTGGGTACCAATTCAGAAGCTGGAAAGCAGAAAGGAACATTCATTACTGAAATCTTCTTTTTGGTTCAAAATTTTCATGATAACAAAAAAGTTAGTGAGGCTGTAACTGAGCCACTTAAAACACAGCACTATAAATGTGGGATTTCCCATAAACATGTTTTCTACGTTATTTGAAAATATTTATTGCTTATTTGCAGTGCCTACCTGGAATGCTAATGAGGCTGTGATTGTCTAATACTGTTCTTGCTGTGATGTACTGTGATGGATATATATGCAGTAACAAACAGAAAAGTTTCTTGTTACGTCAAAGTAGTTAGCAGTTATCTTAACTCTTAGTTCTGAAGAGGGTAGTAGTCCAAAGTATTGAATTATCTTATGGCAGAGGTAACTTCCCAAAATTTTTTAAACAGCTAGTGTGCTCAGTGTTACTTGTATTTACTCAGTGAGACTTGTATTTCGTAGTTAATTGGCTTTGTCATTTTGATTTCTCCTTACTTGTTTTTCTTTTATTTAATAAAACTGCTAACTCTCTTGTAATTCCTCCTGACATTCTATTCCATTCTGACCTAAACTGAGCACTTTTCTGCAAGAATATAATATGGCAAGGAGTTCCATAGTTAGTGTAAATTTGTTGATTTTTTTTTTTTAATGTTTAATACGTAGGATTCCTTCTGGTAGAAATAATTCATAGGAAAAAGAAAAAACTAGTCAAAAAATGTTTACTTTTTTCTTTATCTCCCTTTTTATAATGTTTTACTCTGTTTTCCTACAGTAATTCAAGAAACACCTGGAGAGGGTGTCAGATGGTCCATAATAAGCTTGACAGGGATTTCATACAAGGATGCAGGGGAATACAGATGTAAGGCGAAGAACTTGGCAGGAATGTCAGAAGCTGCCGTTACCGTCACAGTGGTTGGTGTAGTTACCACAACTGTGTCGCCACAGAAGTATGGAAGGAAGCAGGAGGCAGAGAGACAGAATGCCACAGCGGGGGAATCCAAGAAGGGACCTGAGAGAACCACCACACCTCTTCGCACCATGTCAACCAGCACAGCACCGGTTACCACTGAAAGATCAACAAGTGCCAGGGTTACCGACAAGAAGCAATCCAGGCCCATGGTTGATGGAAAGAAAATTTCAAAGGCAGTGACAAATGGAAGCAAAAAGCAGTCTGGGGAGATGAGCAAGAAAGGTGAGGAGACAAAACAGATCGAGGAGGCAAGTGAAAAAGGTGAAGAGACTTCACTGAAGGCAGCAGCTATGGCTGAGCAAAATGTTACTGTGAAGAACCTGAGGGTGATCAGTGAAACAGATGAAAGAGTGACCCTAACTTGGAAAACTGCCAATGCCTCAAGCAACTCCGCAGTGACTGTGTTGTATTCGAAGTATGGAGATAAAGACATGTTGCCTCTGAGCACGGATCCTAGTAAAAACAAAGTCACGATTGAAGGTTTGCAACCTAGTACTCAGTATATGGCATGTGTCTCACCCAAAGGAGTGCCACCTACAAAAGAGCAGTGCATTATTTTCACTACTGATAGGTTGAATGATGAAAGCACATCTCAGTTTCCTATTCTGATATTGGCCAGCAGTGCAGCATGCGTGGTTGTTTTACCTTTGATAATTTTCTTACTATACAAAGTTTTAAAACTCCGTGTGAAACCCAAAACTGCTAAGGAAGCTGACCTTGCAAAGGAGACCTATGTAAAGTTTGAAACACTCTCTCTCAAGCCTCGAGCAGTGAATGCAGGAGGAGAGCTCTGGGCACGAAGGTACACAGATGAATCAGAAAGACTTCTCCTCTGTTCTAGGTCAAGCATGGATTCTCAAATGACTTTCAAAAGTGAAGGCTCTAGATCTGAGTACCTCTGTTGAACGTGGGTGAGGATGGAGGAGATGAAATATGCAACGGGTAAAATTAGTCCAAAGTGATGATACTGCATCTGGAAGCAGGTTGGTGCCAGGTGGTGGTCAGAACATATCATCTGATATCACGAACTCTACTGGCTGGGTAGAGAGGTGGGTAGGAGGGGGAACAGAAGGAAAATGTTGCCTAATGATTTTTCTTTTTTGTTTGTGACTTTGGACGTGGAGGAATGACATTCTTTGAAAGATGAATACAGCATGAAATGTTTACTTGGTTAAAGATATTCTATTTCATCGTTTCATTAAAATATTGTTCTGTTTTCTCTCATTTCGCTGTATGATGTGCTCATTTGAATCAAATGTTAATCATGACTTTCATAAAAACTATGCATTTTGAAATAATAGGAAAACAGCTCAAAATACTTTGATTGAGGTTGAAGCTTTGTTTAAAAATGTCATACAGCTCTGTGCAGTATATTGAATTGGAAGTGATTTGGGGCCAATCAAGACTGAAACTAGGTAGCTGCAGTTTATGAACTCTTGAGAGTTTTGATACGTACATCATGTCATCATTTTGGAGATGCTGTGGTGAAGGAGATTCTTTAGTATTCCGAAGCTCAGGTAAGCTATCACTGTGAGTGACTCTAGGAGAGATACTAGATATTAATTGTGTGAAATTACAGTAAATGATCTTGTTGCAAAATCCCAGCCTTAGAATTTAATTGTATGCAAATGGCTGTATAAAGCAATTTCAGAAATTTCTGTTGAGAAAATTTTGTGACATTGTGTAATACAAGGCAGACTGTTACATGGCTGTATGTTATGTAGATTTACACAGTATTATATACTACACTGTAGTATTATAGTGTACTTTGAGATAGAGTAGGATGACGTCTTGTCCTCAGGTCATGTTGAATGTGTAGCAAAGTTTAACAAGCATAATGAAAGTTAATTATGAGCATGCTTCCTAATCTTTAGAAAATCCAGTGTTAATATTGATGATGATAATGAATACAGAATTGCCTGTTACTGACAATAATGAACTGCCTATTCTGAGGCTGCTTTTTCAATGCCTGAAGTAAATAACAGGGCTTTGTTATTTTAGGTTTGAGTATTATGGTTAGAAGTATGTGTGAACCGGGAACCACAGTATTTCCTAAAGATGAAAACTGTACTCTTTTCTTGGATCTTTTTATACCTAGAAGAACTGTTTATTTTGCTTGGAAATTGGGCATTCCCTCTTTCCAGAAGGAGAAATATTGCTTCAAAGCTGAAAACCAAAGCTTAGTTAGTTAACTTCAAAATATCATTTGTTGGTATCATTGAATATCATTTGTTGGTATCATTGATGTAGGATTAAATTTTGCCTGTTGGAATATTGGAGAGCGTGACTTGTAAGGCCTCCTTTCATGAGGGAAAACAATTTTCCATAAACCCATGGCAGAAAATAAACACACTCAAAAATCTCCATAACATCTACGTGTTTGTGCTCAGTAGTCAAGGATAATAGAATGAGTATCTGAGACCATGGGAGCTATGCAAAGGAAGCAGGTGTGGTATTTGTGAGTACAAAATTAATTTGTGTGTGCTTTTAGGATTAACCTAGATGTTTCATTCTGTGTTATTAGTAAGTGTGTTTAAAAAGTAATCTATCTTCTTTTTTTCTATTTTTTTTCCTGGATAATTTTGATTGCAGTGAAAACATTTTTAGTTTTCTGAGTGAAGTATTTTGACATTGGCACTTTTCTTGAAATTTGGGATTTTTTTTAAGGGAAAATAGATTCTTATTGTGTCAAAAACATAGTTTAGTTTATCACAAACAGTTTTTCAGACAAATTTTAAACAGGAGATCTGATGTGTTAACCTGAAGTGTTACACTATTTGCCTTCTATTCTCCATGTAGATAGTACAGTCAGTAGTTGCTGCTGAAGGTGTTCCCAATTAAAAACACTGTGTTTGTCATAAATAGGAGCGATTATATTTACTTTTCAAATTTCTGGAGAATATTTCATTTCAGGTTTCAAAACTCTGCAAGAAACTTGAATCTAATTCTGGAGTTCAAAAATGCCATCACCTGGTTTTTAGATGGTGTATCAATATATCAGACTGAGGCAGTGCAAAGCTCATTTGAGAGAGCTCATTTGCAAATGTGAAACCTGTTGGTTTGACTAATCCTTGTGGAATTAATATGTCCTAAAGTTAGGAGTGGATCTCCGTGACCACGTGTGCTAGCAGTATATCAAAGATGGAATATATCATAAAAGGCACGTTCTTTCAATAGAACACCATATACATTATTTTTTCCACAGTTCTTGAGACAATGGATTTATATAACCTGGACATGCTTCTGTACCTCATGTCAAAACAGCACTTCAGCTGGGGAATTTTGATAAAAATTGAGTACTTAATAAAGATATGCACCCTCCATCACCCACAATTGGTGTAACTGAAGAGCTGAAGAAATACTTCTGGTAACATGCAAATGTTTATATTATAAATTCTTAAGATTCATAGAACCATTATGAGATAGATTTTTGTTACCCATAATCAATTTGTGTAATGTCTTCTGAAATGCAATACTGAATGATTCATCATGATGAACAGTTGAGGATCATAATCTATGCTTGGCTGGTAGGAATCATTGGAGAGGCATTGACCAATGTTTATGTATCGCCTTTCATATATTTTTGCACTTTATTAGCTCAGTTCATTCTGTGTTTCACTAAAAAGGCTAGATCTCTTTTTTATATGTTACCCGCAACGGGTGTGTCAAAATCGGATGGTTAATGAAATAACTGAGCTGAATTCTGAATAGACCCCATTTTTACTGAAAACTTCAGTGGGTCTCAGCACTTAGAGTTGACCACAATCCTGTCTTCAAGGTACACTTACTAAGCCAAACTTTAGGTGCATCTCTTTTAGTCCTCGCATTTGCTTGCAGTCGACTCTGTATTTGTATTCCTTGCGCTATTGTAAGATTCTAATGCTTTTCTTGGGTGGGAGATTAGGAAAGAAAACTCTTTCATGTGTACTCTGAAAATGTAATAGCAAAACAGTTCAGACTTGGGCTGTTTATAATAGATTAAACAGAGGACATTTTAAACTCATTACCTTTTCAAAGCAGTAATTAAAAAGGTAGTTGTTTTGATGTGAAAATAAAGCAACGCTTTTATATATGACCGTGTACTTGCCTGACCCTTCCTTCTTCATTTATAGCTTTAGACTGTACGCTATGAGTGTAGCTGTTGAGGATAAGAGCAAGTCAGAGAAGAAACGAGAGAAAATACAAAAAGAAGACTGAGAAACCTGGAGGTGTAATACACTAAGGAATGCTGGTACCATGTATTACAAACTCTTTTGCTTGCAGTTCTGCTACGTACACAACAAGGGTGTGGGGGTATCTGCAGACAGGTAACGATAAAAATACAGTGAGGATTCTGCCTGCATATTATGAGTGGAGCTCCATATACACGCACAATTTTGACAAGGTGGGGACAGCTATAAAATTGGAGTATGCAACAAGGGCACTGGGGAATTTAAAGAATTTACTTGAAGCTGGTATTAAAGCCTGTGTCCCAGTGAAAGTTGTGAGAGCTTTTTGAAGAGCATTGGCTATCAACAGAAAAGGGGAGAGTAATTTATGCTTTCCTGCCCCCCGTCCTCCCCCCCAACAAAGAGGGGTATGCATCAGTAGCAACTCTGGCTGGGGTACGAATCCTGGATGTAATGCACCGCAATAGTCCGTTGTGATCTATGATTTTCTTTTAAAATCCATCCCATTTGTTAGACTTGTGGCTAGAAGGTAGACCAATTTGAATTTCCTTTATGGGCACAGAAGAAGTGTCAAAACAAACCCTTTTTAATTATCTAATTGGTTGTGGACTGCTGGCGTGGATACCTTCTCTCACAGAATTCATTGCGCTGTTGTAGGTGTTCGAGGCAGCTGCAGAAGCTCCAGGCTAGCACTGTCACTTTCTTTTGCTGAAAAGTAAAGTTTTCAATAGAATAAATGTTTTCAATTTTCTCTTTAAATCACTGGAAAAAAAAAAACAACTTTGAATTTCAGAAAATCAGAATTTGTGTCAGAATGGAGGCATGATTAATGTCTCGTTTTTATAGACTATTTTTTACACACCTCAAAGGCTCCCTTGCTAAACAGTGGCAAATCCAAGCTGAAATATTAGACTGAAACAGTGAATGGCAAGGAGAGAAGCCTCTCTAGAATGCTGTGTACTTTTCTTATCAATATTCAGTATGAGATTTTTTTCAATCGGTAATGCAGAAAGCAAATATGAACAAAAAGATATTGTCTTTCCCGAGACCTCAAAAAAAAATATATTTTTTTTAATGAAATAACATCCCAATCTTGTGTTTAGAAAAGAATGTGAAATTGTTCCAACTATTGCAGGAAGTTTAGTAGCACTTGTCAGGTATGTATGTTTAATATATTTGGTCTAATTTAAAGTCTGGTATTTTTGAAATACACTTGATTGACTTAAGAGTGTTATGGAAGGAGCTGACTGAACAAACAACTGTAACCTCTCATAACAGTGGAATACCAGTTTACCCACAATGTGGTAATTACCACATTTTGTAGGAGACACTCTGACAAGAAAGTATTTTATTATGGAAGTGATGAGTAATAAAAGATTTGGCACATCTTTTTAAGGAGGTGTGAAAGGAATTTGCTAGTGGCATAGGGTTTTTGTTTTTCTTTTAATGGAAAGGTGACTGAGAGGACTTAGTAAAATATTTCATGTCCAGAGAAGACTAAAATGGAATGTTTTCTTCTCTCTTAATACAGGAGAGAAGGACTTTACGCATGTGTGGATCGAGGGCAGGAATAGAGTATTCTAGTGTTACCTAACGCAGAGCTGAAGTAGTTTCTTCTGAGGCCTCTGGTGCTGGCTGTTGGTACCTGGGACGTGCTACTGGACTAGATGGAAAGTAAGATCAATCCAAACTGACAGTTACTAGTAAATTCAGTGCAACTAGGCTGTAAATTCAATGGCTTGCTTATTCAGTAAACTAAACAAGTGCTTCATTGGTATATTTATAGTTTTTCCATTCCACTTAGACATGCAGTTGTAGAAATCCTGTAGAGTCCTCAAACAGCTGTTTCTCTAATCCTTCCATAGGTAAATTCATAAACAAATCTCAAAATCATGTTCTTGCTTAACTCTCTCACGTTTATTCTCCGTTCGTTTTGGTAAACAGGATCAAAACAATATGTGCAGTCTGCTTTGTAATATTTTCCAGTCTCTGAAACAATTATACCTTTGTTGAAGAAAAGGGAAATTAAGTCCAATACTCCTAAGTACATTTTTCTGTAAGAACCTGATTTAATTATTGACGCTCAAGTCTAATGCCTTGGGCTGATCGGATCAACTTCTGAGTCATGTGTCCTGAATTTTATGCTGCTAAAGTTTGGCCAAACATTTGAGCCTCCAAAAATAACCCATATCAATTATATTTTTTCTTTCATAGCCCAGTCTGTTGTGTTTAAGATTATCTGGAAATTTAAATCATGGAGGGAGAAAGAGGTCAATATGAGAGTATGGTAAATGACCAGCTAAAGGCATGGCAAATTAAATTCAGAATAATATCACTCTTTCCTGAAATTCTTTCAAATTTTATCCTTATTTGACCTTTTATAGAGTATTCCATGTTAGACTAATCCTGCAGTGTACTGCTAGCTTCAGATTACACATGAATGACATTGTGGGTGTTTTTGCAGAGCACGCTCTTAGGTCTTGAGAAACCTGTTCTGTTTTCTCACTGATTGATTTAGAAAAGGAAAATACTTTGGCATTTCCTGTTCTTTCACATTAAAGTGATGTGGTGGAGCGATTTCCTTCCTTCTGAAGCAGGAGGGTGAACGCCGGAATCGTAACACTTCTGCTTGTTCTGGAACTCAAACTTCATAGCTGAGAATCACTTGCACCTTGCAGTTGCAGCGCTTGCTGCCCTGTCTGCATTGCATCAATATGCACAAAACACTCAATTCCTAGAGGTCTCTGCCAATCATTCTGAGTTCAGCCTAAAATATGAGCATTTTTTTTTTTTAGTAGAAGATCATCCCGAATTATTTCTCAACGTTAGGAAATAATTTCCCTAGAGGGGTACAGGCACATTTTTGTGCACAAAAGTGTTGCTTTTTTATTCCTTAGCTTGCTTGAGCATTCTTTACTCTTTGACGGAGGAGCAGACATTCCCTTTGGATAGGGTAATCAGCAGCAGAAACAATGCAAGCCACGTTTTTCACAAGCCAGAAAAATAACGTTCTTTGTTTTGGTCAGGCACAATGACTGAATAGACATTGTCCAAAATCTACACGAACTATTTCTTTATAAGAGGGAATTCATGAGGAGAGGTTTGGAAGGAGAGCTAATAAAATTCTTTGTCTCTTGATAGAAAAAAGTGACATTTTCTTGTATATCCAACAATGACTTATTTCTACAGATTGCCTCAATATAAAATGTTTCAAAGAAAAGCTTGGCTTGTCACAAAATGGATAAAGTTTTCAGTATCACATTAGTTAAGATTTGCATAGAAGTGAAGTGTATGGATCAAATGATATGAGAGAAGAAAAGTTGATTTTTAAAGCTTTCTGGCCTTCATAAGGAAATGAAAAGAATGGTCATGAAAATTTTTTCAAGGGTTGATCAGCCTTGTGGTGCCAAAAAAGCAAGCAAACCAACAAAAACAGAGTAATGGTTAAATGATTGCTTTTTTTTTTTTTTTTATAAATGACTGGAAAGGCCCAGAATCAGTACATAAACCTTTGGAAAGGAGCTCAGCACAAGCAGAACACACAAACAACTTTTTTGGTGGCTGGGATATGAAACAAGAATTTATGATATAGTTACTTACATGCAAGTCTGCCCTGGAAGAGAGCATTAAATGGCAACCTGATCAAACAGATCCTAAAAAAAAGGATTCAGCTGTGCTGAAGGAGAATGCATGAGTAGCAAAGAAAAAATTCCGATAGGAAACACAGAAGTAAAATCAAGTAGAAAATAAAAACACCCTGCTGAAGAGCACTCAGTTCTCTGTGTGGAAATACTTAATACGTCAATCTTTTGGCTTATAAAATTGCAGGCAACAACTGCAAGGAGGACGAATACTGAGAATGAGCCAGTTCCAATAAAAGGATCCTCCATGGAGCTGAGAAAAATTTAGTGTAGGGGACAGAAAGTTGTCTTATACAAGATCTGTGCAGTACATGTAATATTAAATCAGTAGGTGAGGTGACTGCTTTGTAACAAGACTGGTGGGAGGGAGAACCCTAGACTTGGGCTGAAGGAAAGAAGAAGGAAGTTGGCTACTTGAATCTGAGGAAGCTACATAGCCAAAGAGCTGTGTGATTGACATCTGTGCCATCAAAGGAGCCTAGCAGAACTATGACAAATGAGATGGACCACACATTAAGTTAGAACAGCTAGGACAGTATTCAATAGCAACTGCCAGCTAGGCAGATAGCTGGAGTGAAAGTGGACAGCGCTGCCTGAATGATTTTCAGTCTTACTGAGACTGAAATTGTTTCAGCATTCTTACTGAAACAGAGTAGAGAAATAAACTATCAAGGTGATGTACTTCTATAAGACCTCTTATAGTCAAAGCATATCCTTTTGTATATTCTGATCCTTCGCAGTGATAGGAAGTTCTGGTCAGGGTGAATTCACAAAACTTTAACTTTAGGAACCCTGTTACAGTTTGGATAACTTGTGATTCATCAAAAGGGCAGGGGGACAGGCCTGGAGGAAGTTGAAGTCAAATACCACCACCTAAAAATATATCTGAAATGATGAGGTTTCTTCCTCTGATGAATATTTGGAGTAAATTCCACAATAGGCCATGCTCTTTTTTAACTGTGTGATGCCGACCTTGCGTGGGCTGGGGATAAAACATAGGAAGGGGTTCTGAAAAGATGCTCTAAATAACTTATTGACCACATCCTGGGAACTGGCATTTGATGATATTTGTAAGCCCACAGCCATTTCAGCTGATGCCAGTAGTTTGTGGAGCAGTATTCCAGTTACAGTGCGATGAATCCCTTTGCACATTGTTTCAGGCAGCTTTCAGACACCAAAAATAAATACACACAAATAAGGAGAGTGCCTGCCGAGATGTTGGGCCATGGGAGATTCAGAGGATGCTTCCACGTCTCGAAAATTTCAACATTGGGACAAGTAGATCACAAGCCGCTTGCTGCATTGATGGAATAGTAATAGTTAGACAAAATACTCCTTACTAATGGGTTTCAAACCTATCTCAAAAAAATGACAATACCAGGAAAGTCTCCGAGTATCACTGACCATCCATTAAGGAGGCTGTAGATGACCAAGATTTTTCACGTGATAAGGGAGCCTGTGCAAATGCAACTGAATGTTCTCTTTTTACGTTGCTGCAAAAATCTGATGTGTGTAAATAATCGCTGATATTCACAGACAAATAAAATCTATTCACATTTTTATGAGCTGGTCTAGGTACTTATCAGGAACCTGTGTTCTGCCTGGCATTTGTACAAAAGCATGGAGCTCTTTGTTTGTCTTCAGTTCCACCATCCTCAGAGGTCAGCAGCTTGTGAGAAACACTCGGGGCGCTGCCACAAAGCTGCTACTCACAGAGTTCGACATGTCCATTGCCTAAGTAATGAGGCTGCAGAAAGGTAAAGCGACTGCCATTTACAGTGTACCATACCGCTTCCTTCTCCGCAATCGGCTGACTGCATTTTCTAGTTTTGTGGAAATTCTGCTTCTCAGTAACAGTGCTGTTCAAGGGGATCTCAGAAAAGCAATTGCTTGGGGTTCAGCATTCAAATCTGAAGAGTATTGCTTCAAGCCCTTACCACTTTGCCTGAGCACTGACAGCCAAGGACTTTGCTGCATCAAAAAGACTTGTTTTCATTTTCTAAGCTAGTAAAAGTTGGCCACCTTGCTTCGAGGAATAGACCAGCTTGTTAGTTAGGAGAAGTCACCACAAATTTGGAGGTAAGTCTTCATCTTAAAATAATCTATATTAACGTGTAAAGCTGAGATGTGGTAGTCTTCTCCTGTTTGTGCATTTGTCTGAATTTGACCATACACTTAATCTGATGGGTCCTGGTGAAATCACTATGATGTGAAATATTAATGTTACCATTTATCCCTCTCGGGTGCGGCAGTAACAAGTGCTCTTAACAGCCATGCCGCAGTACAGGCTTTTAATCTTAAACATTTATGATGCTTTCCTCTTTTGAATCTTTCTCCACTTAAGAGATCTTCATCTTCTGACAAAAGCATTAGTAATAGCGGAATACCTAATTCACACAATACTATGACATGAAGAGTTTTTAATAACTGATCATTTCTCAAGGTGTAATTGCTTTGTTGTGTAGCTGAACAGTGTCTGTTAGTGGTAGCAGAAGACAAGGAACTTTGATACTGATTGCTAGTTAACGTGTGTTGCTGGGACCTCCCTTGGGTACAAGCTTGAGAAAAGAAATGTCCATGTCATACGCTCGCACAATGGCAATGTGTTTGGGACAGGTGTAAAATTACATAGCCTGAAAATCATATCCAGAGACTTAATCAAAAGTTTCTTTTATTTTACCTTTAATCTTGCTAATATTTTGTGAAATATGTATTAATATTTATGTCATTTCTGAGTATCAGGGTTGCGGTACGTTATACAGGTCTAAAAAAATACTTCAGTGGCTGATGGAGACCATACAGTTAAGATATTCTCTTACCCAAGACCCTGATCTCTTTTGGTTTCTGTGGGAGGAAAAAGGAAATGTGCTTATTTAGAGCTGTGTGGATGTTTTAGATGAGAAACTGCCCCTTCTGTAAAGTACGTTTAATCCAATGGGATTTTAATGCAGTCTAGGGGAGTTTGATATTGACTTCAGTTAGCTCAGGATCAGTTTCTCCTCAGTGTCTGGAAGCAAAATGCTCTCACCCTGCGTATTTAATCCTGGAACGTGAAGATGAGCCTGCGATCCAAGAACATTTGAGGAGAGTCCCCGCCCTTGGTCCGCATGTTTTGCAGCACTGAGCAGCTAGGAACACTGAGAATTTATGCAGGAATCAGTCTCTCTGACTTCTATGCCAACATCCGTAAGGTAGGTCCTTCTATAAATCTGTCTAGAGATATGTAGATGGTATTACAATTTTACTGCTTGGCACAGGTATTTTAGGTATTTAAGCTTCTTCATGTGATGCATTCTGCCTTGCCCATCAGCCCAGTTATAAATAAGGCAGCCAAACGCAAGGGCACAAATGGAGAGGTTTCTTTAGCGTTGGTAAACACATGCAAACTCTCAGAATAGAATTCCCATGCCCCTCTCTCCTTACTAGAGTCTTGTTTCTGGCACCTACGGCTAATTTTCAATACACTGCCCAAGAGGTACGTCAAACCCTCTCATACAGGCATTACTGAGAAGGATTTGGGTGGGTACTTCATTTTATAATTTTGTCCTAATGCCCAGTTGACCTTAACTGCAGTAGGATTTTAATATCATGGAGAGTGGCCCTAAAGCACTCTAGTTTTTAATAAAGATGCTGTAACAAATTGGGGTAGATCTTAAAAATGGTGATTTTGCATTAACTACTCTATTCATTATAATCGTGTTTTCAGTATGGTAACTCGTGAAATGATTTCAGAGAGTGAAGTGTTTTTTGGTGTAGTGTATAAGGCAATGAGTCTCAGAAACACTCCCTTATTACTTTCTGCAAGCCATTGTATTGCTACTGACGTGGTGTGCTAGCTCTAGTAAAATCACAGAGGGCTTCTCTGGTTTTATCTCTTAGCACTAGCAGGAATTTTATTATAATAAACCAACTTTGCACTTTGAGAAATAGAAGTTTCTACAACAGTGTGATGGTTTTCAGTAGAAATGAAGTATAAGCAGTTATCTGTCTCCTGTGAGGAGGAGTATTTTTTCGTACTTTTCTATATAGAAATAGACTTTTATTTGTGCTAAGAGTAACAAATAAGTGGTATTTAAAAGTTTTCAGTACTTTGCAACACCACTTGGGAAGATGATTATTTCTTTATTTCTGATGCAAATAACATACCAACCCAAATTATTATTATTTTTTCTTCTTTTTGATGGCCTAATTTGTTCTGTTTGTGATCTTAGCAGTAATAAACAATTATTTTACAATTTCAAATACTACCTTACATACCAGGATCTCAGGGTACTTTATAACCACTATTAAATTACAAATGTCCCTCCTTCAAGCAAAAGAGAAGTATAGATCCTTTTTACTACAAAAGGGGATTAGTGAAGCGCAGAGATCATACTCAGTATGCCAAGAGCACTCGGGAAGCCAGTGGCAGGGACGTTGATGGGATGAAGGAATCTTGCAATACCCTGCACACATGGTTACAGCAGGCACACAGTTTGTCTGTACATGCACAGACATTTTAATTTGCTAAGTCTAACTGTGCCTGATTTTACCATTGCTTTTCGTGGCTTGTTAGCTGACGGCCTAGAGTAAGTCAAAGGCTACCCCAGCCAATACGTGCCGGCAACTATGAAGGAGGTAGCTGTATCTTTCAGCAGTCTGTTTGCTCACTCTTCAGCTAGGCAGACATTGCTCGTTGCCGTGCTGCTGAGTAGACGTTTTGTAAGAATGTATGTGATTGTTAGTGAACACTTTGCTTGCAGTCCTGTTTGCTGGTTCTGCAATCACTGGTACACTGGTCTGTTGCAAAATTATTTTCCCCGGTCCTTAATGCTTAACCCAGTGTTCAATGGTCTCAGTCCCCGAGACCAACCCTCTCCTAGGTTGTGCCATTTTTCTTCAAAAACACCATGGGAATAATGCTCTCTCTGACTCCTACAGGTAATTTCAGGGGATTTCTGAGGAGCAGCAGAGTTTTGCAGGACACAGGAGGCTAAGCAATCAATGCTAAAATATTTTTTCCCCCTTTTCTGAAATAACTCTTTGCTCAAGTCTGAGCTGGAGCCTCTGTGTTCACACTCCCACCAGCAAGACAGGATCTGCCTCTGGGGAATGGAGAACCACTATCTGAAACTTTAATATAATGTGGGCTATTGCTTGCGCTTAGTGCCCCTGCCTTTTTTTTCCCCACTGCTCTTCTCTCGGCGTCTCTGTCTAGGTGGAGAATTGACAGCTGTGGCCTCAAGCAGGGTGTGTTTGGTAGCTGCAGGATTTGGATGCCAAGTTCTGGGATATCATTCGCTCGGCGGCATTTGGGTCAGCGATAGGCTCTGGCGCTGTGCTCCCTGCAGCTGCGAGGCTCGCTCTGAGGTGGTGTCGGGTCAGGCTGCCTCCTCCACGGCACAGCCGCTTGCAGATCGCTTGCCTCTTTCTCTACCAACTTCTTCCTCATATGGTATAAGAAATCCACGTGAGGGGCTCTTATGGCCACTGTGAGTAGGGTCTGACATAAATATATATATTTTTTCTTTTTGCATTAAATCTTCAGTGTGCCTTTTAAATTTTTCCACACGGTAAATGCCATCGTATCAAGAGCTAACATTCAGCAGGGTCTGGGCAAATTCTTTGGGAGATTCTGCTGCTCAAATATTTATTAATTAGGACATATTTGCTTCTGGAGATCTCCCGAGATGTTCCATGAACAGCAGGGAAATGAACGTTCCCAGCAGTTAGCAGTGCGTTTGATTACACCTGCTCTTGGACACCCACCAATTCAAGGACTATCCCCTCTGGCACCACCTGAATGGCCAAGCACAGGAAAATGTTAAATTTATATAAAGGGAACATCATTTGCAGCGTGCTCAGGAAGTTACCTCCTTCAGGCCAGCTATGCTTGAGGCCAAGAGCTTCCAAATCTGGCAGCAACAGGGAGCATCCTGCAGTCTGCTCACAGGAGCTCAGTGCCAGGCAACGAGTGCACCTCTGGTAATTCCAGGCTCTTGACTTCATCGCAGGTGCTTTTGCTGTGGAAGGCTGGGTATAGCACTGCCTGTTTCTACCTCTGTTTATTATCCATCTTGTTGGATCCTGCCTTTGTGTCAGCGGTGTGCAGATGCAATCTTATGCAGCTGTGTGTTTATTCAGGCACACCAAACTGAAGTGAAGGTGAAGTTGAGTTAATCTAACAAAGAAAGTGGATTAGATTGGTAAATTGCAGTGATTTTATTCCACATGGCCAGCGGGGCAGCTATAAAACAAATGCATAAAATGTTCCCTGGTGTATTTGCTCAAAAACCAGCAAGATCACAAGAGGAATGAACCAGCTGAAAAAGTCTGTAATGTGGATACGAAAGTTGACTGAAATAGTCATTTTAATTATTCATCTTGACAGCCAAGAACTCATGGGATAAAAAGAGAAGGCAAAAGTAGCAATATTTCTGATAGATAGGCTTTGGAATAAGAACCTACAGACTGATATTTATAATCCTGGTCTCTTACTGGTATCACTGGAAACCTTAAGTGCTCAGCAGCTCTGAAAATCAGCGCCAGATTTCAGTGAGTGCCTTTGTTTTGAGAGTTCTGCTGGAGTGCCTGCTCTAATGCATGCATGAAAAATCATTTTGCTGTGGGTGAACTCTCTCTGGGATGGAAAGTAGCTGTGAAGCAGAAAACATGGGGAGGATACATTTTTTTTGGCCCTGATAGTGAAGTAATGCCATACCTGTTACTAAGAGCTAAGATCTTTTAAGTGTTCTTACAAAAAGCTGCATAGACCTTATTCACGTTAACTAATGACTTACTTTATCTTCAGTTTTATCTCCACTTCAGAGAGCCAAATGACTCTTTCAACATGCTATTTTAACCACTCCTTTGTGTCTGCTAACATAGAGGCCTAATGTAGTCATCTAACATTGATAAATGTCATAAGTCAGTAATGTGCTGTGTGGCTTCCCCAGAATGTTTCGCTGTTGTTCTTACTGTCTGGATGCGAGAGAGAGCATATTTAACTTTCTTTCTGGATCCTTCTTTGGATGCCAGTGTGGTCTATCTGGTGAAATGAATATTCACAGCACAGCAACTGGTGAAAGGTGCCTGTCAAAATGTTAAATGTAAAAGGGCTTTAAAAAGATAGTATTGGTTATAGTAAACAGCAAAGCTTCAGTGAGTCTTTTTTTTTGTCTTTTCCTTAAGATCAGATTGTAGCTGGAAAATGTGTAACCCTAGCAGAAAAGATGTGGAATTCAAACTGCCAAAAAATCCAGTGGGTATTTGTTGTAATTTCTGCTGTGAAATAAATTGAGACAACTGGAAAGAGATTACCTACAATAGCACTTGGTTTTCGTAATGCTTTCATGGTTAAAACCCTGCTCTTCTATTAATTTTGCTAATAAATTAAATTAAAATGTTCTGCCAGCCAAATATCATCTCCAAATTGTTGAAGAGAACAATGAGTGACATGCCTGAGGCCAAAAAAAGAATGGCCGTCATACCTCGGGAGGAGATTTCAAGCATTCCTGGCTTTTAGAGATCACTAGAATATGCTGCTCTCTCCCACTGGGCCTCCCTCCTGCTCTGCTTGACAGGCACTTTAATGTGTCTTAATGTCCCTTTTGTCAGAATTATGCACCATGTAGGCTCAACCTGCTGAAATGGTGTCAGCAGTACGGGATCGGGCACTGCCATGCCAGAGGAAGGAGGGTGGTCAGAGCGGGCAATCCCCAAACTGACACTGAGGTCAGGCTTAGGTAAGTGCAAGGCACGGCTGACAAAAATGTGGGATTTTATTTTTATTTTTTTTTTCTGGGCCTGTCTGTTTTTTCTTTCCTGAAGGCTATCAGAAGTCCCCAATGTCATTAAAAGTAGCCTGTGTCCATCAGCTCCTGCAGTGGTGGCGAAACCCCTGCTGAAGAAGTCTGTGTCCGCAGGCACTGTGACCAGGGCTGGCGGATTCCCTGGGGCCATTGGGACGGATCTGGGGTCTGGTTTTGTGGGGATCTGAGTGTCCCTCTCTGTTCTGCCCTCTTGGCGTAAGGAATAGCCCCTACACATTTCCTACGCGATTTCAGTGAACTCTCGCATAGGATCGTTAACCTGTATTGGCAGTAATTGGTATTGTGATGTCTATAAAATATAATTTTAACCAGATCAGAATATGCCTGAGGCCAGGATCAAACTTGTAGGGGCTGACAGGAAAAGAAGTTGAAGTGCTGACAAGCTAGCATAACGTCTAGTAAGCAAGAATAAAAGCCAATATATGATTCAAACAATGTGCTAATTAAGACAATATAGATAGTGAAAGCCCTGGGAAACTGAGGGAGGGCTCCGTTTCGTTCACAGCTTTGGAACAGCCAGAACATACTGTCCTTGAACTCGGGAACAGCAGCTTTTTGCCAAGGTAGGGGACAAGACCCTCTCCGGTAGGATCACTAGCTGGTCTTTACCAGCTTTGGCAAAGCAAACCCGCCAAAGCTGGATGAAATAGTGGAAAGTCCAAAAGAAAAGAAGAAAAGAGCATTTGCTTATTGTTAGTTCATCAGTTACCAAGTCAGCAGGCCAAAATAAACTAAGTCACTTCTTTGCATTTGATGTACTGGGACAGATGATTATAAGATCATTTGGGCTGATTGTGTGGTGAGTACCACAAGAGAGACTACCCTGCTATTTTAGTCTAATTTATTGTATGAATGCTAAGCTGAAATAAACTTCTGTGCTTAATGCCTGTAGGTGGGCACAATAGTTTGCTTTATTATAACATATTTGAAACGACTTCTTCATTGATGAATGACTTCAGGTGTGAAGGAATCATTGTGTGTGGCATGCTAAACCACTTGGTGAGAAATGGTATGTTTGAAAAGTTTAGCTGTGGTACAGCCGGATGGATTTCATACTTCGGAGAGAAGTTTCTGATTTTACCTAAGGGGAGGTGGTCAGTTCTATCTACTTTCAAGTAAATTATGCACATCCTCAGGCCTGGATCATATCACACAGTGGCTCTGGGGGTTAGGTTTGGTCAGAGGCACATGTGGCTCGTGAAGGTTGAGAAACCAGCTTCCCCTCTTAAGAGTTTTTTCTGCCTGTTTTTAAACCATTCCTTTATTTCTAGGATGGTGAAGTCAATGACTTTATAAACCACTCTTCATCTGACTGCAGAGAAGGGATATCTTCTTCCAGAAAAGATCACTGTGGTATTGATGTGTCAGACAGTTCTCTCTTCACGGTTATTTAGAGAAAAAAGTGCAGTTCTGGGACATGCTTTTGACCATGTTTTGAGTAAAGGAAAAAAGAGGAAATGGATGGCGGGGGGCAGGAAGACTCTAGGAGATGTTTGGAAAGGACAATGCATGTAAATGAGAAACTAAGAGAACGTGAGAGCTTCTGGAGTAACACAGAAATTGCTTCTGGGTTTTAATACGAAAGGGAGATCTTGTTGATTTTGTCTCTTTCAGGGAGTTTGCCTGGAAGAGGTCAGAGCTGTGCCGGGACTAGCAAACACTCTGCTGGTGGTTACTCACAAAGAAGTGAGACATTCCTTCTGAGCTGTCCAGGTTGCATGCTCCCAGCTTGAACACTGAAGAAAATCATGTTGGGAGGAACCAATTTAGCAAAATAGACTCAAGTGGCATGTCCGTGGTTCCTGGGCAGGATCCTGTAATCCTAGATGGGATGGCACTGCTGCACTTTCCCGTTGGTTGCCCTTTTGTATTCCAGGGAACTATTTGGAGAAGCAAATACTGTTTGGCATGAGTCTGGCCCTGCATAATTTACATTACTATTATTGGATTTTATAGCACGCAGAATAGAGACTCAGTTCTGAGCAGAGTATATGAAAACGTGGCTCCCATTTGTCAGTCCGGGTTTAATTAGTTGCGTTAGCTGCAGCAGTGAAGATCGAGCAAACAGAATGTGGCTACACACAGACCCAAACCATCAAGAGACAGTTGCTTTTAGTGGAGAGTGGTCCAGTTTATAAGCAGTTTTTGTGCTTCTTATTTTCTGTCAGTGCAAGTCTGGACTCTTATCGATTCAGACCAATATAGGGGAGGGAAATTCTCAGGGAGAGAGTCTGCACAGCTGCAGGTTACTGTCTGTACTGTCTGATGCTGCTGTTCCCAGCTGTCGTGTTAGCATTTATCCTAGTGCAATACTGTGGAAATAACAATAATAATAATAATAATAATAATTAATAAAGCAAGAGAACCAAAATGCATTACAGTAGTTAGTGCAACAAAGCCCAGTGGAGTCAACTACTTAAACACCTGCTTAAATCTCAGCACATTCAAAATTGGGCAAATTACTTGCATTTGTGCCTGATTTGGGAGACTGATGCTCCTGGAATTTCTCTAGTGCATATACATCAGCAAAACAGGTGTAAAAATGCATTGCACCACAGCAGTAGCCTTCTACAACACTGATGTGCACATACAAATGACTGGGATCTGGGTGGGAGTTGCAGGCTCATAACAAGTTACCTTGGTCTCTGGCAGCAGGTATTTTCCTGGAACTGCAGAAAGGCCAAATTCAGACCTGAGAGAGGTGGCTGCAACTTCTTGTTGTCAGAAGTCAGATGTCAGAATCACAGACGCATACCCTAGATCTGAATTTGACCTTAAGACAATTTGTATTTCCCATTACTGGAGAAACTGGAAGGATTTTCTTTTTCCTTTTTGCATAGAATGTTTTAAAGACAACATTTGTTTCTGGTGGTAAAACACAAGATGATATTAAAATTAATGCAACTAATCACGATTGAACAGGCAAGGTATAAATCAGGCTACAGTCCATGAGAAATAAAACTTAGCTGTCACGCTGTAGGTACTTCTCAAGCATGAGGGGCTGCCTTTCTAAATAGACTGTATTTATTATGGGTGGCTGGGTATCAGCATTCTGGCTCGGTTCCCTGTAGTAAGGAACTGACCACATTACTATTTGCAAACACAGGGTTCACTCAAGTGGTACTAAAAAGAGAAGAGGTGGGGCAAGTAGAGCTTTAAAAAGCAAAGAGGAGTCCGTCCGAGCTTGTACGTAAAAAGCAACTGCATTTTGGAGGACGGTACCTGGAGATCTCACTCCCTGTACTTCACTTAGAGCAGCGGTGAAGTTTTCTAAATTCTTTGCTTTTAAGATTTAAACAGCAGCTTTGCTTGTTGGGAGGAAAATGACAGCGATCCTTGCGAGTGTTGCTTTTAAGCTGTGTTAAATTTGTGGCAAGAGTGTCAGGCATTTCATACTTGGCTTCCAAAAAAAGAAAAAAAAAAAAAAAAAAAAGAAACGAGAGAGAGAGAGAAAACGACGTGTGTGGGGAAGAAATCTCCCAGGAATTTCTTCAAGGTTGTAGTCAGACACAGTAAGGACTAAAGTGACAAGAAAAGCAAGGCAAAGATAAAACTTGGTATTGTGATAAGATGTCTGAGTGTAAAGCGGGAGATTGCAGAAACCTTTTGGGATTACACATGTTCATTTTGTCCTGGATATGACTGCGTACAAGCTAGTTCTTCTCTAGTAACAGTTTAAAAAAACCTCAAGATTATGTTTCTCTTCCTTGTTGCTTTTTTGCCAGTGGTTTTTAAAATTGGTTTTGTCAGCCTCTCAGCTCTGCAGCACTGGAACTGTCCTAATGGATACAGATTAAAGACTGAAAACTCTGCCTGTATAGGTAAGTAGCTGACCATTCACAGAATAAGAAAGCCGCATTTGTATTCTCTTAATTGAACTTCATAATTGTTAATGATTTTTTTTTTTCTTTTTTAACCAGACTGTGTTGTACTGGCAGAATTGATAAAGCAACTTTTCAGTATCCCTTGCTTCTCATAATGAACAGAACTCATTTTGTTTAGTTTGTTATTCAGAAATCAGTCACTTGTGTGTCGGTTTAACTATCAGAAAGCAGGATAAAGATTTATATGATCATTAAGAGGTCTGAACGGAATGCTAGTCACTAAAATTCCTTTCCATAGCTTTAGTGTCTCTTTATTTTTGACACATCCACACATGTATTTGTGCTTTTATATGTGTATCATTTGGGCATGGGTGTATTTTTATATTTCTATATTTATAAAGAAAGTATTTTTAAATATTTTTATATGTATTGGGATATACTTCGATGTGGGCTAGATAATTTTAAAAACTACTTGTTCTGTGTTCATACAGGTAGGTGTAGATGTGTGCTAATGTATAATGAGTGTCTCATACAATACGTGAAACACAGATGTGTTTGATACAGCAGTGCTAAAGTCTGAGTGAGATGTATGATGCTATTATTAGTATAAAGATCCTCCAGTGACTCAGAACATGTGAAATGCAGATTCTTATTCTTTACCAAGTGTAAGACAAAGCATGACAGAGCCCTTCTTTTCACCCTGCTACCCTGAAGGCCAATTTTCTGTATTTATTTCTTTAGAAAGCCAGGGCCAGTGAAGTTGTGGGCTTTTGGAGCAGGAGATGAGGAAATTCCCTGGAAGCCCAGCAAACAGACCTAATACTTGGAGTTAATGCTTTTGCCTTAGTTGCTTGGGCTTCAGAGGCCCTGACTCAGTTCTTGACATGATTCCAGTGATTTAATAACAGGTGCCTTCTCTGTGTGCTCTGCCAAGAAATACCAGCTTGTAAGCAGAAAATAGAAGTATGCGTGTTAAATGCCCTCATATTGAGAGAGGAGGAGCTAGGCATTTTTTGTGTACAAACGACAGACTTGACCAAAGGTTTGTCAGAGAGCCAAACACACCTAGGGTACTTCGATGCTGATGCTTGAATACAAATGAGGAACACCCTCCTGAAACAAATCTCTATACTGCTGCCTCTTACTAATGCTTGTGTTAATATTATGGAGTAGTCTCAGAGTGCATGGACTGGGTTCCCTTTAGGCCAACATAAACCAGAAGGTGTACCCTAGGAGAGCATCTATTCTCATGGCTGTTGATAGCCATTTGGTCCACAGGCCCAGACTAGACCTGGTTCTCCATAACCCCACACTGAAATGTGTGCAGTCTGTATGCCAGATCCTCAACAATTGTTGCACTTTACAGAGCCTTTCTATAGGTCCATGTTATTTGCTGATATGAACCTGGTTTCCATGAACTAATTAGGATGTATATTAGTTATGACTTCTACATTATTGGGTTGCCCAATTGACACCTCCATTTCAGGACAATCCTCCTGAAATGAAGTATATTGGTTGGCTTTTTTTTGTAGGCCAAAATGAACTCTAAATATTGAAGTTCAAAGAGCTACAGGATTATTTTTATTTTTTAAGTTCAGTTGATTTACCTTGCAAATTAATGTGCATCACTCTTCCATTAATGGAGAAAACTTTTGTTGGAGAAAACTTTTGTTGAAAATTAGATGTTTCAGTTGCTCTACTAGTCTTGGGGGGGATTCTAGGTAAAACACCAAAACTGAAGGGACAGTAACTCAGCAAACTGTGTAAGAAGTAGTAATAGAAGTAGTCTTTTGAGTAAGAGCTGACATTGCTATGAGCTATTTTGTGTAACATATAATAAATGAAAAATGAGGTGTGCTAAGGTATCTTTTTATTAGAGATTTGCAAGGGATTAAGAAAAGGCAAAGGTTTGAAGTGAAATATCAGACTGAAGGATACTTTGATGGCTGGATTTCCCCTCTTCTCTGTGCTTGATGCTCAAGTTCCCTTCTGACCAGAAGATCGGATGTATGATATTCTAGTTCATTAATTACGTGAGATGGAGGGTGTGCAGTGGAAGCAAGTGGTAGGAAGCTGGGGGCAGGCTTTGAAGGTAATAGTGGGGATAAAAGTGGTGAGTGGGAGACATGACTCATACTACTGAACTGTGAACAATGACAGCAAGCTGAACTGTGGCTTGGCGACCGTTCTCAGTGAGCTGTAATAAGTATACCAATTGTAAAGTGTTCTGTGTCGTCCATGACCGTGGTGGCATCCTGCCAGCCCTAAGGGCTACCCTCAGCTGAGAAGGTGCCTGCTCTCTGTAAGAGAGCTGTTACAAGCAACGCTTGCTGTGAAGTGTTTTTCTAACTTTTCTAGATTCGTTTTTCCATACTACCACTACAGATGAAGGTCTAGGCTTTGCTCTTCTTACGTTGTTAAATATCTTGCTTCTTAATTAGTTCCTTTTATTTCTTGGGGTATTCAAAGATCAAAGGCCTTCTCATCCTGTGGAAGGATAGTGAAATCCAACCCTAAATGTTTCACATAATTTTATACAGTTATTTTAAGAGAGATTATTTGAATCCTGACTTGGTATGCCAAGAGAGGAAAGGCCTTGAGGGGGGGAGAGGGGCATGTAGCCCAGAACAGCACAGTTTATAAGAGACAAAGTATGGGAGAACAAATCATGAGGTCAAAATAAGGCTAGTCTGGTGCATGAGCATATCCATTTATCAAAAATTTATGATACTATTGGAAGCATTTCTGCAATTCTTGACATTGTCATCTTGATTTAATCATTTATTTTAAGCTGATGTAAAGACTGGGGACTCAGTTACCATTCAATGACTCATCTTCCTTAGACTCTAGTGAAAACAGGACCTTCTACCTCTAAAAGAAAAATAGTCTTGGCCACACAGTTCTTCCTACAAGGTAAAGATGCATACATAGTTGGTACTGGGACAGCTTCTGTTTCTAAAATGTTTGACCATCTAAGCATAAACGGTACACCAGGGGATGGGTCTTATGCCTGTTGGAAGTAGTTGATTGTCCCTTCCTGAAGTACTGCTTTAACAACACTGTGTTTTATAATGGTATAAATACCAATATATATATAAATATACTACATTCATGGTATACAGATGCTTTCCTTACTTGAAACAAAAATAAAAATCCCCAGATGGCAATGTTTATCTGAAGACACCCATAGAGCAGCCCCTCGCATTACTGATTTTAGATTAGACACTAGTGCCTGTTAGCCCTGGGCTACCCAAGGTAAATATATTTATTTTCTGAATACTGAAAGGCAATATATAAAAACGCTGTACCTTGGCTTCAGGGCTGACTTTAAGTATTCATTTTGTAAGCTTTCAAGGTGAAGAAAGATAGTTATTTAAAAATCAGAAAACAAAATTGTAAAAAACAAACACAACCCACACTAGTAAAGTTGTACCTAACCATAGATCCTTAAATTCTGCAGGTCTCTGCTAACTTCTGACATTATCTGATCAGCCCTTGTCACTTCTTCAGGGCTAGCATGCTACACGTTCCTACAAAGCTAAAGGCTGCAATTGAAGGTGACAACTGCAACTATATAGGTCTACTCTTTTAGTCAGATGCTTCTTTCTGTGTCTTAAACTTTCCTCCTTTCTTTCTTGCTGTTCACGACTCTCCTGTCATAGAACACTGGTTTTATGGAATATTAAATTATTCCTATTTGTATTACGTCTTTAAATTCACCTTAGTTAGCTAAGTCCTGGTTTTAGTTTGCTCCATACAGCCTTCTGAAGACACACTGTTAAGACCTCTTATGTTGTACTCTGAAGAATATGAAATGTCAAAACCTTGCTGATTCACAGCTACCCTTTCCCTGCAAGTATTGCGTAAAGAGCAATAAGAGACAGTGAAATGAGGAGCTGTGTTGTCTACCCCTGTCATGACATAGCTTTAGGGATAATCCTTTTGAAACCCCACTGTAACCCTATTTTTCAGAAGAGATGCAGTCGAAGCATGTCTGCTTGCTTCTTTTCAGTAGTTGTCTTCCATCTAGCTCACTTCATATTCCATTGCCTTGGGGAAAAGAGGGCTGAAAATATTGTTACCAAATAACAGAAGGGAATTCTTCAACATGGGTCTGAGCCCAAAGGCCAATTCATGAGAAGATTCCCACTGAATTCTCTGGAAATTGGATCCAGCTGAATGTGGACGAATACTATCCTTAGCTGTAAGAAACTGCATCAAAATAGAAAGGGGGTAAATATGTCACAAGAAATGACAGCAATGGCATCATACTACACATGAAGTTTAATTGTGAAGTGGGCTGAGGAGTAGACTCCAGGGCCAGTGACTAAGACTCATTAATGTTTTTCTCATTGGAAATGAAAAAATGTCTTTTTCAGTGGAAAATAGCAGATATTAATCTTATGTTCTGTTTTGAGCAAAACCCATCTACTTTCTAGTATCTAATTTGAAACCTGCTGGAGCTGGACGACAATATTTGCTGATGCCTTTCAAAAAGGGACAGATAACTGCATCATGAAATTCGTCTTTGAAAGGCAAGCCAATAACACTATGTTGAAAGTTGAACTACATGATCTGGGAAGTAGAGGCCCACTAGAACTACATTTTTTTTCAAATTTTTGCCTTGGATATGATTTAGAAATTACTTATTTATGCATACAATTTATTTATAAGGTAAAACAACAACAACCAAAAAGTGTATTTTTTTTTTCCCATTCTAGTGGCCGAACTCTTGAGATCTGAGTTCAGAAAGGTAGAAAACTAACGATATCATAGGACTTTGGGATCTTTTTTCCATTTTTCTTCAAAATGTTTACAAATGGTTTCTGAATTTGAATTCAATTCTAAATTTGATTCTGCTTTATGCAGAATGGCCCTGAACTGGAAGAGTCCAGGAGCTAATAAACACCTTATTGCATTCACATTATATTTCTTACCACGGTATAGAAGCACTCCACAGCCTCTACCCTAGCAAAAACTGAGAGTGATTAGGTTGTACTTTGAACCTCATTTAAGAACTTGGGAGCAGAGATACTGAGCTGTGCTACTTCTATCTTATTGTGACGTGTTGGTAGCTGGAGCATTTGTAACCCAGCTGAAATTTCGTGTTCAACTTTGTTGAAAAGATTATGGTGGTGGCTGGGTATAGCAGATTGAATTCATTCCCAGTTCAACTCCACAGGAACCATGTTTGAGTGAAGTTGAGTGTGTGTATCTGCATGTGTATATTTTATGTACATAATCTATGTGTTCGGGGCTATAATGAAAGGTGGCCTCTGGCTCCCTGTGGTTTCTCTGTGTCCCTGCCAGGCATACTAATGCTTCACCTTCTGCAATCAGAGCATTTCTCAGGACTCTCAACAAAGTGGCATATTTATATGCAAAGTCATTGAGGGCTGCCAACATCATGATGACATGATTCATCGTTTTTGCTGATTCTCAAGGCATTTTCTGCATAAAGAAGCCTTTGAGAGCTGAGCAGAACCTCATTCTTCCTTTCAGAACTGGCTGTCAGGGCACTGCAGACAGCTTTTGTGTTTCCTAAGCCGATTTCTTTCACAGGGTGAAGTTCCCACTGGGGGAAGTGGTTGCCAGGAGACATAAAACAGCCACAGCAGGATGCGACTGTGTGCTTCTCTTTGGCACAAAGAGTGCATGCAGGTGAAGGCATTGCTACTATTGCTACTTTCACCTGATGGATGGTTTTATGGTCAAATTCTCCTAATTTTTTTTTTTTTTTTTTTTGGCCTTCACAAAATGTTAGTTTTGTAGACTCATATAGCTTAATGCTGGAAAAGACCTCCCTGTAAATCACAGGCCATTGCCCAGTTACCTTGGTGCATAGCTCAGTAACTTGTGCTTGGTTAAAGCACGTCTCCCCATTCTGGCTTTGCCTGGAGACCATCCACTGATGGTTTTCACAACTTCACAGTTTTTCTTGGTAGCTAGTCCCCTTAGTGAATCACATTTTGTGTTAAATGTGAATTGAATTTCTAAATTGATTTCCCTGGCTTCAGTGCTCAGCCATCGGTCCTTGTTAAGTCTTTCCTGCAAAAGATTAAACTGTCCTTTAGAAAAGCTGATGCTTTTGCTTTGTGAAGACCCTTGTACACTGTGATCAAGTCCTCTCCCAAATTTCTTTTTGATAAACTAAACAGAGATATTTGTGTCTCACTGAAAAGTTATTTTTCTTACCCTCAAATCATACTTTTTAACCTTATTGTATCCACTTTCTAATTTTTCAAGATTCTTTAACAAACTATATCTGAGAAATACAAGGAGCATTCCAATAGTCTGACCACTGCCGTATACAGAAGTAAAATTGTTTCCCCACTGTCATTCATTTCTCCTGTGTGTATATGTATTTTGATTTGACTTTTCTTGTCCTGTAACTTGCTAAGCAGTCAGATATTTGTCTAGAATGAATGCAAATCCTCTTTAGAGTAAGCAGTCTTCCAGATACAATCTGCAGGTCAGGCCTATCTTTTTATTCGTATTTAATGTACTCTTTATTGTGACTGAATGATAGTTCTTTCATTAGTGCTTCGCATTGCTTTTTCAAATGACTTCTGTCTTTAATAATCTTACGTCTACACAGTTGCCTTTAGCACCCCTAATTGTGATTTCCTCAAAGGAGTAACATCAGGTTTATTTAACAGGCCACTATTGTCATAAAAGTTATATTGACTGACGTGAATTATATTATAGCCTTCATCAGCTGAGTCTTGCCCTTGTTCATCCAGCTTAGTTAACCAGTTACTCCATTCAAAAACCAGTGCTTCAGGGTGAGATACAAGCCGTGTTCGTGTCCACAGACTCCTTCACATCTCTGTTAACACTGACAGCAGCTGTGACAATGAGCTGAGGTCACCAAAGCACTCCTGTATAGGCTATCAAAGAGCTCTTTGATTTTAATGACATCCAGGCAATGTCAGCCAGGAGTGGCTGATTTTAAACTGGCAACCTAGAACTCCGGGTTTCTGTAGCCCATTGGCAAACTTCTAAACCATTCAAACCTTTCTGGAGGGCATTTGGAGGAGTTACTCCTTTAATCCATGGAGAATGGCATGTGCAGCCCTAGTATGTGTGGGAAAATATGCTCCTGAAAGCTGATTTTGTGAAGAAGATTGGGGTTTAGAATTAAAGTGCTTTATGGAATTAAGTTGTTGGAAGTGCTTCTGTTTTACCTTCGTACTCTGATCAACAAAAATCAGTTGCACGTGGTCTGATTACATCTTGTATGTTGCCACATTGTTATGTGCTTTTATTTATGTATTGTTAAATTATTATTGTTGTCTGCTATATGGAACATACATTGTGGAAAAACTCTGAAAATGCCACAGAAACATTCCCTAAACTGTACAGATACATTAAATGGTTGTAAAACATCCACAATCTTTAACAACTTTGATATAAGTCTTCACCAGGAATAAAGACAAAAAATGTTCTAAGCTATACATAGAACAATACATATCAGTAGTTCTCATAACGGTCTGGTGTCCTCTAGTGATTTAATCAAATGTGTTTCTTGAAAAGAATTCATTTTGGTTCCTTTTTCGTGTATGTACAAATGCAGATTTATGCTAATGACAAAACCCAGAAGTAAAGCCACTGACATCGAATAGATCCTGGGCAGGGGAGAAGCTGCTCCTCAGAGCATCCTTCACAGTGGTTGTCCAAGAAATACACAAGGGTATGGTACTCCAGATGCCAAGAACCTCAGCAAGCTGCTATCAGATACATTTGATTTCAGTAGGATGTGAAGTTTCTTTGAGCCTTCCAGCCATCTGTGGTGCTGAGTACTGCCAAAGGAGTCAACTTCTTTCGCCCTTAGTGTAAAATGTGCTCCTCAATGGTGACATTTTTTGGAAAATGAAGTCCTTCCTTATCATATTTATTGTCTCAAACTCTAATAAAACACCATAAATACATCAAATATCTTCTAATTTCCAAAGGTTTTAGCTTAATCTATCAGTTAAAAGTCAAATTTCTAATTAATTTGTTTGCTATTTGTTTACTGCCTTGGTTTGTTGGTTTGGGCTTACTGCTCTCAGAATGTAGTGGTATTTTTTTTTTAATGTTTTGTATGTGTTTTTGAAACTTAAAAGAACTCAGAAATGAGCTCAAGGTGGAGCTCAGTGCTGTGGCAGTCTGTTTGCAGCTTTGCTGTTTTGCAAAATTTGGTAATTTATTTGCAAAAATGTTATTGTGGAAAGAGGGATAACAATAGAAGGAAGCAGCTGCAGGCAGCATTTGCATAGCAAATGATAATACAAATAACATAAATTGTGTACGAGATAAGTCTGTTCCACGTGTTTGGGCAATCAGAGACCATTTGTGAAGAGTGTCCAGACACAAGGGAGAATGGTAATTTCTAAAAAAATTACACATAATAACTGTGCATGTGAAAACAAGCAAGGCAAATGATCCTGAGACCAATGCATAAAGCAATACAGATATTCTCCTTTCCTCTTTTAATGATGAGAACTTACATTTTCTAACTAGCTTGTTATCAGCTTTCTATGCCAATGGTATTCTTTCTGTTTGATTTGTACTGTTGTTGCTCATCAAGTTGTCCTGATTTGTTCAAAACCACATTTCAGATATTGATGAATGCCTTGAAGGTGGTTTGGGAGCCTGTGGCCAAACCTGTATCAATGTGCCAGGGTCCTATATCTGCTCCTGTTTGCCTGGCTACACCTTGGATATTGACAAACGGTCTTGCTATGCGAATGGTAAGGTCATTTTCTGTTTGGTGATTATAACAGAGCTTTAGAGTCTTAGATTTATTTAGCAGTTGGCATTATATTTTGAAGTGAGCCATGCCTGTCTGGTCTCAACTCACAATGCTGACTTAGTTTCTGGACAGCAACTGGGGTGCTCTGGTTTGCTGATGGAAAAACTGCCTCTCCTGCTGTGCAGGTAGGTGGCAAGAGTGGAAGTGGATGCCACAGAAGAGTGATGGTGAAGAATGGAAAATATAGTGGTGCAAAGAAGAATGAACAAACAAAAACAAACAAAACCAAATGAAGACTTCTTATTCAGTAAAGCTACTCTCTCTCTGTGCTCAGAACTGAAATCTCTGTTTTCCTCTCCTTACCACTTCCAGGAACAGAGGGCAATGCATAACGTCTTGCTACTGTTGCGTCTTTTGGGCTGTTGGCATTGATGTCTGTCTAGTGTATTTAGGTTAGGGACAGTGCTGTGAAATGTTAGGCAGGAAGCCCTTACTTTAGGTTTGGTCCATAGGGAATAATCACAATAAACATGAGTGCTACTGTGAGGCCTTTCCTATTGTCCCAAAAGTTTAAACTGATTTTTGAACACAAGCTGCATCCAAATTTTATAAGCTTTTAGCCCTTCTGAGGGGAAAACATCCATAGTTATGGTCTCTGAATAACCTTAATTCTGTCCTGCACTGATGCTACTCATAGAAAAAAAGATCTAGTTAGATTTTATTAATTGTTTTAACTTTATATTGCATCTAGAATATGAGGTGGGAGTGCTCTGAAGTTCACCTCTCCATTTTGGTTTCCTGAATGTCTGGTTTTGGTTCCTGTCTGGGATATGCTAAAACTCTTTTCTGGTCCAGGAGTTCAGGTTTTCTTTTTCTGTCTAGTGTTTACCTGGAACTCTCCCTAATGTGGAGATGGGATATGGCAGGACAGGTTTTTGATCCATGAAGTAGGAGATATACTCCAGTCCCTCTGGGTGTAGTCAATGGGACCATGTACAACAATCAGAAATATTCTTTGCAGCTCCCAAATTTTCACCAACACAGTTACCTCAGTCAGCTCCTAGAATCACTCTTAGTGATAGCAAAGTATGACTGTTTTTTTTTCAGTCCTGCCTAAATAGGTTTAGTCCTTTAAATGGATATATTCTTTTTAAAGAATGTTTTCTAAACTCTTCACTTTTGAACTGAAGAGATACAAAAACAAACCTGTTAACTTACAACAATATTTCTGCTCAGCTATCTTTCAAAGCATAATCCTATTTTATACATTATCGGAAGTTTTCAACCTTTTGTTTTTTTAAAGTTATTACTAACCTTTATAGCACCAGAAGTGATGGATCAGGAGCTACCGTGATGGATAAGGAACCCTATCCTTATGCTATGTATAAATTCTTCTGTTGGGGGTACACAAAGTGATATGTCCTCGTGTTTTAAATACTGGAAGGTCTTTTATGCAGGTGTTGTTTATCTGATCATTAAACCCCTGATAAAATTAAGTCCCAGATCTGGCTCGCCCCTCTGCAGTCAGATTTGTTCAGTCCTCATTCACAGGTTCCTGGTGGGAAATTCAGAGAGTGGAAATGAAAAAAACACAGTATAAAAATGTTCTTGGTCAACTAATTGGCAAAAATGCTGGCAGTACAGCTGTCAAATTCCTGAGATAAATCAACCTTGCTACACTTCACCCTTCATTTACGTAAAATAAGTCTTCATAGTTTAAATATTCTCACATGGGGTTTCTCCGAACAAATAGCAGCAGAAAAAGGGAGACACTAACATCCCAGGAGTAGCTGTTATAACTGGGTAATACCTTGAAAACTCCAAATGAACACCAGTGTATTAGTATAGAAGTCAGAAAGCTGACCACCGTCCTTGTGAATAGCAGTAAATTACATCCTGAGTGCTCGTCAGAACTTGTTGTTCACCACAGAAATCAAACTTGGTCCCTTTCCTCTGCTGTGAAGGGGGTTGCATCAAACAACCTTGCAACCATGGTGAAGGTATGGCACCTGGCTAAAATTTGTAGAAATGGTGTCAGCTGAGTTTAAAGCCTTGTGTTTCATGTTAATAATGAAGGTACTTAGTTAAAAGGTTGCAAAACTGATTAATAAAATGAGTTTAGTTATCAAAAGCATATGTGCAAGGAAATTGATTTCAGTGCATCCTTGATGACAGACATCCCTGGTAAGCAGAGAGTTACTTCTGCATTCCTGGAAAATCAATTCAACAAGTGATTAGATGGGTTTTAAAGCTGTCATTCTGTTGGATCTATATTAATAATTGTATTTCAAAGTTGCCTGACTAGAGCATTTTTTGTGTGCCATGATCTGTTGTTTCAGGCAACCAGGTTATAAGTCCCCCCAATTACCAACATAATGGGACTTTCTTCTTTGAATGTGGTTTTAGTGGTAAATTGAAGACTGAGCTATGTGTTCTGAGATATAATGTTAGAAAAGACTAAAATGTGGCTGGCTACCCAAAAACTCCTTTCCTCTGCTACACACCATATAGATATCCATGATATTCAAATTACCTAAACAAAAAACATTCTGTTTTGGAAATGCAGTTAAGTTTTCCTGGATGATCTTAACCCTGTCCTGTGATGATACCCTAAAAAATAACAAATAAGACTTGATAAAATTGGTTTAGTGTAATCTGCAGCCCCACCAACCATTACAACCCACTAACTCCTTCCATAGTTACCACCTGGTTTTAAGGCCATGATAAGGCTGTTTGGCCCATCCTAGTTGCTCATCACTTCAACCTTAATTTGATTAATAGAGTTTGGGTCATAAATGGATTGAGTTTTTCATTTTAAAATATTTCATGTTAACTTACTGATATGCCTATACCTTTCAGTCAGTGTGAATACAATTTTTGTTTGTAATGAGTTGCTGCTGTTGAGCTGTAGGAGTTTCAAGTAAGGATCCTTTGCTTTCCTCCATCCCTCTATGTCACAAGAAACCTCCACATTTTGTAGCTTCTTCCTTTGCCCTACCTTGGGATCTTCAGTTTCCCTGTTTGGACAGTTAAAGTGAGACCCCAGCCCATCTCTTTGTGAAAAGTTCCTGCTACGGAGCAATAGTTGGAATTGGTCTTCGTCTTGGAGATGCATCCATGGCATAATTTTTCCAACATCTGCTGGCATGCACGTGATGGTTCTTCTGACCTCTGACTAGGCTGTAGGGTTTGGAATTAGTGGTAACAACTTTTTCTGCAGTCTCAGTTTCATTACTCATATTTTTTAACCTAAAAAATTCTCAGCAATAAACGTGAAGGGACCATTATGTTTACATCATATTGACACTCTGTGATGTGTTTGGAAAGTCATCATTAAATATGAGAGAAATGGTTAGATCCTGAACTTTTCCTAGTACAATACTGATGAGAACTTAATGTAATGTAGCAAAAGCACAACTTCTATCTATTAATAAGTTTCTCATTTATTTATTTTTCTCCACACCAGACCCTGTACCATTCCTACTTTTTAGCCATGGAAGTGCCATCTTTAGAATTGACACTGAAGGGACCAATCACGAAAGATTGGTGGCTGATGCTGGTCTGTCAATACTTATGGACTTCCATTATACAGAAGAGAAAGTGTATTGGGTAGACTCAGAAAGGCGACTTCTGCAAAGAATTCACCTGACTGGCGCAAAACGAGAGGTAAAGTTATTAGTTCTCTGAAATTTTCTGAGTTCCTGGGCATAAAACCCTGTAAAGAAACCACCTGCTCTTTAGGTACAGTTCTGGAGTTCCTGTTCATTGGTTGTCACTTCGGACTAATTAAACAGGTTTTGGTGTTGTAATAGTTCTAGTCCTGAGTCTATGCTGTTTTACTCACATTCACAATACACGTAGTGTTTTCCATGGATCAAATGAAGGGGAGGATATTGAGACAAACTGAAGCTTTGAAGACAATAATACTTCTATCAATTTTAAATTAATTGTTATGGAAATTTGTCTTCCAGATTACTGTAACTCAAACTGGCACAAATGGTATGCGTGGAATGTGCTTGAAATCCTACTCTTTTTTTTCTCCAATCTTTTAATGGTTTCTATGGTTGCATAAATGCTTCTTTTAGCACTGCATCTTTTGTTCAGAAAAAAACTGTGCAGTTCATTGCCTCTGGCTGATTAAAAGGGAAGACAGGCTGTTGTTGCTGCATTTTAGTGCTGAGAGCCTTCTTTTGTTGGAGAGAATTTGCAAGTGTTGTTGTACCCATGTGGAGTCTTAACTGATATATTTTATGCTGATTTTTAAGAATCAGGGTCCAGCAAAAGTGTGTTAGGTTTTCCCCCATCTGTAACAGTGCAGGTCTGGGTACTTCCTAGTTTGTGAAATGTAGGAAGAAGTTGTAGCTAAAAGATCAGTCCAGTGTATCGCTGATGGAGAACAGTTTTCCATTTTTTAGGGAGTTACACAGCTCAGAAGGGGTATGTAAAAGTGCAAAGACCAAATGAAAGTGATTAAAGAATAAGAAAGAGAAATAACTACAGGTCTGAGAGAAAATGAAGCAGGCAGTGGAATGAGATGGGAAGCCTCAGTCTAGCACAGTAGTCCCTATACTGAAAGTCAAGCCTAAATTATTACATATGCTTCTTGCAAACTTGTTTTTTGCTTGTTTACAGAGACTGTGTTACATAGACAAAGGCATTTCAGGTTTTGCTATTGACTGGATAAATCAAGACATCCTCTGGGCCAACAGGCAGAAATCAACCATAGAAGCAACAGACATGAATGGGAAGAAACGCAGAGTTATTCTAAGAAATGTTGGTCGTCCCACAAAGATTACCATTGATGCAGAGCAAAGGTAATTTTAACTAGGTTAGTAATTTCATGAAAATGGTCTCAAAATATGTCAAGTAATATGACTGTGGTTTCTAAGGATACTCTGTGCAGTGTGTTATCTGTATCCCAATACCTCTTTGACCGTTGACAAAATAGGCTAAAATATTGACAAGTATATGAGAGAACCAGAGAAAAGTGTGAGAAAAGCCCATCAAAGTCTAATGCAGAATCTATACCTATTGGTCATCAGGGAGAACTTTGCTAGTGAGGACAGCTGAGGGAAAAGAAGCAGTGCTGGTCATTTCTCGATGAAAGTTTCAGGGTAACAGAAACTAGAACTGGAGCACCAAGGGCTATGATGCCTGCAAATGCTGGGAGTCCCTTGTGCTCCAAACGTGGCATACTTAGAATGTTAATTAGTGTATTTTCAGGAAAAACAAACAAACAAAAGTTCCTATTTCCTTTGTTCCTCAGTAGCTCTGAATATTGATTCTGATTCTAGAGTTGCTGCTTTTTGTTATCAGTAATTTGACCTTCATAAAGATGCTTCTTTCAGCTTCAAGCCATTTGCAGTGAGAACCATGGCTAAATAAGAGTTTTGGCATCCTCAGAAGTTATTGATATGAATTTTCACAGTGGTCTCTCCATGCTAATTTCTCTTGACATGTAAATCTCTTCAAGTCTGTGAAAATAAAAGATAAGGAGACTTTGAGATGCTATGGTACAGCAAAATCACATTTTTGTTGCCACTTTTAACTTGCAGTAAGCTTGCTCTGCACTGTGGAAAAATATTTTAATATTAAGACTTGTGTGTATTTTCATATTGCATTTATACATAAAATAGTTTTCTGATGATAGTAATATTAGTAGTATTCCTTGGAGTCTTGTCATTTGGGTAGGCTTTAAAGACCTGAACAGCAGCCTTTATATATATATACATATTGCTGATTTGCTTTTAATATAGTACTTCCCAGTTTTGGAAATATTCACGGGTCCTTAAATCCACTGTCAAATGCCACAGAAAGACATGTTACAAATAGCATTATAAGAGTGTATTTGCTGAACTCATGCAGAAGTTTGTGGAGACTCAAGTGCGTATATTCACCTAGGTGTGATTCACCAAGCACTGAAGCTGTACTTATGTGCTTACTGAAAGACCAGTAAGCCAGTAATGAACTGTAAAGAAAGTAGGCTCCAAGGAGTCTAACATCATTTTTATGTCCTAGTGCATTTTGCTTGTATGCAAACTCTAAGGGCTCTATTTTTAATGTGAAGTGAATTTAAAAAATAAAAAACAGTAGGTTTATCCAGCAGATATAAACATGCATTAAATCTGATTACAACAGTGTCTTCCCTAAAATATGTGCAACTCTTAAGTAATGAAGGTCAATATGATACCCTAATAACAGTTTTTCTCAAAGAAAGGGTCTGGATAAGATTATTAGCAGTGATAAGATTATTTTGCTACTAATAATGCAACTATAGCTATAAGATTTATATATATATATATATAGAGAGAGAGAGAGAGAGAGAATGGTGTTTAGGAATGATGAAAAGTAAGGATTCAAAATAAAGGGAAAGAGAGGGCAAAGAAGATAAATGCTGGCAATTACTCAAGCTGTTCTTTTTTCTTCTGTCTTTCTGTTTGTTTATACCATTTTATGTCCACATGCTGCCTTGCAAAAGATGTGCACAGAGACTATAACCACCTTCGTTTCTTAGTTTCCTTATTAATAAAAAGTGAATCCTAGCATTTATCCAACCTTCCTGATCACTGAAATTTCTTAAATAGCAGGTGTTATAGAAATGTAACTAGATATTAATGAAGTGCTTAAAAATGGCAGTAGAAAATTGGACTGTTCTTGTGGCCATATGTTTTTGCCTATACATTAATAATATATGATAATTGTAGACCATGTAAAAGTGAGGAAAAGCCATGGGCAAGGACTGGTTCTTCCTACTTGTTTAGTACAGTCCCTTACCGGTGAGATCTAATCCTGTTTTTGGCCTTATAACAATAGTTTAAATAAACATAGAAAAGCTGACTTTATGGCACACTGTTTCATACATATAAATCTTTTAATTTTGTGAAGACAAGGCAAAATCATAAAGCTTCCTGGAGTTTTTTGTGCAAAAGTATAAGAGACTAAAGCAAATAATCTGAACTCAAACCTTAAAAAATAAAATATACAATAATGACGGGTAACTTGCCATGTTGGAAGGAAGAATTGTTGCTAACCTTAGTCACATCAGTAAATCTGGGTTCTGATCCATGAATAACCTGAGCTATAAGTAGCTTCAGTGCATAACTGATTTGGGTATTGGAGCTGCATTTTGACTGTCTTAATTCAATGACAGCATAGTCTGGCTGCTATAACCAGCAAGAAGGTAGAAATAAATGAAAACAATAATAGACATGGCATTTTTAAGTTAAGTACCACTGTGTGACATGTTGGACTAGAATTTCTGGAGATGGATTCCTCCCCAGAGGCAGAGGGTGATGCACAGCTGCCTCAAAGACGTGCCTTTTCCTAAGTTTGCAGGAGCCCCCTGCAGATCTGAGTGGTTATTCCAGTTTCCTTCACTGACTGCATGGCTGAACAAAGCAGAGAGAGAGACAACACCACTTCATGGTTAAGCTGGGCTGATTCCTGCTTGACCTACATGAGATAAATTTCAAATACCTCATTGCTTCCTGAACGGTGTCATAGAGTCCCTGATAGAAACTTGTTTATTAAAACAAGAAAACAACTGTAGCAAAAATGTAGTGGTAACTGTACTTCCATTAAACAGAGAATGCTTTGTTGTCAAAAATGTTTCCATTCTTAATAGAGTTATGTTAAGGGAGAGGTATATGGGGTTTTCCTGAAATAGGTCAATGTGTATTGAGAAAGCCTTTTGCTTTATGATTAGTTTTGGTCCTGGAAGCACTGTGGTAAGACTGAAAAATTCTGTATACAGGAGCAACTAAATAAGGAATGTGTAGCAGTGATATGATCTTGTAAACATATACATATATTTTTTCCAAAACACGCCTCTCTTGCCTGCAGGTTGTTATTTTGGTCATCTGACAGCACAGTTTCCAGTATATACCGAGCATCTCTCAATGGAAATGATGTGAGAAATATTTTAAGAACCACAGAAAAGATAAAGGCCATCTCACTAGACTTGGTTGACATAAGGCTCTACTGGATCCAGCATGACCATGGGAAGGAGATTTCCCATATTGGATCGTGTGACTATGATGGAGGAGCCGTTCATTTGCTTCAGAGTTCTGGCCGGTGAGTTTTTCTGAGTTTGTCAGAAATAAAACACTCATTTCCTGGGTATCCAAATAAAAGGAAGACTTTTATTTTATCATTTTATAACACCATGAGGAGTACAAAGTGTAGCAGAAATGACGTGTAACTGTAGATCTAAAACTACAGATTTGAAAATGGAAAAAAGACACTGTTGCAAGGATAATACTGCCACTGAGTACTCCATCTTCTAAGCTAGCAAACGATAACCACTTAATCCTCAGAAATCCTCTCTAAATGTTTATTAGTGGCCTTTTTCTGCAGATAGAGAAGCCAAAAGCAGAGAGATTAAATGATTTGTCCAATGTCACGGTAGGTCAGCTCAGGTGTCTGAGCTATGCTCAAGAGCTTGAGCTCCACCAGGTCTTTCCTATCCTTCCCTAAGCCTGTTGTCCTCCTCAGCTGCTGGTCAGGGAGGCTTGGAGAACGCCCTGTGCTCAGGCTCTCCAGCAAATGTCAGCAGATGTGGTAAAAATGTCCTATACAACCTTTGTGTACCCCTCTGCTCCCCATTGCCTAGCTGAGCGCGCTCCTCATGGGAGGGATGCCCATCAAAAAGGGCACTGAAAACTGAGAAACAGGGGCACTTACCTGGCCTAAATCCTTCAACAAAGCAGGTGCCCATTTTAGTTGCTGGGTTCAACAGGCTGCAGGGTGATACCTAGGCTTTCCGTGTCAGTTGGGTCAGTCTGGAACAACAGTTCATGTAACTGGTGAGAAGTGCGCACCATTTTGCGGGTGTTTCTTGCAAATCTGCAGATTCTGGGCTCTGGGGCTGTCTCTGGCACTTCATCTGACTGTCATATATACCTATAAGATGACATAAGATATATATATAGGAATACAAATAAAAGGTATTTACAGTGAATTGACTGAACTCAATGGTCAGAAAATGTATAGTGAGTAAATAGACAGGGATCAGGTAATGTGCCATCTCATGTTGTTTTCTCTCTGTTGTAGGCATCAGTTGCTTGGTATGTCTCTCTTTGCTGACCACCTGTACTATTCAGAGTTGAAATCTGGTATGATATGGAGAGCCAACAAGTATACTGGAAAAGTTGTAGTCACAATTAGCCTGAAACCATCATTTTTTCCACCAGTGGAGATAAAAGTGGTGCATCCATTTCGACAGCCAGGTGCAAGAACAGATCTCCAGGATTTTGGTAAGTAAACTGTAATGATACAGCCATATTTGTGAGAGTAATAATGTAATACACTCTGATCTTTTACAGTAATATTTTATTTTCAGCAAAACGTGTGCTGAGCATGAACTACTCATGTCATTAATCTGAATATATGTGTAGACGAATGTGTTTTTCTCCTTGTCTTTTCTTTTTTCTTCATTTTTCCTCACAAATACGTTTTTTTATACTTTGCTAGTAAATGCGCAGAGAGTACAGCTTTTTTTTTTTGCCTTTTTTTTTTTAAATTCTTTGTGTAGATTATCTTCATCAAATGTCTATTCTCTTCTGGAAGTCTTAATGCACTGCACATCTAAATACCTCCAATTGATTACTACGGCACTGAAGTTTTTTAAGAAGTATGTAGTGTGCCCTGCAAGTGATAGTGCGAAAGTGTCAGCTTCACTTTGAAAAGACTGGATTAAGAGTCATCCTGTTTGAGACAGACCTGAAGTTTCCATAGTAACTATCAAATGAGAGCCTTAGGTGTCTTTAATTACTATCGGTTGCAGCCTACACTGTGAGGTGTCCATGTCACTGCATTTCACCGTGGGATCAGGAGGTGAAAGTAGCTGGCTATGGATCGCTTACCCTGCCTGAGTATTCCTGCTGAGGCAGTAGGAAGCGGGAGGTGCCCAGGGAAAATAATGTCTTGTTCTCTGTTCTCTGGAAAGCAGATGTAGAGTATTATTGATTTAATTGAACAGCCTTTGTCACCAGTTTTGCTTTGACGTGAAGAATTGAGCAAACAGAAGGCAGGCATCTGGGAGTGTCAAGCAATGATTGCAGAACTCCGAAGTGAAGAGTCTTGGGTTGCCAGAGGTAGAGGTGGTATAAAAACATTAGAAGAAAGCAGTGTGTGTTTGTATGAGCAAAAATGAAACTGTGTATGTCTTGCTTGAACAATTTTTAAATACCTACTGTATTCATCTTCACCTTTCTACTGTATTCGGCTTCATCTTTCTTCATGCCAGCTGACAGCTTTATATGATACTATGCTGTATCTCCTTCCTTAAGTTTGGTCTGAGTGGGAAAATCAAATCTTTAAGGGAACTTTCACTTTCAAATGCTTTGTTTGCAGTGCAAAGTTCTGTTGACACAAAGAATAAAAAGTGCTCTTGGAAATCAAACTTATGTGTGTAAACGCAGGGAGCCTTCATTCAGAGACAATACCTATTCTGTGCTTCCTTGGAGGAAAACAGTCATCTTTTCAAACTAAAGCACTTTCTTCAGCTTACACACTTGGTGCTCTCACACAGAGAAACTAGGAAAGGGCGCGCATGGTGACATGCCCACACAAGGCTTAGGGTTGTTGCAAAGAGATTTGGAAGGCCCTGCATAGTCTCAGGAAACCCCCTTGGGTGTTGTCTGTCACCATATTTACAATTACAGGAAGATGGAGAGGGAGAAATAGTGACCAAGAAAGGTAGTTCATGACAGCAGTCTCCTGAACCTCAGGGTCATGTTTCATATGTTCTCTCCATAAGAGTATGCATCGTGTTGCACTTTGACTACGGGCACTTAGCTTTTATTCCTCTCCCAGAAGATTAACTCCCCTCCTTCCTCCAGAACGTGCTGCTTTCCAGTGTTTCTCTTTCCACTGGAAAGAGGTGTTCCCCACTTTCCTTTAATAATTTAATTACTAGTGTTTTTAAATGCCTTGCATTATTTAGCCCTATATTTCTAACGTGTCTTACAAAGTATGACAGTAATTGTTTTCAGCAATAGTTCTTTTTTATTCCAAATACCTTCTTGTAAAAATGTCTGGGAAGTGATGGAGTAGAAAGAAGCTTAACGGGCTGAATCCAGATGAACCTTTTGGACTTTGCATGTACATTGCTTGGCTTATCCAGTGCAAGAACTGGGATAAAAGAAGGACTAATGAGCCTGGAGTACAAATGAGATTTATAGCTGATCTTACAACAGAGAAACTCGAAGATAAAAGCATACCTCGACTAACTGGATGCTCTGTACAAGCTAAGAAAGTGTATGTTTCACTGTAGTGTCAGCTGTGAATTATCAGACCTTCTTTAAAACAGATAAAAAGTGAGTTCCTTCAGATAAAAAGGGAACTGACAAGAAGAGCTCAACTGACAGGACTTGATTTTTGACAGGAGTTTTGGATTATTTACTTTACTACTTAAATTCCTTATGTTCCCTCTTCCCTTTCTCTCTCAAAAGGCTTTCCTGAATTGATCAGGACCAATAAATAGACAGAAGAGCATTAATTCTCCTACGGGTTTTCTATAACCCCATACAACTTTGGTATGGCAGTAGCTGGAAGATGGCCTCCAATTTACCTCAAGCCCCTTCAATAACTAACCCTAGATTTGAAGTCAGTATGTGTATTTATAAATGCCTGCTGGAATACTCTTCTCACTTTTATTAATGGCTCATAAGACACCTAAATTACCTTACAATCTAAAAGGCTGCTTCTAGATATTTTTTCTTAAGTCTTCTCTGACAGGTTAAAATTAAGAGGAAATGATATTCAGAACACTCAGGATAATTATATTATTTAATTTTTTTAACATAAGGAATTACCTTGTGTTTCTTTCCAGTGTGAGATACTGGTATCAGACTATCATTTGAAAACACCCATTTCCATTTAAAAAAGGTGATGGAGTGGGTGGTGGTGGAGAAAATATGTTTCATAGTGGCTGTTCTTCCAGAAAAGATTATCTTAAAGCTTTGATCAATAACTTAGTCACTATTCACTTCTAGTTTTGAGATGCGATAGTTTCTTTCTTCTTTTTCCCTTCCCCTTTCCTTTTTTTTTTTTCTTCTTTTTCTGACATATTGCTTTGGCAATATTGAGGTCTAAAATTATTGTGTTAAAGAATATCTTTCTGAGATTTCCTAGATTGCAAAATTGTTTGCTATGGTATTTCCATTGTAACATCCAGGTTTATTAGGTCTCATTAGACCAATAATGGTACAAGTAAGGAACAAGAAAACATACTGGTGATAAGCATGAGATGATCTTGTTGCTCATTCGTATTGTTTTGAAATTGCATGTACTTGCACTGCTACCTCTGTAATGAGTTCTGTATTGGAAAGTCAGACACCCCACCATGGTATATGCTTGATTTGACTACAACAGGGACAAAGATTAAGGGTCCAGTAACATAGATTCAAAACTGGTTCTACAAAAAGAGAAGTGAAGCTAAAACTACATAAAATTCAAGTCTCTGATAGCCTAACATGCTTAATGACATAGATAATATCCATCTAATCATCCATTCATTATTTTTCATTCAATTTTGTTAGAGAAAAGTCAATCGGTTTCATCTAAATAAGTCCAATGTTGATGCTTTCTGCCAAGCTGAAATTGTCTGAAAATTATGTCTAGGAAATTATTTCACTCTTCTATAGATGTGGTCTGTCATTCCAACAAATGGCCAGCATTTTCTCCTCTGCGGCTAGCAGAAGACTAAACACTGAACTCATATATTATGCTGCTTTCCATCTCTTGGAATTTAGAGGGTAAAGTGGAAATAGTGCAAGAAATTTGTTTGCATACAAGTGTCTTCCCTGCCTGTATGAGCCTATGATTTCCTCTGTTACACAAACAACACAGGGCAAATACAGAGTTGTGGGTGGGTGGCTGCATACCCACGTCCAGTAACAACAGTTCATCTATTCTTAGCTTGGAAAAGGGGCAAGCAACCCCAGAAGAAGATTAGGAAGATTAAAACAAAAATAATAGTTTGTGATACAAAAATAAAGACTGTGAGTGTTGCATATCTATGAAAGCACCAGCTGTGAAAGACAGCCAAGCAGAGACACATGGCTCTCCCAGTCCTTCCCATGGAAGGTGTACCTGTTTGCCTTATTCTATGAAGCAAGAAAAGCAGGAAGGCTTCTGAAAACCTATTGAGTGCTCTTTTCTGCTTCCTCTGAAGAAACTTTGTACATAACCTTTTAGGGCATCAAAAACATTTTGAGTTTTAAATCTGACTACAAGATTTATAATGTGTGCATTTCTAATAGTCAGGAACCCAGGATCCATTTCAGTACAAAGATTCTCTAGGCTGTACTAATAATTTTAAAAAGAAAAATATGGTCATTGTCATCTATCCAGGCTTTTTTATTGTTTGCTTGTTGTTTTTTTTTTGTTGTTGTTTGCTTGTTGTTTTTTTTTTAAGTAATGTAAGACCTAAGCACTGCTTTGTCCTAATTTCCAGACTTTTTCTTTCTTCCCTCATTTTTTGTGTGTCCTCTCTCTTCTTTCTGAGTGATTTGCAGAGCCTGATAGCACACAATATTGTTCATAACTGGCTGCATATGAAGCCTGCTACACTGGTTTTTCCCTTTCGTAGCCACTCTAGTTACTCACCCAAACCAAGCCATCCCCTGCTTCAAGGCTCTTTCCAGATCTGCCTGTGCTGATGTGGAGCTAGAAATGACCATTCATAAAAACCTACTCTTATTCCTACAAGTACTTTAATTTTATAGTGACTTTTTGGCCTGATTTTACCAATCAAGATTAATAGAGATTGTTTTCTAATAATAATAAGTTCCTCAGGTTGAGCAAATAGCTGTTGAGAAGGAGAGGACATGTCACTGCATCTTTGATCAAAGTAGTTCCTCCTTGAGCAGAAGATTGACGTGGTAAGAACTCCATTTTATTTACATTTACATTTACATTAAGTTTGTTCTTCCAGAAAGAGGAATCTGTGATATAACAAAAGAAAAGTGCAGAAGAAGAACTTGCAGGCCAGACTCGAGGACCCATCGGTGTAAATGTTCTAGTGGCTTTGTTTTAAGTCGAAATAAGCAGTATTGTGAAGGTAATATATGGATCTGCGGTCAGCTTTATTCCATCAGACAAAAATTTTCTTCTGTTCTTTTACTTCATTTATTCTTATATTGAGCAATATGAAACACTGAGAGGTCTTAAAAATTCCAGTTGGTGTAAATGTTTAATGGGTATAAATGGTTTAATGGGTATAAATGTTTTAATCTGGATTGCTTTAATCAAAATTTAATATTATTATTATAGTTAAGTTACAACTTTTAGAAGCATCTTTTTCACGACAGAACCAGATTTGAAAAGATGCAAAGACATGAAAATTATGAGTTTATAGCATTTAAAACAGCCATCCACCCATCCACTTCAGGATTTTTCTCAGGAAATTAGCCAGTATTTTTTTCCGAAAGGAAGCTTCTAATCCACTTCTGTGTTTTGAGAATTTTACTTAAGTCACGTTGGAGCCTTTTTTTAAAAATAATAATAATATAAAAAAAAAATTACTGTCTGAATAAAGTGTCTAATGTGAATTTTTGGTGTGCACACAGGATTTAACTGGCACCAGATTCTCTATGGGATGGCATACTTTGCTTCTGGCTACCTATGCTGGACTCATACATAGTGAATAGGTTACTTAGAAGGTTTTTGAAGCTTATTTGAATGAGGTCTGCAAACTTGATTTTTTTTTGGCATTTACTAGGACCAATATATTTTATAAAATGAATGGGCAAAACAGTCTGGAAGACTGCTAGTTTGCTTCATTAATCCAATTCCCTGATGCTGGTCGATGACCTTATTCTGACACAGCATGTTTCTTTTCTCAGATATCAATGAGTGTGGCTTCTGGAATCATGGCTGTACTTTGGGCTGTGTGAACATCCCCGGTTCCTATTACTGCACCTGCCCAAGAGGTTTTGTTCTGCTGCCTGATAGGAAAACATGTCACGGTAAGTAGCAGTGATGCAAAACCATCTCCAGTATGATATTGGAGATGGTTCTCATATAACACCAAAACCTCTGCCAGTTTTATGTGTTGCATTGCTCCCTTCCAATCCCTTATTATGTAAGTAGGATCAGCTTAAACCAAGTGAACCAAAGACAGATGGCAAGTTTAAGGAAGTGTAAGTCACCCATAAGTAATCAAGTATGAGCCTCTTGGGGAGCAAAAAGGAGTCAGGTTTAATGCATCTGTGTGTCTGGTTCTAGATGCCTGCATGCAGTCCTCATGTCGAATTACAGGCCTAGGTTTAATGGTGTTTGGGGAGTTGTTTGCCAGCTAGCACCCTCACCTCTGGGGATCTTGCACTCTGTCAAGGTTTGTCTGTACAGTGGCATGGCTTCTGCACTGACTTTTCTTCAGCAGCAAAAGCTAGCAGCACAACTTATGCTGGTATAATATTGAAATACGGTAAGTGGGGCAAAGAACACAGACTGTCATTTTCTTGATCATTGAGAGTCATTAGGGATTAATGGACAATAGACCATTTGGAGATGCTGATAAAGGATGATAATTTGATTAGTCACATACAAGTAATGAAAAATCTGATTATGGTATGAATGCACTTGTAGGTAGGTATCTTATGGGCCTTAAACCCCAGCCTAGAGAGACCTCTCTGCTCAGATTCAGCTCTGTGGCACAGTACAGGTGCATAAGCAATTACATCATTTTAAATGCAGTCTCTGAATTTGGCTCACTGTCTAACCTGCATAATGATTTGCATAGTCTCTGAATGAGCACCTTACAGCACTGTCTTTTTTCATGTCAGGTCAAGGTTGATAACTTTGCTAATGTGCATGAAATCAATAAAATTAAATGCATAAGCAAGTTTACAATGAGCAAGACACATCACATTGTTTATTCTGGGTGGCTGCTGTACTTTGGGAAAGTATTTTTTTTTTCTTTTATCAATTAAAATGTGTATCGAAAATATACTTGAGAGAATTATCCATATAACATAAGTGGTTATAAACTAGGAGGCTGTCTAAACCTGGACAAATGTGGAAAAACAAAATGCAGAGAACACAGACAGTTCGAAGGAAATAACAAAGATCTATGTTTGAGCAAGCTTCAGGGACCATGTTTTAGTCATAGTAAGAATCAGAGGTGAAAAGTTTTGTTCCTTCATCAATTTTTGTTTGAAACCTCAAGCAGGCACTTCTCTTGCTCTGTTAAGGAGGATCCAGGAGCAGGATTTAGTGGCCTAAGCATGAGTATCCAGGGTGTGGGAGACAGCTGCACAAGGCAGCCAGATGTGACAAGGACCTACAGGAGACCTGCAGCCAGAGGCTGTCGGGTGGTGGGATATCCCTCTGTGTCCAAAACAACACGTAGACACTGTGCAACTTAGTCCTACTCTGGGCGACTAGATGAACCATATGCCTACATTTTGGGTGCCTCAAATTAGATAGAAAATAATGTCTTTCTAACACAGGCTAGGGATGCAGCATGGGCAGTATAACTCCATAACTACTGCAGCACAAGGCAGATATGTCGCCATCAACACACCTTGAGAGATAGAGAGATGCAAGGTGAGAAGTCCATGTGCTGACCAGACGTTTTGATGCTTAGTCCTCCAAGTCCTGTACGAAGCTTTTCATCCAAAGCCACAAGCTCTGGTCAGAAAGAAACAAACAGTCCATGAGATCAGTTTCTTCACCCCCTTCACTGTGTTTAAAGCATTAGAGCAACCGGGTCCAGAGTGCAGCTGCCTGGGAGAAGGCAACAGCTACAAACCGTTTAAGCTGGTGTATGCAGCTGATTCAAAAAAGCAGCCGTGGGAAACCTGCGTTAATTCCAGTCTGCCAGGGGGTGCTGCCATATGGTTCTGGAGGGGGCACAACGAGATGCAGCACTGCAGGGCAGAAGGTGAAATGAGGATATCCTGTAGAACTGCATAGAAGAGAAATAAAATAACAATAATAATAAATCTTAAAAAATTGTTGGCACTACAACTATTATAATAGAAAGTAAAAGGAAACTCTTGCTAGGTCCTTGGATGGTTTTGCTCCTATAGCCTCAAAAATTACCACTAAGGAACATGGTTGTATTTCTGGAAGGTTCATTTCCTATTTTCATTGGTTTTAATTCAGTCACCTTGGGAGAAGTAGGGAAGTAGTTTTTCCTTATTGTCTTTCCATTTAGCACTTACTCTTTAAGTCTACCTTCCTCATAATTTTTGAAGCTTGATCCATTTTGGATGAAATGTAAAAAATAAAAGTTTTGTAAATTATTTCTATTTCGATAACACTCCTTCCTAAAAATTTGGAAAATTTAAAGCTGACCATTATAATGACTTCATGACCCAGCAACAATTTCAGATTTTTCCTTTGCTGTAATTAAGAGAGGGTGGACAAAAAAAAGAGGAAAAAAATACCATCAAACAAACAAACAAACAAACAAAAAAACAGCAAAGAAACAAAAACCCAGAAGAAAAAAAAAAACAAAACAGAACTGTTGTTCTCTCTGCTATCACTTTCCTTTTCCTCCTTTTTTCTTTTTCTTTCTTTCTTTCTTTCTCTTTCTCTCTCTCTCTCTCTCTTTCTCTCTCTCTCTCTTTCTCTCTTTCTTGTATACATGAAAATGTTAAGAAATATTTTAAATTTTTTTGGTGAGGAGTAGTAAAAATGTTTCCTCTCATTTATGATTTTTCCCCCTCTTTACATTGCTTCAGAGCTAATTTCCTGTATAAGTAACGACACTGAATGTAGCCATGGTTGCCTTCAGACATCTAAAGGGCCTGTTTGCTTTTGTCCTGAAGGATCTATACTCAAAGTGGATGGCAAAACATGCACGGGTAAGTATTTAACATTTTTCTAGCTGTAGTGATTGCCAAACTCTGTTTGTTCTTGACACTGAGAGCCAGAAGTAAATGGTGGCATTTTATACTCATTTTGCACAGCTGTAAATGATTGTACAAGATAGGAGGCAATGGAATGTCAGGCTCTTTAAGTGCTGAGATGTGCAATATTCATCTTCATTTTTAATAGATGTTTCTTAGCAACAACATCCAATATTTACAAGCCAAATTCTTTTGTAGTCAGCACAGACCAAGGCATCTCCCAGATGTTTGTTGCAGGAAAAATCTGCAATTTATATTTGAGAGGAATCATAGGACAGATGGTACAAAATTAGGGCTTGGGTATAAGCTGAAGACGACTTTATCAACATCACGAAACCCAGGATCTGACTCACTCTAACTTGCACCAATTTCATGTAATTACCCACAAATCGAATTTTTGCAGCCAGAGTATTTGGAGCTGCTCCACCTACTTAACTGTCATTCCACATTCCAGCAAGCTTTCCAAATTCAGGAAGCTGTAGATTTTCAGTTGTATTTCTTCAGTCTGTGGATCACGACAGCTCCATTAATGCCAGCCTTATGCCTTGACAAATCCTCTTCCCCTTTTACAACCCATACATGCTTTGGACTGCACTGTATATGTGGATTCAGTCAGTGTTGCTGTTTCACTGGGGACGCTCCACTGCGTAAGCTCAGGTTGGCATTGCACAGCCCCAGGAAGGAAGAATGATTTCATTTCGTATGAAATCTTGGCTTGTTGTATCAGAAAGCCATTGTATTTCATCAGTTCAACATCCTATCCTAATTAACTTCTGGGGAAGAATAGCATTGACTAGCTGCTGCTTTGCATGGAGTGTAGTCTCTGATAGAATTTTTGTTTTACTTTGGATGAGATTTCCATGGGACAAAGAGTTATCTGGGATAATCAACACGTGGAAGCCCTGGTCATATATTCCACTCTCCCTGCATTCCCAGCTTTTGTTATGAATTTTCTGTAAAGGCTCTGGAAGAAGCTGAAATTAATTTGCTTTCATGTCACTAGACTTCTGCTTTCAACACGAGGCCTTTCAGGAAATCTCTTGGTCACTGAGAGGCTTTACACTGTAGAAATCCTAACCAGAGTGAATCATTTTCTTGCTTATACTTATGATTTTGTTGTATTTTTTTCTTAGGATGGCAAAGTTAAAATTTTCAAATGCTCTGTTTAAGGTTGCACATCTCCAGATAATGGTGGCTGTAGTCAGATATGTTCTTCTTTAAGCCCGTCCTCCTGGGAGTGTGCTTGCTTTCCTGGATATAAGCTTCAGGGAGACAGAAAGCACTGCACTGCTATAGGTCAGTATCTTGATATGCCTATATGTTACTGCCATAAAAGCAAAAACATTTCAGAGGCTTTCAAAGTGGGTAGCGTAACCAGGATGCATTTTTGTACGAGTTCTAGGTTACTTTGTGAAACTTGGGAAGTATTTTTGTTTGGAAAAATAACCTGTTTTAGAAATGTGTTAGAACAAACACCGTAAGTATACAACTCAATCACCCTCACAAGAGATTCTGTCTGTTATCCAGCTTCTGCATTTCGCTTTGGGCCCCTGTACAGCAGTGGTGTATCTGCAGTAGTCAGGTGGTTGTGCATTCGGATAAGTGTGGGTGTAATTTCTGCCCAGTGACAAAAAGCTGGGGTTGAAGTGTCTACATCTGGAGAACAGGGCAGGGAATAGGCTGTTGAAGTACCTTCCCTACAAGGATATTTCTCTCCGATTGACCCCAGAAAAACCAAGTATTTAACATCCATGTCTGAATTCCAGACCCATCAGTTCCTTCTGAGATAAGGTCAGACCCTGGTGAGCACCAAGATATATGCAATTGCAGGAGAGAGAGGATGAAAGAGAAGCTTGTGATCTGTTTTAGCAATAGGAGAAAAACTTTATTTGTTGGGAGACAGCAATTTTCTTGCTTTTAATGCAAAAAGGCTTCTCACAGACAATAGATGAGTGTTCTTGCATTTATGGTGATGTTGTGAAATGCAAAGGGATGGCTGTCTTGATGCTAATTCCCTGAGTGTGCCATGCAGCGGAGACAGAGACTGCCTTTATCACAAATTTTGAGGATGATCTTGGGCAAGACGTTTGTCCTGAAAGCCTGTACACATGTTTATCTTTGTTAGAGGCAAGCAGGATATAAGGCAAGGGTATAGGGCATTTCTTCTTACTTCTGTTCCCCATTTTGTCTTCTACTGTTACCTGCTTACAATGCTAGCTTTTTGAGTCGAGGACACTTACGTTACATTTGTACCAGGTACAATTAATCCCAAGCTTGCCTTTAGCTTAGTTATAAGAACAGAAATAATGTTCTCTTGGGAAATAGTTTTAGACTGCCAAATTAACAAATTAAAGTGATGCATGAGGTTATCTCAGATCTGTGTGAGATTTAAATCTAGGATCCAAAGGTGATAAATCTAATACAATAATATAAAATGCTAAAAAATTCATTTTGTCCTTCTCTGTTATATGCTTAAGACATTTATCTGGCATTGGAGATGGGAAGATGGCTTAAAGTCTGAATTTTACTTTCAGGTTTTTAAATCTTTTTGTTTCTTTGTTACATAAATAACATCTTGGTTTGCGTGGTTATTTACAGTTTCACAGAGTCAAAGCTTCCATTGCTCACTTGGGGTTTGCCTCCGGTATTTACTATAGTTAAATGAGGATGAAATTAATTTGTTCTGAAAACATGTTCATGGTTATACAGAACGGAAAAAAATATGAAATAGGAAAGAAACAAACAAAAAAGTAGCACCCAGAATTTTCCTTCTTCAGTAATTAAGACATTGCTGATTATATTATTAAAGCAGCAAAAAGAACATGGAGTAACAGACTGTATGCAGTAGCTGTCACTCCCACTCAGAGCATCCTGTGTAGTGATGCAGAACAGAGATGACTTTGAACCTGGTGAAACTAATGTATGTGCAAATTTTCACCAACAGGCCCCAGGCCGTTCCTGCTGTTTGCAAACGGCCAAGATATCCGCCGGATCAGTTTTGATGGAACGGATTACACAAGTTTACTTGACTGGCAGATGGGAGTAGTCTTAGCTCTGGATTCTGACCCAGTGGAAAATAAGGTAAGGTATTAAAAATGAGAGGATTTTGAAGTGTTGCAAGGACAAATGGATTGGGCTTTCATATGCCTTAACCTTTCTGCTGTCAGTGATCCAGATTACACGTGCTGCGTGTTGCTCTTTCGCCTGTGCAGGAGCACTGCTGGTACAGGATGCCAAACACTAGTTGAAGAGTTTCATCCTTTGCTTACTAATTTAATGTGCTTTGTACGTTGACATGGCTAATTCACAGGAAATTAGGATTTCTAAATTCCTGCATGACTTAAATTTTGTGTGATTGATTGTTTTCTGCCTTAGGATTTCAGTACTGTTTCCTGGAAATATACTGTTTGTTTTTCCACGGGGTAGCTGTAAAAACAGCAGTGCATTTTGTTCTGTGCAGCTCCTTGCCACAATCTCTGCTAAACCTAGAAGTAATCATAACAAGAATTAGATCCTTATGTCCCAACACTACTGAACAAAACTGCTGAACACTTGCTGGGTTTATTGTTCTTATGATATGTATTCCTCATATTACAAGATATTCCTGTTGGAAAGAGGAGTCTTCTCTGCAGAAAGAGCTCTTTGGATGTGTGGCCACCTCCCAGTGCCCTGCACTCTGCCTGCAGAGTTTGGAAGAACAGCTGAGCTAAACTTTGCTAAACTTTCTGTGGCAGATGATAGTCATTTTTTCCAATAGTGAGGTTCATTTACACTGTAAAAGTGATAAAAAACGGTACCGGATGGTAAAGTGAAAGGCAATGAGGAGCTCAGTTAAGCTGCTGGAAATGTCTCAAGGCCTGGGTGGACACAGCTAAGCAAACGGGAGCGTTACCAGATCCGCGTTACAGGAGGATCATTTCAGGCTCTGCTGGAACACGGCCACTTGCCTCTGAAACAGGGCCCTGCTGAGGAGCTCGCAGTTGTTCTGCACTGTACCGAACGTGAAAAAAACACTGCGGTGGCAGGGGAAGTGCACATTTGTTGCCCTCTGAGGTCTGCAGTGCGGAGGTGAGGGGATGCACACTGAGCCAGCAGGAATCCAGCAGTCCTGTCCTGGCAGTGCAGGGTCGAGGTGCAAGGTAAGCTTGCTCTGCAAAGCTCTGTTGCTCCCATGGTAGTTGAATTAGCTGGTTTAAGGCAAGAGACTTCTCTACTACTTCCTTTGGCCTCATGTTTTCTCTTTGCTTGTTACTATTTGCAAAGAAAGCCTCAGCATGGTTTTGTATATGGTTCTGCTGTACAGTGTTTGGAACCCTCTGGATATCAAATACAGGATGAATTTACTTTTTCCTCATTGGAAAATGTGAAACTAGTTCCCCCCCAGTAGAAATCTTTTATTTTAACCCAAACCTGAGAAGCCTCTTCTGGAATTGTTGGAGCCTTACAGAATCAACACCTGGTAAGAAATGCAGATATACGCCGCCTGAAAGAGACAAAACAGAAGCACACTGTATGACTCCCTTTCCCCTTCCATCTCCCTAACACACATACAGTAATACTCCCTCCCCTGACCCCCCTTTTTCAAATGAGCAGGCAGTGAAATGATAACATGCTTCCTTTTGCCTGCTCCTGCTTTTGCTTTCTCAGTGGTTCTTCATGTGAGGTAGCTGCTCACTGCAACAAAACCATAGGATATTTAAGGGACTGTATGTAGGGCAGCCAGGATTTACAGCTAAGCACAAGCAGCCTGTAGAAGTCATCCTGGCTGAAGGATATATGCCCTTTATTTGTTCAGGGATCACAGGTTACCCATGCAGCTTTCCGTGAATAAGCTGTTCAGGGAACTTCCAAGATGAAAAAGTTCTTTCAGAAGAGGAAATATGAGACAAGGAAAATAAAGCAGAAAGTGCTTTGGGAACTAATCATACCTCATCTGTTATTTCTTCACAGATTTACTTTGCCCACACTGCCTTGAAGTGGATAGAACGAGCTAATCTGGATGGCTCAAATCGTGAAAAAGTTATTCATGAAGCTGTAGATATACCTGAAGGCCTTGCTGTTGACTGGATTAACCGTAAATTGTATTGGACAGACAGAGGGTACAAGCTCCACTGTGCATTTATGTCAAAGCATGCCATAAAATATTTGGAATAAATGACTGGTGATACAGGAATAGCTGAGATATCACTCTAAATTCAGTAATGCTTCACATTCTGACTGGATAACTGTAATCTCCAGTGTATACAGTTGGAAGGCTCTCTAAAACTAAAATGCTGGAAGTTCACTTTGTCTGCCATTGTATTTTTATCTTCATCTTTCCAAGGAGCAAGAGTTTAGACTCAGCTGCAAGGAATCTAAAGCATGTACTGCATATATACATATATGTATGTGCAGATGCATGTGAATGTATGTATACACTCAGACATACACACTGTGTGTCTGAGTGTGTGTATATATATATATATAGGTATATTTATATATATACTACAGTATTATGGCACTGAGTACATCTTGGGCAGAAGTCAACATCGTTTACAGCCAAACTCATGCCCCTTAAAGCTCAGGGAGAGTCTTTGTCAATTCTCTCTTACTAAAGGGGAATGACCACTGACAGACGGTATGACTTCATGTTTCAGTCGGTACCTAAACTTACATGTGGAGAGAGAGAAACAAAATTCACCTTTGATAAAAAGGCAGAGTCAGATAAGGACATGCAATGATGACTCCTTGAAGAGCAGTCATGATGCTTCAGTATAACCCATATTTTATCAGTTAATAAAACGTGATTTTAAAAGTCCCGAGCACCTTCCCTCTCCCTGTTAGAGATGCTGCTAGGCCATTTCCTTGCTGTTAGGTACAAACTTGCCTGCATGGTCATACTCCCGTATAAATGTGAAATGGGAAATTGTGCTGCTCATCTCCATAAGACAAGAGCCAAGGAGGGAGCCACGAATCTATATCTGCCGCTTCCTTTTCACTCACTGGGTTTGCCTGTTTATATTACACATATATTGAAAATGTGTGTGTGCGTGTATATATATATATGTAAATTTCTCCTTCCATCCTCATGTGGATTTTCTTGACATGGAAAGCTATAGGCTAGCTTTCAGGGTAGAGGCTGATATTTATTCAGCAAGGTGGCTTTTCTAGCAATGAGCATCTACAGTTTTCTGAAAAAAAAAGTGGATTGGGGAACAGGCAACATAGGTTCTATATTTGACTGCTGTAGATTAGATTGAGTGATCATAAGGACCTTTGCTTCATTCCTCCCTGTAAAATAGATATGCTATGTAAATTGTCCGGAGATTTCTGAATGAAAAATGCTATTGAAAACAAAAATTCTTTACACATTTGATAATGCTATTTAGTTAGGAGCTGGTTTTCTTCTTGACTCCCTTTAAAGCTTAGATTAATCTATTAGTGATCATACTTCCAACTCATTGTTTGCCCAAAAAAGGAGAACTTCAGGTCCTCGGTAGAATAGCAGGTATTTTATCATCATGCCCTGGACCGGATAATGAAGCTGTAACATGAATTACTTGTAGATAAAACAACTGGACACTCCACAGCAGCAGGATTACTTACTGTCTTTGCAAAATTATTTATTATAGTTTTGTGCTAAATTAAAGCAATGCAAAAACTTAGTACATTCTTCCTGAGAAGGTAATTAAAAAGATAGCAGGGAGGACCTAACAGTGCTCTGTGTGTTGCAGGAAGGCATGCATTGAAAAGAGCAATTTGAATGGAATGCAAAGAAAAATGATCATCTGGGAGGATATCTCCCAGCCCCGAGGGATTGCCATTCACCCATTTGTGAAGTAAGGAGTGATAAACATGGTTAATTGTGTAATACTTAGGGAGGTTTTTTCAAAATGAGCACACCAGCCTTGCCCTTTTGGCAGACAAAAAATGCATTAAGCCTCAGGTTCGGACAGTGGAGTAAAATGAACTGCAGTGCTTTATTGCTAGTTTTTTATTGTGGTCTGGGACATGTTGATTTCCCATATAGATTTAAAAAAATATCAGAAGCATTAAATATATTGTATACAGTTTAAGCTAAAGAAAAGCAAAATCTGCTGAAGTCACCCTGATTGAAAATCACTTTGAGTTTCCATATGTATCGGTGTGAAGAAGATACAGACATTTTTTTGGCCATGCTTCAGTTTCCTCCACAATCTATGGTTGTGGAGGTGTGCTGATTTAAATGCACCTTATACCTTCTTATCTAGTGCTGAGATAATCACAGAAATCCTGAATGTTCAGAACTGTTGATGAAATTCTTAATCAGTGGCAAAGTCTCACAGCTTTCCATCTATATAACTGTAGTAAGATGGTTTTGAAGGGATTCAGAACTCTTCTGGTGAGGTTTGTTTTTTTTTTTTTGATGCACATGTTCTGGTGTTACTAAGTACTGATGAATGAAACCAAATTGAGAGGAGTGTTTTGTTAGCTATACTGTGGACATAAAAGATCTGAAGGAAATTTTCGGTAGAGGTGGAACATGGTAGAGATGTTTTGCATGAAATATTTAAGAACGGGTATGTTCAGGGAGATTATTTAAAGTGTCAGTAGAGGCAGAAAATTTGCACAGCTTGAAAGAAAGTCTACAAGTGGAAACAGAGAAGGAAACATCACTAAAACCTCCTCTATTAGAGCGTTAATGGCAAAAGGAGCAACAATGTCCATAACAGTAAAGTTCATACTAAAGAGGAATCTGAGACAGACACAAGACTATCAAGAATACTGATCCCCGCATTGGCTACAGCAAAATTACTCATGTAAATAAACCTAAGCAAATCTGTGGGTGTCCCTGTAAACCTGACAAAGGCATCTAATGCCTTGGAAGGCTGGAGTCCAAAATTCAAAAGCAATTTGTGGTTTTGGCTATCTATGATTTGAGCTACTGTCTTGCACTGTTCCTTGAAAAACATTCAGTGGGATTCAGCATTCCTTGTGTAACACTGAGGACTCTAGAGGGAGACCCTGAGAACTGGGATTTTACTAAAAGAAGAGGTGAGACTTGTTACTGGTCTATTTTTTAAAAACAACCTGAGGACTGTTGTTTGCTTTCCACAGGCGGTGGGTAACTTGGGTTGCGTTTGTGCGTTGCTGTCATTTAGCCAAACAGCTGGCTAATGCAAGTCCTATATGAGGACTTGTTAGAAAGTGTAAGTGGGAGTTGTTTTTCAAAGGCCTTGTGCCGATGAACATAGTGGGGATTCTGCATAATTTATGGCAAGTTTTAAAAGATCAGCAGCTAATATATTTGCTTGAAGCACATACCTTTTCTTCCAAGCCTCAGGCCTGTATTGTGCTGATCTGATCTTCCTGCTTTGAAAGAACTCGGCGGAGTGGATGAGTGACTTCTTGTGTGTGTTTTGTTTTCTAAAGGAGATTATTCTGGACTGAAATGGGGGTCCATCCCCGGATTGACAGCTCTTCATTAGAAGGCAGCGATCGTCGAGTTATAGCCAGCACTGGGCTATTGAGTCCCAGTGGAATAACTCTTGACTACTTAGCCAACAAGTTGTACTGGTGTGATGCTAAGCTGTCGGTGGTTGAGAGTGCAAATCTGGATGGTTCTGATCGTCGAATTCTTGCACAGAATGATGTAGGTGAGGCTTTGAGGTTGATAATTACCTACTGCTCTTGTCGGTATGCCTGTGTGTGTGCTAATATGACTCTGCACGTGAATTACCCATCACTGGCTGTGCTGTAGGTCCCTTGCAACACTGTGCTAAGGTTAATGGCATCACTTTATTCTCCATTCTGTCATCCAGATGACTTTTGCATATTCATTTTAGCAAAAGAACACCTTTCTAACACTCTCTGCTTTTACAAATCAGCCACTTTGCATTATACAGAGATCTCCTCTGCCTTCACCAGAGAAGTAAAAAGAAGGAAAAAATTAAAAACGTGTTTCGCTTGTTCCATGCATGACTGCCTAGTTTAATTCAGGTTTTGCTGTGTTTATTATGCCAGTGAGTTATATTGACGTAAGCTGGAAGAGAATTAATCTTGGCCGTTAAGGTTCTTGAGCAAAGAACCTGCATCTGCACAGTGCTGAACACTGGAATGATTCTAAATACACAATAGGCATTGAATGGAAAAGTGATTTATGCAATATGCTGGTAGTTGTTATTGCTGAGATTGCTATTGTTTGACACGTAATTGTGTTTTTTTGGAGCAAGAGAACAGAAGTATTAGCAATGAGGAACTGATGTTGTATCATGTCTAAAGTAAAACGTGTTTAAGGATCTCATACATGGTAAATTAACTTCTGGAGAGGTTAATTCCTTTTTGTGTTTGACATCTCTCTGGGGACCAGACTTGTTTTGTTGGTGTACATACAAAACATGGGCAGAATGAGGACTCTTGGCTCAATACCATGACTGGCATGGTAGAGACTTCACAGTTCCTGTTAAGCTGATGCTGTTCTAGGCTCTGCTCTGCGAAGGACTGTGTTCATCTCCCGAGCCAGATGCCCCCTCACTTGTTTGGAGGTGTGCAGGGTGAGATTTTGGAGGGAACAGTGTTCTGCAGTCCATAAGACATCGAGAGCCCTGAGCAGTGACTTGACGCACTCCTCTTCCGCTGATGCACGTGTTCTGGTGTACACTCTGCCTTGCAGCTGACCTGTGAAGGAGGACGTGGAAGCCTGCTGAATGTTTCACTTTGTTTCTCCACAAGGAATGGGACAGTGGGGAGAGAACAGAGAAGGAGAGCTAGGAGCGCTGGAGAACCACAGGGTATGGGAAAGGTGTAGGTTTTGGACAGTGATATATGGATGAGTGGAGGTGGGAGAAAAGGACATCGATGCCTGTATGGAAAGGAGTGAAAGAGAAGTGAAGACCAGCAGGGGAGTGAGACTTGATACCCTGAAGTTATGCTAAAGTTATTAGTGAGACCAGAATTCAGCTCCTGTTCTTGGACAGCTTTACCCTGGAAGAAGGGAAGGCAGCATCTGTTCATACACACACTGCTGTAGCACGAATCTTATTACACCAGCTCCCTCTAGTGCCCCTGTACTGAGAATTCATTCAGTATAACTGCATGTAAAATAAGTAAGATTAGTTCTGTTCTTGTCCTAACCCCATTTTTAGCTGTAGGCAAAACAGCTTGTAAGCACTCATCCAAGGCATTAAACAACAAAACCATTCTTTTTCTTTATGTAATGGCTCAGGTTTGCACTGTTTTGGAAAGGCTTCTGCTTACATGTGACTATTAACTTTCCTCTTCCTGCTATACCATTAATGGCATTGCACTTCTATTTTTAATCCTTAATGTATTTATAAGTGGAGAGGTTAAGGAATTCCTGGTCAAAGCAGGGTGTTCTTTGTTGGTAGTGCAAGCTATAGATCCTCTGAATGTGAATGAATGTTTGGATGGAGACAATGTGTAGATCTTGGGCTAGTTGCTCAAATTTAATGAAATGAAGAGCTAAGAACCATGACCAGTAACCAAGCGCAGTTCAGTGGAGGTGGTGAAATGCTAGCAGAATAAAAATATGCTCTTAAACTTAATACTTAAGAACATTTAAATAATGTCTTAGAACTTTTCTTATGTAGGATTGTGGTATTTTAGCTCATTTGTGGTGTATTTAAAGTATATCAACACATATCATTTCTCCAAGGTTCTAATTTATCAAATTAATTTGTTTTGTTTATTAGCTCTGTTTTTCTTTTTTTTTTTCTTTTTCTTTTTCTAAAAACCAATACCTCTTAGGGTCTCACATTCATTACTGAGGTTAAATAACATCTAGTTGAGACCTACATCCAAATATAAAAGCACTAAGCATAAAATCACGTCTAAAAGACATCTGTAGATTTCTAGCACAGATAACGTTGTGTTACCACGGAAAAACTGCTGTACTCTAAACTTGGGGTCTAAACAGGTGTCTGGATTCCCTTAGTAATTAATGAAAAGAGAAGAAGCTTCCTGGATGACCTATTGCATCCTATAATTTGTATCAGCTGCTGCTGTTAGCTAGCTGACAGTGGCTAACAAGTCACAGCCTACTGCTGCTAGTGGGCTGAAGTAAGGAAAATGAATTTCCCTCTTGAATTTTGCTCTGTGATGAATTGGCTAGTGAACGTGCATGTTTATGTGTACGTGTGGACCTCTGTCTTGCCCTTGCATGTGCTCTTGGCACTTGCAGAGAAGACATAGTGGCATACTGGCTGCCTGAAAGCTGCCCGCGGAGACATGCGCCTCAGCAGCTCTGAGCTGGGCCACTTGTTGGCAGAAGAGGGAGGAACTCCACTTCTGAAAGAACAGCCCCAATGCTGCTTCAAGAAATTATGTCTGAAATAGAAGCATACTGTGGGCTTGGTTTGGTTGGAGGTCACTAGCAGTCTAGAGACTGGACTGAGCCAGGCAGGTATTGCGGCCTCCTCTGCTAAGAGCATGAGTAACAAATGCCCATGGTCCTTCATTCATGGATGCTTATTCCTCCCCGTGAGACTTCAAAGTAGAGAAGCCACTGTGATAGAAGTAGATACCTATTTTGTTTACATGGTTTCTTATGCGTGTTCTACAGATGTGGAAATGAAGAATCTTATTTCTTTGCAGGCCGCCCCTTTGATGTAGCAGTGTTTGAGGATCACCTTTGGTTTTCTGACTGGGCTAGGCCATCACTAATGAGAGTGGACAAGAAGACCGGCCAAAACAGGGTACGTCTTCGAGGCAGCATGCTGAGACCCTCATCAATGGTTGTAGTTCATCCTTTGGCGAAACCAGGTATACTGCAAAAATTAAGCAGTCATTCCCTTCCAGCCTCCTCTTGTTGTTAACTGATGTCAATAGAATAGATGTTCTTTTGTCCTTGGGAAGACAATAATTTTCTAGAAAGCGGTTCTTTAAAGGCTTCACGTAGTTCTGCCAGCATTCATTGAAAGCATCACCTGGACATAAGTCCAGGAATACAAAAAGATTTTGTGTATTTATAATCACGCTCAAGAATATACACTGACCAATTTCCACAGGCCTACCAGAGCCTTGTAATTCCTACTTATCCTAGTTTACTAGCACGCCTCTCATGCATGGATAATAACAAATGACATAGAGAAAGATTTTTGTAAGATACATTAATTTTGGCCAAATTATTTGATTTTCTGTTGGGAACAATCTCCCTGTAAGCAGAAAAAAATTCAAGTAATTCAATAGACCATGACAGAGAGAAGGTAATCGTGGGCTCCCTATGTCCTTGTAATGTTCTTTCAGGGAATGCTAGGACTCTAAAAATTAAAGGAGAGATAATAAGGAAATTAAAAAAAAAAAAAAAAGTGATACATTTATTAGATGAAGGGTATGCAAATCTGCTTTCCTGACAGAGGGTAGGTTATAACATTTATACCTTACTATACACATCTATTTTTAATTAAAAAACAAATAAACTAGAAAACTTCAAGTTTTTGTCAGTCCTTATTGTTTTTCCAAATGCTCCGACTGTGCACAGTTAAGAGGAGTTGTTGACTGAAGAATCCACTTGTTAAGTTTCCTGTTTTTCTGTGCTAGGGACAAATCCTTGCCTTTATCAGAATGGAGGCTGTGATCAGATCTGTGAAAACAATTTTGGAGTTGCCCATTGCATGTGCCATCCAGGATTTGTGAAAACTCAAACTGGAAAAACCTGCCGTGCACTGGATGCTTCCAACACAACAGCAGGTACAATCCTCCACTTCCAGACAAAGATCCCTTTAAGGACCCTGGCAGATAACACTGAAAAGTATTCACCTTGTTCTACAAAATGAATGAGAGCTTCTCTGAAGAATTAAAATATTATGTATTTTCATTTATAGGCATTAGTTTCACACTGCTGCTTACCTTCTTTTTCTTTCCCACCCACTTCCCCCCCCCCCCTTTTTTTTTCACCATCCCAAGGAGGCTGAATTGTTCAAGCTCTGTGACATAATTTTCCCATGCATAGATAGTGTTGCTTCCATATCTTTGATTAGGATGTCGTAATTAGAACAATGTCTGGCTTTTACAAGAAACTTAACAAGCTCCACTAGTAAAACAGAAAGCTAATTGACATGATATGGCTCAGGTGTATAGTCACTTGAGTTTGTTTGGATGTACATACTACAGGAAGAAGAGTAGAGCATTTGATGAAGTGATAAAGCTTGTGTGAGGGCAGAAAATGCTTCACTGTTCCTATTTAGATGTGTCGGAATGAACCACCCCTTCCAACTCTGTCTTTGTACTTCTGTGTTTTGAACCACAACCCTGGGCTCACAACTGGCAGCTCTGCCTCTGCTGTCCACCTCTTTCTCCTTCCTGTTGCCAACAGCCGATGGTTGTTGTCTGAACATGCCACTCCTTCCTGAGGGACTAATGCATCTAAGATGCTTTTTCATGAATGCTTTAGTGTGTTCACAAGAAGCAAATAGAACAAATCTGTAAGAAGCACTGGGGTGTTGTTCTGGGGCAATACCTTGTAGTCTGACTATTTCGTTTTTCCCTTGACACTATCAGCGAGAGAGATGCCTGCAGGGCTGACATGAGTTGCCTTCCTTTTCCTTTGCATTTGAGAAAACCCACCCGTGAGTGTTTTCAGGAATAATCTGAAGCCAGAAACAGGCTAGTCTGGGAGGAAACTTTTTAATTTTAAAATGAAACCACTGTGATTAATGGAAAGTAGATCACAGGGTCATTGAAAATCAAAATGTTTGTTCAGTAGATTTAAATAGTCTGTGCCTTCTTTTTCTTGTCTTTTTCAGGAAGTATCTCTGTGCACAAGGAGGCAGGGCCAGTGCCAACACCAGAGACCCTGCTCCAGAACACACAAGGCAATGCAATTTTCAAGGATATTGACAGTGGGGAAAAGAAGAAAATCAACATTTTGTTGATGGCTGAAATCATGATATCAGGTAGAGTCTGATGATTTCCTTCCTTCAAAAAGAAATCATAGGTCTTAAAGGAAGAAAGGCTCAATGTCAAGATTGATGGCATTCATTTTAACACTCTTACAACAACTTTGGTCTATGCAATTGCGCCAGGTAGAACTGTGTTTGTTTGTTTGTTTGTTCCTGTGTTGCTTTGCTTTGTCAACAAAACTTCTTATTATTATCCAGGTCTAAAGATCAAACATTTCTATTCTATAAAAACATGTGAAAGTCTCTCCTTTACAAGTATACTAAATTCCTCTGAAAAAACAACAACAACAAAAAAATAAATCCTTTGAATTCTACATATGTTCAATGACACTAACTCATAAAATTGTACAATAGGTTTTGCATACAATATTCAGAAATCCCAATACTAAATGACACTTCAACTCCGTCTATCCAGACAAAGACAACAGCCCTGATGATTGTAGTGGTTTGTCATCATTAACCCTGGAGAGCTATGCTTCAAACTAAGACCCTATGCTCTGTTTTTCTTATTGATTTTTTTTTTAATATAGTATCTTCTTTGATCTGTACAAATACATTTTTTTTCTTTGTGCTATAGATCAAGATGACTGCACTGCACTAGAATGCGATGTCAATGCATACTGTGTTTTGCTAGAAGACGGTGCTGTGTGCCAGTGTTTGAAAGGATTTACCAGGAAGGGCAAATCATGCTATGGTAATGAAAAACATAAATAAAACCTTCAGGAAAAATGTAAAAGTGGGAAGAGAAAGAAAATCTATCTTTTTTCACATTGGCAGCTCTGCTTCATGAGCCATCACAGAAAGGTCAACAGGATTGCATGTTTTGAAAGGGATGATGAGCAGAGCATGTGAGATGAAATGCCTGATTATCACATGGCTTATTTTCCCCTGAGTCATAAGCATTAATCTTATTAATATTAATGAGCAATAATGGGATAATAGAAATAAAAGCATAAAGTATTTATTTGTAAAAATTGTCTAATTATAAATGCTCAGTCCATAGACCTGATAGTTGATATATAATTTAGAAGTATGTACTAGGGAATCTTTTAAAAGTTAGTACTTCTGCTGTAATAATTATATAAAAGAGCTGCCTTTGTTTTTTTCACTAGCACTTGGAAGAGACTTTAACAATCAGACAGCCCTTTGCTTGGAGTGGTCTTTAAAATAACTTTTTGTTAACATAACATTTACATACAGTGTAAATGGAAACGTTTTGTTCTCTCATAATGACCAAGAAAGAAACGCATGAGAAACAGAACAATTTACCCTTCGGTGGCTAAGCATGAAGACTCACAGGAGTCTATGTTGTCATGGAAGGGGGTTAAAAAAGGAAGGTGGAATTGGTGTAAATTTTATTTTCTGTGAGCTGTGGTACTTTTTCTTTTTTAACTCCTGTTCTTTCTCAATACGAAGTTTGTCTCTGAGTAGGGCTTAAGATGAGAAGGATATAAGACTAATTTTGAATAGGATAGTTCCCTTCAAACAGGGGGTACTTCTAGGGTTTTTTGTTTGTTTTTGGTTTTAGTTCTAGTGTTTTTTGTTGTTGGTGGGTTTTTTTTTAGAAACAAAATAACTTTTGTTTCTTTTTAGTGATTTGTCTGATGGTTTCATGTGTCCCTTCTCACAGATATTGATGAGTGTGCTGCGAATACGGACGGCTGCAATCGAAACGTGTCAGGCTGTATCAATACAGAAGGGGGCTACTTCTGCAAATGCCTGGAGGGCTACACAGGAGACGGGCTCCATTGCTACGGTATGGGAATGTGTGAGGGCCGTGCTGCCTCTGGGAGGCTGGGGCAGGAGGAATGAACAAGAAACACGTCTCATGATTTGGGCTAGATCTGCATCAAGCCGTGGAGCTGACTTGTGTCCATGATGATCTGTTCTGTCTCTTTTTGAAATATTGGTAAGGGCAGGGATCTTAACAGTGGCTCCCCCAGACAGCTGACATTTATCATTTCTTTCTTTTTGATCCTCTCCTTCCTGTCTGAAGTGTGGCAACCTCAGCAACTGATCAATATTCCAAGCCTCTGTTTGTCAGTGGATACTTTCTCTCCATGTTTGCCCTCTTTTTAGTAGCTATAGCAGGAGAGAGAGGATGAGTGAAGAGGAGGAGGGAAATGGACGTGAACCAGTAGAGTTTTATTGGAAATCGTTGCCATGAATATAAACGAAAGCAGGTATTGAGTGTGTCATAATACTCATCAAATAATTACAGGTTGGTTTAATAGGCATGAGGTTCAGGGTGTTGACACTTACAGATTGAGTACATTTAGAGTCTTGTTAATAATTAGACCTGCTGATTCTCCCATCCAGCTCTAATGCCAGGTCTTCAGTTCATTCCCTATGTTTCTTATTTTTTAATCCGTTTTAGCAGCAAATGTGAAGGAACAGCAATCTTTTTTTTTTTCCTCCAATATTTGAGTAGCACAGTATGTTCAGAACTTTATGAGAGTCTTGACTTCTCTTTTGTCCTTTTCTTTTTTCTTTCTCCTTTATAGCCCAATTCAAAGCCTGTTAAATTTGACCCAATTCTTACATAGTCTTTACTGGACTTTGGTTCTTCGATGCAGATAAGAATGACTGAAAAATTAAGTCCGATATTATTATGGGCACAATGTTGGAAGTGTCAAAGACAGGGGGGTTGACGAAGTGTTCTGCCTCCAGAGGTCAGAGACAAGTCTTTGGGGATGTCTGGGAGTGCAGACAGAAGTGACAACCTCCTGTTGCTGTCCCAACCACCTACAAGGCATGTCCCCAGGCAGCTGTGGGCTCTCACTGTGGTTTATAGATGATCAGCTAGAATGATTGCGGTACCTACCACTATTACGGAAAACCAATCCATTATCTTCTTTAACTCCAGGATATGGTCAGATATGTTTTAACAGCATTTTAGGAATGATGAGATTTGGCTGTGATGTAAACAAAACTGAAACTACTTTTGCATTTGGTGAGTTGAAATGTACTATAAAAAACAAAAAACTGATGTGTGAGGGGTTTTGTACTTCAGTTTTAGATGCCTGCTTGCATGAACAGTGTCTAGAAATTTATTGGTACATCCAGCGATGGCACAGGATGAACTCATCTTGTGTTTCATCTTTTTTTTTTGGAATATACTTCAAAAGTTTTGTTCCTCTGGTTTTACTTTTAAAAGTGCTTTGAATTTTCCGTGCTGTTTTGAGCTGGATCCTATGCTATTCAGTTTGCTGTAGAAAGAGTCCCAGTAGTTTAGGCGAGAATTTCACAGAAATTGAGATGGCAGGTCTGTGCAGGAGCTGCCTCTGTGGGCTGTGCTCAAGAAGTTGTGGAGACGACATGAGAGTGTGCAGCAGGATGCAGGTGACAGGCATATATGAGCCTAACGCGGGCTCTGAGCAAAGTCTGGAAACTCTTCTTATGATATTATTAGACAAACCTCTTCATAGTAATTCAGGTGCTCACTTCATTTAAGTGTTGGCACAAACAGAACAAACCTGTAGGTTTCTAGACCTTTTACATCTGTCTAAAGCTTTCATCTAGGCTGGACCAGGTGGGTGGTGCAGGGGTGTACAGCTCCCCGCTCCCAAACCCTCCTGCTCTCTTAATGCAAGAATGCCAACTGACCGTACTCTAGTACACATCCAGGGTGCATGCTGGGACTAGAAACGTCAGGAGAATGCACCTAGTAGAAGTGCATCTTCTCTTCAACTCTTCTGTACCCATTACATTTTATGGGGTGACTTCTCCTTGCCCTCTCCCTACAGACAGCTTCTGCAGCAGTGCAGCATGCTCTGAGAGGCTTGGTAGGCTGTGATCACTTGGTGTAGAAACCATGCTGGTTACTCTTCTGTTACAATTTCTACCAAATTTGCAGAGGGAAGGTCTACGGCATTTTTCCCCCCTGCCAGGAGGCTGCAATGCTGCTGCTGCTGCTGCTGCTGCCCTTTTAAGCGATGCTCTGAGGTGTTTCGTTCTTCTAACTGCAGACTGTTTGGGTGACAGATATTGATGAGTGCAAGATGGGGTCCCACACCTGTGGAGAGAACAGAACCTGCACAAATACAGAAGGAAATTTCACTTGCTCCTGTGCTAATGGTGCTTCTGGAACTACCATGGGTTGTGGTGAGTAAATGGAGTGAGCAATTAATATAAAGTGGATCTTAGCTAAGATCTGTGCTCTCAGTTTAATTGATATACTGGGAAATTAAAGAAAGACTGTGTAGTGACATACTGGGCAGCTTGTGAATGAATTCGACACTACTTTAGGAGGTTGTTTTCCAAGCAGCTGTTTTGAGGTGGGTTGATGAGACTGGATCTGAGCTTAGTTTGGAAATGTCTATGTTAAGTTTCAGTGCTAATTTGTACAGCCTAAATGTAATGACACATCTATCTAACGGTCTTCGAAATCAAGAGCAGAAGTAAATGCTCCTTGGAGATGATGTTTTGGGGCTGATTTCGGGCTGTGTCGTTCTTCAAACTTGGACTGCACATAATTTAAGTCCCATTTCATTCTTCAGAATAAGTTAGTTCTCAGATCCAGTAGCTAATTTTTCAGAGGGTCTCTGAAATGCTTCAGAAAATCTGGTTGCTAATTCAATGAAGGGAGCAGCTGAAGCTTCAGTACTCATAATATCTGACCCTTGTTTCAGTGCCTCACTGTGACAGCAGTGTTCTCTGAAAATTTGGAGCTGTGACACATCATCTTCCTCTGTGTCAGCCCTCGTCATCAGGGTGAATTTTACTCCAGATCAAGTGACTGTTTGATGACAGAAGGACACTGTATTATTGTCACAGATATTTTTCTGCAGAAAAACAGAGGGAAATTATGGCTTTTTAAAGTAGAACATCTATCAGGATCCTCACCCTCCTTCTCAGTCATTTAAGCTTTCAGTAGTTTCAAGTGTCACTCGAGAAATGATGATTTTAAATGATGTATGACTTGGAAGTAATGCCTTGTAGATCCCTCAGCTGTAAATATGATCCCAGACATCTTTGTGTGTGTGCTAGCACACTGGTTTAGTTCTTTGCCTAGTAAGCTCTTTTAGCAGCCTGAAATTTTCTTTGCAGAATGCAGAACACCCGGGGTTCACTGATATCACTCAGTCCTTTCCAGTTTGGGCTCTTTGCCCTGACAGTTCTCCTGCAAATGAAATTTTAAAAAAACAAATGTCATTAAAGGTCACGCTGCAATAAAACTGGTGTGAGTCATAACACTTATCCCATAAATGTGTGGGAGCGATTAGGTTTATTGCTGCTAAGCCACACTGCTAGAAATTCTTTGCCATGTAGATGCTAGGTTCTGGCCTGCAGATTCAGTGTAGCACTGAGGTAGGCAAAAAAGTGCTCCTGCTCTATAGAGGCATCTCTGCAATGCAGGTCATGTTGTGCAGAGATATCAGGGCTACCTGTAAAACTAGCTAGTTTGGATGTTTTTGTAGGTGACGGTGTGTGCAGTTCAGAGCAGGCTACACAGAAGCTTTTGAGGAATTGGGTCAGTGGAGTGCTCTGACTGCCAATGAAGCTGTTACCTGCACCTTTAAACAAGCTAGCTCAAAAATGTGATCTGCAGTCATGCACAGATGCAGTCAACTGGCTGGCAGAAGAATAGAAACATCTGTGCAAAAATGTCCGTTTGCATGTGAAAACTTTTCAGGCCAGGACCCAGGTGCGTGAAGTGCAGTCACCCTTCGCCTGTGCATCTGACTCTGACACCTTGGGAATGGTAGAGATTTACTGTACCCTAAAATTGCTTATGTTGCAGAAATAATTCAATTATAAGCAACTAGACAGTCAATATAGTTTCATTTTCCAGAGGTGTACTCACACATCTAAATAGACTGAACACAGCTAACCTCTGTGTGTTTTTTACTGTGAATCTAGAATCAAGCATATTTACTATTTTGATCTAAAAACCTGCGTGCTGAAATTTCATAAGCAAAATAAGCAAATGGGTAAAAACAAAAACAAGTATTTGGTTGAAATTAGAAATTTTTTACCTACTTTCCTATCTTGGAGTGCTGGACCTCTTTCATAAGATCACGTTGCCAATGCAGCAGTTTGAGATGTCCTTGTGAAATCCTGTGTTTCAGAATCTACTTTGTCCCCTACTGTTGTCAACAATGAATATTCTACCCACCCTGTGCAAGGCGATTCCATGGGATGCCCGCCTTCCTATGATTCATACTGCCTCCACGGCGGAGTGTGCAATTATGTTTCTGACCTACAAGACTATGCCTGCAAGTAAGTACAGAATTTTATATTGTCTGTGCTGATGAATGGTGTCCTTAGGGCACAGCTGAGTGCAGGCAATGAAGTGCTTGTCCATAAATTTTCCGTTCATCACCCATGCTGGTAATTATCATTAGACTTTGGTCTTTTCTGTAAGCGATCACTCCATTCACACCCAATGCAATTGATAGTAGGATTGGATTTGTTTCCTGAGCACTTGATTCTTTGCTTTGGAAATGGGAGGTAAATTGTTAAATTACTTAGTGCTCATGGCATTAGAGGTTCCTGCTCTCTCTCTCTCTCTCTCCTGTATGCATCATGCCGACTTGCACCTCCCTGTCGGCCTTGCTGCTCATTTACTGAAGCACACACTGGGGTGGAAGAGGACACCTCTGTCCTGCCTTTTCTGACTGGGAGCAGGAAGGTGAAATCTGGTGTCAGCATCTTCCCTTACAGTTTGAAGAGTCTTGCTCCGTGGCAGAAAGTGCAAAATACTGATGGTCCTCTTGAAAGCAGGGAGAACGGCAATGAGATCTGAAAAACATTTCCTTCCTCCTGAGGATGTTTTGTGAAGCCTAATTCCCTGATCCTTGAATGTAGTCACTGATAAAAGCAAAGAAAATCTTATGTTTCCGAAAATCAGCCTTCGGCTGTTCAGTGTCACAGCCTAAAGCCATGGGGTAATCATTTCTTCAAAGCCATTTTTGCTGGAATTTAACTGATTATATCTCAATATTTGTTACGCATTTCTTCAAAATCCAGCATAAGCACTGTGTTTACAGTGGGACAAATCCAGTGGCTGCCCCCTTCCCTGGGGTCTGACCGGGTATGTGAGGACCTGTGCAGGGGACTTTCTGTGCTAGGGAAACCTTCCTTTGCGGCTCTTGTGCGAGGAGAGTGAGCTTGGTGGGGAACAGAGAAGTCCTTCATCACAATTCCCCCAGATCCCCCTTGTTGTTCCAGGCCATTTCTGCAAGCATCATCAAATCCAAGGCTTATATTTAATTGTTATTATTGTTATTAGTTATTAATGTGAGTGGTTTCCCCTGCCCACAGACCTCTGTACCCACAGGAACAGGTGGAGAGTGTGTTTCTATGTGCATGCAAAGTAGATGCTTTGTGCTGTGGGCTTGCTAAGATCCACACAGCCATTGCAGGAGGTGGTATGACTTATGTTTATTTCTGGTATGTGTTGTGCTTTTTTAGAATAAATTGTAGAGTCATTAAAAGTTATTTTTTTCCTCGTTGAGTTCCTCATACTGAAACTGGAGAATCTACCACTGCAGAACTTTTAAATTAGAGTCTGTCCATGTTTTCTAAATTTTAAGTGTTAGTTCATAATAAGAACCCAAATTTCCGCATTTTTCAGTACTGGAAGTGGAAGCTGTTAAATAAATTAAAGCCTAACCTTTCTTAGCTGTGATCTGCCAGAGAGATTTGTGTTGAACTATCTGATTCCTCACGGTGTGCACTAGATGGCAGCATTCATTCGTGATATATTAAAATAGCAGAAGGAAGTCATGGCAAAACTTTGTCAGAATTTTCACACATTGCCAAGTGTATTAATTAATTTAATTAATTAATAGTTTTGTGTTTTTTTTTTTCACTTTATATTCATTTTGATACATGGGTTTCATGCCCTGAAATGCTATTTCAATGTTGGAATTTTTACAGTGTTAAGGGAAGAAAAAAAAAAATAACTGAGAGAAGTAACCTGTAATAAAACTAAATTTTGAAGATATTTCTAACCCATACAAGTTATAAAAACACCTTTGTTCCTCTTAGTAAGGATTCAGATTAAAATTTGGCTCCCTTAACCAAATCACTCTCAAAAAGTTGATAAATTGTATTTTGTCTCGTTCAAAGAAATGGGAACCTTGCTGCTGGAAAGGGTTAAATAGAAAATCTAAGGGAAACAGTCTGTGGATTTTTTCTTTTTTTTTTTTTTAATGTTTTATCTACTGGTATCTGGGAAGTATAATCTCACTGTAAAACTCTGGAGAGTGCTTCAATAGATTTACATTTAAAAAGCATTTAATAGTGAATTTTACAGGATTTCACAGACATTCCTTTAATGCCATTTTGTCTTTACCCCCAGCCAAATTCAACGAGATATTTCCGTGGGGGTTGCCAATGACAAATCAAAACTCCAGGTGACCGAGTTGATGATTTGGGTTGTTTTCTCTGCTGCCAGTTACAAAGTGCCCATGCTTCCTTTTGGCAGCTGTGTGACGGGCTACGTAGGGGAGCGGTGCCAGTTCAGCGACCTGGAGTGGTGGGAGCAGCAGCACGCCGAGAGGGTGAAGGTGCGGAACATCACCATCGCAGTGTGCGTAGCGGTGCTGGTCCTGCTGCTCCTGCTGGGGACCCTGGCCGCCTACTGCTCCAGGTACTGCTCCCAGACATGTGCTGGGAACGCGTGGCGGAGGGACCGAGGTGCTATCGCAGGTGGCTCATGGAGAAGAACATGTGCTGTTCCTCAGCCGGTGGAAATCGCCATCACATCCTTGCTCCTATCTTGCTTTTCCGTAATGGGGTCTGTGAATAATTCACAAGTGTTCTGGCTTGTCCCTTCCCTGCAGTACTCACATGGTTGTTAGAGTGACATGTGCCTGAGGAGAAGAATAGACCTGATTAGGTTTGAAGAGGAGCCATAATTTGTATTGATGAGAGAGTTAAAGAGCATGCTATTTACTTCTTCCTTAGCTTCCCTTAAGAGAGCCAAATGTCTGAAACTGTTGTGGTAGGGCTTTGTTCTTCTCTGCTAGCTATTATCATCAGTTTTGTTTTACAACCCTTTCAGAGTAGAACTGTACCTGAATGTTTCCTTGCAAGGGAGAAAAGCAGAGCGTTACCCTTCCAGTAGCACACTTCTACAGTGATGTCTGCAGCAGCGAATGTGAAAGCAGTTTTCCTGGTAGTAGAAAGTAAAATCAGGGATGTGAGTGTAAGGCACATCTGTTGTAAGAGTACTCCCTGGCATTTTCCATGGCTGTAATGAATTGTGCAGGTTTGAGATTCTTCTCATGGCAAAAAGAATCCCCATAGTCACTATTTAAGAAACCAGCCTGATGTGAAATTAAATGTTGTTGATGTCCCTTGGACTGGAAAGTATTCAGCATTTAATAAGTTAGTCTTTTGGCCATGACCTTGGCAGACAACTGTTCTCAGAGGCTCTTGTTTAAATGTATATTTTTATTTAGCAAGTAACAAAGTAAACAAACAAAAAGCCAGAGAGCAGCCAAATTTACAGTTTCCCGCTGCATGCCTACCTGCCTTCCATATGCAGAGGTTTTGGTTGCGGTTTAGGCTAATTTTAACATTAGAATCTCCTAGGCATAAAACGTTAAGCTGAAAAAGAAGTTAGCTATGAAAGCTAATACTTTCCACTCTTATTTAATGGGTCCTAGCATATTTAGCCCATAAAAGTAGATAAGCTGTTACTTTTCTGGTTTTCTACTAGCTAATGGTAGAGCTCGAGAGTTAAAGCTAAGTGCAAGCTGGTTTGTTCTCATGACCTGGGATTCAGAAGCTAATCACTGGAATGATATATGTGGAATAGACAGATCATGAGACTCTTGTGTTTCCCATATTTGTCTTTTAAACTGCCATGGAAAATAGCCACAGTATGTCGGGTTTTAAGGTGTGAAGATATTCATTCTCTTCCCTTCCTCTCTCTTTTGTAATTTCTCCCTGATTTACTTTTCTTTCTTGCCAAATGCTTTTGATCAATATAACTATTTACCTCAACAACAAGTTTTCAATTACATGCTCGACTGCATTTGTACTGCAGCTATTACTCACCTAACTAGATCAAAATGAAACCGCTGATCTAAAATCCCTGTTTAACCAGAGTCTGGAAACCAATATTTGGCTTGAAATCACTCTGCTGCTTTTTCCCCCCATGATCTACTGTATTTTGAAATGTACCAAGTAAGTCTATAACAATCCTGTTCCTTCCCCTGCAAGATGCAGGCTCGTACCTCCTTCTAGTTGGAGGAAATGAAGTTGGTGAGCTACACCTACCTATTCGAAAGCTGCATGAACTGGAGGCCAAGGGTACCAGAGTGTTGTGTTTGTTCAGTGGCTGTGGCCTGCTGAAGGGCATTGTGTTAATCTTCACGTCAGGTTTACACAGTCTGAGCGTACAATATGCCAGGTTTCCTTTCTTACTTGGGATGGAGGGAAGCAATTTCTCTTCCAACAAAAAAAACAACAACCCTGAACCACAGATTTAACACCCACAAATTGGCTGAGGTCATGCAAAAATTAGCAGTAGAGCTGGGATTAGGATTGGGAAATTCTTGGCCTGCTGCCCGCGGTTCAGTCAACCGGATTTCACCGCGGCCTCCTGCTTGTGCTCACGGAGACCCTCATGCCCGCCATGTCAACCTGGCATCTGCTGCTCTGCGTGCTCTGAAGTAAGCCCTGGAATTAGAGGGATCCTCTCGGGCAGGGCATCCTGCTGAGGACAGTGCCTACGTGCTGCGTGGGGGATTTTAACCATTGAGTAACGGGCTCCAGTTGGGTTCTGTCAGCGCTCTGAGCTGCAGTGCCGAGGGGCCATATCGAGGTGAGGGTTAAAACACAAACAGCAGCCACGCTGCAGTGCCAGGAAGGCCAAAACGGAGTAACTTACCTTATTGTTCAGCATTCTGTTCTGTAGACTTATCCTCAGATCTGACACCTACCTGATTTTGTGTCATCAGTCCCAGTCTTATGCTCTGTTGGGAACCACGAGAGTTTTTCTTTCTGGTTGAAGGCATAGGGAGGAGTGTGTTATAGAGAATCTGGGGAGAAAATCCATGGTGCAGACAGGTAGGTCTTTCCTAATTCTAACAGAAGCCAAATCTTGTCTATGTTGGCTTTTCTTTAAGGGAATAACGTATGATAATTATGGAATGATATATATTCCCAGTTAGTGTATGACTGTGGCATAGGAATAAAAGGAAAACTCCTATTTTCTTAGATAGATGTCGATTGAATTTCATTTAAAATATATCAAGTAAAAGGAAGTTATAACTTGACACTTCTGGAATTTGAAGAGTGAAACATTACTTTTGTTATCTGATGTCTAGGAGAAGGATAATTGTGTGTGTGATGTCAGTAAAACTGTACTGATTTGAATCTCCAGAAGTGTAAATGAGCTCTTTTTCTTATGACTGTGTTTTCTGCGTAGGGGCCTAGATTGGATTTTAATACTGCCTTACAAGTGATCACTGTTTAACTTCAAAAATAACAGATTTTGAATTTATGGAACCAGCTACTTGGAGCTAACTATTCGCAGCCTTTTTCCAATTCAAGATTGTACTCTGGCTTTATTTCCCCCTCGTTTGAGCTAATTGTGTTAGTCATGCCTTTTTTTTTTTTTTCCAGGAAATAACTTAGTTCCAAGCTTTTTGAGGACTTCAATTTATTTATTTCATAGTATTTTCTAAAGTTGTTGTCTTTCGTAAATGATGCAGCTGAATGCAGAAGTGATTTTATAATTGTAACTACCAAATGATGTACAAAAATACAGTCACATTTTTATTTCTGAGCTTCACCCACACTATTCATTGTATTGGCTAAAACTTAAATCTTTGTAAGAGGAATGTACTATAGATTGAATAATATAAGAAAATAGAAGGGGGTATTTAAAATTAATTATTTTCTTTTCCTAATGAATGACCCTTTACAAATGGCACGTTAAAACAAGTATTCACTTCTTACTGACTTCTATTTCTGACAAGATGTTTGTTTTAACCACTGTGCCGTAATTAACACTAATACAGCCTTTCAGAAGAATGAAAGAAAAGAAAATGTATGTCCCCTCTGTAAATACCTACAGAATGAAGTGTGAAAAGAAGCAGCATCTGTTCCTCCTGAAGTGAAATAATTTGTTTCAGCTTTTGTTCTGTTGCAGAAGTCAAAACTTGTATAAGAAGAATCTCTGTGCAGAAGCGATAAGAGATGCCAGCAGCCACGCTGACAATGAGAACGTGACACTTACTTGCAACAAGTCTCAGGTAACTGTATTAATGTGGAGAGGGAAGTAGGAAGGATCAAAGAGCGTTAGGGATCCACTTGAGATTATCCATCAAATAATTCACATCTTAAATACATTAAACAAGTGCTAGAGTCATCAAGTGCTTTGCTGTGAACCCTAGTTCATCTTACCTCATTGTTATCCCTCCAAGTTCACAGCCGCCTGGATGTATTGCAGCCATTAGCTGGTGTTATTGTTAGCTTTGAACACAACAGTTGGGGAGCTGTGTTCTAAATTAAGGAAATGGCAATGTGATGACATGGCATATCACAGAGTTATTTTCACAGGAAAGTATGCCCTCTGTATAAAAGATTTCTTGGAAGCCAAGTACTGTGTGTGGTACCCGAGATGCTGAACTTTATTTTGGGGGTGGATGCAATTAAATGTCTTGGTATTAGAAGCTGCTGCCTTGCAAAGAGAACCTATCAGGATGTTATCAGGAAGTTTGGAAGGGAATTTAAAATACTAATTGTGCACTGGTGTAGGTAGAAGTGCCATCATGATCTGCTTGCTCTGGCCTGTTTCTATTGTCAGTTTTGAATGTGCATTAGAGATTTTGGCCCCATGAGATCTGATCCAGGGATTTGATTTTCACTGGCATTAAAATGTCATTATGCTGTTGGGTGACTGCAGTTGGAACCTGAAGTCAGCAAAAAGGACGTAATCAGCATCTGTGGCTATTTCTGTGCCCAGACTGAAGCTGCTCTGTCAGAATGGCACGACTTATCCTGAGATCGTCTGCACGCTCACATCATGCAGCACTGAATAAGCTGCTGTAATGCAGGTGTCACCGTACATGTCTAGGTAGCATCACATTAGATAAGCAGCATATGCTCTCCAAAATAGGCACAGTTATGTCAGTGGAAAGGACTGCTGGAAAAGTCTATACTTGCACAGGATTGGAGTTAAACTCCAGTGATGCACCTACCTTTTTACTGTGGTAACTGCACGCATGTTTTTCTAGCATGGGTATTACTGCAAGGATTTAAAGCCTTTCACAACCAACCATAGCTGGAAGGGTACAAAATCCGTGCAGAATAGTCAAAGTTGCAAAAGAATTTGGCTTTATACATTTACTTTAATGATAATGGATACTTTAGCTTTAAATCTAGATTTTATTCATCTATGCTTAAAGTTCAACTCTGCTCCAGATCTTTGTGTCCAGAAAGGGATGAATTTGCTCTGCTTGGGGGTGGCTGCTTGAGGGGTTGAATATCATGGAATATCCATAGTGCAAATTGAGCATTTTTAAATCAACCAGAAGAATGCCTCTCAGATGGTTTAGATTAAGTATCTGGCAGGATTTGTGAGTGGGTAGCTGCTGGAACACACTATTAGACATGTGCAGGGAGTACTGAATTGACTTGACCCCAGTTATAACATGAAATAGTTCCACTGATGGTCTGTCGCATGGTCTTGTGGACCTTTTATTACTAGCTGCTGACCTGGCCAGCACTTGTTTCTCCAAATAGCAAGCAGCAGATGTGCTGAATCTTAGCGACGCCATCATTTGTTCACAGCAGAGGCAAAAAACATGGTTTGCAAAATATCTGTGGCTGGCAAAATCAGAAGCATTTGTTGGGACTGAGAACAGCTTGTTGCCTGGGAGCAGTGCTCTAGGAGGCCTGCAGCTCATCACTTCTGTCCCCACCTGCTGTTGTCCCCACAGTTAATGCTAGTCATTAATGACATTTTTGCTGAATATAGGACTAATTAGACAGCTAAGCAATGGACTGAGTCAACAAAAACAAATCTTACCTACTCATCTATTACACACTCGGGTTGAATTTCACCACGCATTCTTCTACTGGGAGACATCAAATACATTAATAAAGTAATTCATTGCAAATGGCTTGTTGCAGACTGGAAGAGGAAATCACTGACCCTTTGCTAATTATTGCTTCTCGCACAGTAATGGATTCCTGTGGTTTCGTGCATGTGATTTTCTCTGTGCTGATGCAGCCAGGAGTGTTAAGTTCACTGGGGCTTCATTCATGCATGCACTCAAGTTAGAAACTGTAGAGCTGCCAAAAAGCAGCAGGAAGTTGTCTACTACTGTTCACTTTAAGTGGAGATTATTGGGGAGCTTTGTGATGGAAAAAAAAAAAAAAGAAGAAGAAAAAATCATACTACACTGGGGCAGAAAACTATAGCTCCTCAACTCTTACGGTACTTGTGTAGGTCTTCGGGTGCTATTGATGTACCCAGCATTAGTAATTCTAATGCAGGATTTCATATGGGACTGGGTGATATGTGTGAAGTAACTGTAAAGAGCTCATTAAGTTCTCTCCTTTTGTAACCTGTAGTATGCTTGCCCATTTGTGTAGCTAGGGAGAAGAAGTGCAAAGACTTCTTGATAGTGCCCATCTAGGCTAATGTAGAGGATAATGAATTTTACCCTATCGCACACACCAAATGCCAGGTATCATGATACCAAAAGAATACCTACAGTTTGCCCAAAGGTCATTCACTTTTTCATTTATTTCTATTTTGCCAAGGGAAGCTACATTTGGGTGAGAGTATGCCTGGGTATTTTTCTCACATTTGTGTTAGAGATCTGTAAGCAAGGCTAGACTTGTCCCAGGAATACAGAAGCCTTGGTAAACTTTTGCACATGCCTGGATGCACATGCCTCAACCACTGGGAAGTGGCTGAGTCACCACCCCTGGAGGTCTTTAAAAGATGTTTAGGTTTAGAGCTTAGTGATATGGTTTAGTGGAGGACTTGTTAGTGTTAGGGCAGAGGCTGGACTAGGTGATCTTGGAGGTCTCTTCCAACCTAGATGATTCTGTGATTCTGTGGATTTTGAGGCTATTCTGAGACTCGTCACTCAGCAAGTGTTGAGCTTTGCACAGTCAAAGATATTTTGCAGAACTGTGTGTAGCTGGATCTCCTCTGGGGGTCTGCCACATGTAGGTTAGCAGCTGTAAGCATACAGATTTTATGCAAATGAACTGATACCTAAATATTCACGCCTGTTACATGTGTGGCGTGTTCATACCATTCCCCAGTTCTCCAGCTACACCATGAATCTGCCAACAATCTTCTGTTGGAACATCTTACTTACGGACATTTTCTCTTCTTCCTTGTGTCTGCTCTTTAAATGCCCCCTTTTAACTATTCCTTAGCTGGGTTTCTCTGTTCACCTCTATCCTATTTCAGCACATTGCTTTCCTCTTTTCTTCTCTGCTCTTTTCAGCACAGTCCCTCAGAGGGTGCTGGCTTCAAGGCACGGTGTAGCTTGTTTTCCACTCTCACCACGGGACGATGGAATTGCACCCCTAAGGTGCTGCTTGGAGCTGGGAAAGGGAAGCTTGCTTCCTTCCCTGCGTCTGGCAGGGTTTCCTGCTGTCTGGTTACAGGCCTCTTTAATGCTTTAAAAGTGGCCCAGATACTGTGGAGAGGGTTGGTTTTCATGTACTTTTCTTCTTGCATCTGGAAAGGTTGATTTGCAATGCTAGAGTGTGGGTACTTCTTTACTAGGCTAGGACTGCACGCTTTCCAAAGAAAGACCAGGGCTGTCATCAACTGCAATGTTTAATTATCTGCAGGGGAAGGGTCATCCCAGAAGCCAGGATGACCTTTTTCCCCCTCCTGTGGTTGGAGTGTGTGGCCCTTCCAGTCTGCCTCTTGGGTTTCAGAAAACTGGTTCATTTTATATTAATTTGGGCTCTCTGTGTTTTGTGCATATTGTACGTATTTGCAGTTTGCGGTTGTCAAGGAGTGTAACAGTCCTCTGGAGACTAAAGCGGTTGATCTAATTGAGTGTGAGACAGCAGACCCTCATCCTGCCTGTCCTTCAGAATATGGTGAGTAGGATTTCCTTCCCTATTACATCTCTCCTCACCTTTGCACCAGCAGCAGTGGTGGCTAGTCCAGGAGACAGAGAAACCAAATGATACCACTGGCTTGTTTAGAGCACTGTGCACCGCAGAAACCATGTTTGCATTGCTGTGAAGAGACCATACAATCCTTCACTTTGCAGATTATTCGTGAGAAATTACAGTACAACAGTGCTTTCACAAGCATAAGGAGCCAGATGCTTCTCATGATAGTAATAATATCATGTTTTTGCGTTTTTGTAAAACTTCATAGTTTTTTTCTTTTTTTTTCTTCTTTTTTTTTTTTTTCCTTCATAGCAATGAGTTATGTGCATCATACTAATGGGAAAAGTGTGTCCCTGAGAAGATATACTTTGACAGTCCTTATGCATTCAGGCAGGAAAACTGTCAGGGTGTGAAGAGTCCAGACCTTTTGCCCTGTAGCAGCAACAGCAATTCTGGTTTTTTATTTTTTGTGTGTTAAACAAGATGTTTGACTGCCTGGGGAGTGTTTGGTGCTTAAACAAAGATGAGATGAATGAAGGAGATATTCCTCCCACCGCTGATGCAAAGGCAGCAGGCAGCACAGGAACACACAACAGGCTTCCATGGCCCACAGGTTACCAGCTGGATCACTCTGAGTTTTAGCAAATCATGTCTTGTATAGAGGCAACTGAATTTCCTAATGGCTCACGTGGTGAGAAGTGATGGGGAAAGACTGATATCCTTTAACAGTTTGTCTTTAATGTATTTACTGCCTGTTCAGAGAAGTTACCAGACAGCCTGGTTTGCATTGGCCATTTAGAAATACCCAAAGACAAATGTTTGAGGATATCGAATGGGCAGGCATCTTGCAAGATTTTCATAATTGCCCATCCTGTCCTTAGATATACGTTGGGAAATCAGTTTATTCATCAGTAGAAAACATGCCTCACGTTTACTTGGTTGAACTAATACTGTGAACATGTGTAGAACTGTATTGCCCAGTGAAAGAAGCCTGATGTTTCCCATTAGGAGACTCTGTTCTCATTTATAGGTTTATCAGATGCAGCTTTTGGAAGAGAAATTTCCCGTGACAGGCGTCTTTTTTTTTTTTCCCTAATTGAAAATTTTAGCAAAAGTGGTTCAGCTGCCTTAGAGAACAAGACTAGTAGATAATCTGATGTCTTTTCTAAGATGTCAGTGAATAATTCTAAGACCTTTGACTTTGGAGCAGGGAATTTAATTTCACCAGGCAGGTGGTCTTCCTGTCTTGGGCATGCCTTTTTCTTGTTCTTAGGTGTTAGAATAGAAAAACATGACATTTTCCTTGGACAAGTCACTTCTTAAAATCTGAAACAAGTTCTTGACTGTCTCTTTTTTGTTTTTTTTTTTGACATAAGTTCTTTTTGTAATTTTCTGTGTTTGATGCCTTGCTTCCTTTCATAGCTTTCCTTCAAAGCTATCATTAACTTTCCTTTAGCCTAGTTGTTGTGAACCTTCCCAGATGGCTTTCAATAACGTATATCCATTTTGTTCAGCAGAAGAACAGCCTATAACATATGCCAAAGCAGCAGAGACTTTGGCAGAAGAGGAGAAAGAACAAGGCTGCCGACAAGAGGTTCCTGGTGGTGAGAAATCGTTTCAGCCCTCGGGAGCAGAGAAGGGTCCCCCCCAGGCTCCTTGGGGAGCCCACCCCAAGCCCCTGCAGGGAAGGGAGCCCTGCCTGCCTGCCCCAGCCAGCCTGCTGATGCAGCCGGACTAGAAGAAGCTTGGGCTGAGCAGGAACAGGAGGAAGGATGAAGCCAGTGGAGAATGGGAACTTGCGAAACACTGAAGCAACCCTCATTTTTGTCTTCAAGCTGTGCGCTAGAAAAAGAAAAGAAAACAAAAACACCGAACAGAGCAGAAAAGTTCTTGCCACTCCTTGCCTACCATCTCTGCTTGGAAGAATTGCTGTGAGCAACGCATTAACCACCACTACTCTATAAGTATCACTTTAGGGGTCAACACTGCGAATTTCATTAACTGGCAGCTAAAAGGACACTGAGGGAAAACAGACCAGTGGGTGGTTTGTTAGAGGTAAACATTTTCTAAAGGAGTTTATTGCAAGTGATAGTCTTTACACATAGATGGAGTCCGAAAAACTGCCCAGAAAGTGGGTCATAAGGGACAACTGCAGAGAAACTGGAACGGAAGACGATGCAGGAAAACAAGTTCAAATGAATCTTTTCGTTAAAATACTGTTCATGGGCACTGTAAGTCTCTCCCCAGCACTGCTGTCAGGCCACTGTAACATCTGGGACTTCAATGGGGCTGTTCTTGTAACCTAAGATCTTCTGTAACTGAGCACCAGATGTGGGACTGTGTTTCTCGGATTTGGTGGGTTGGAGGATTGTTTGTAAGCTCATGGTATTAACGATGGTCCCATCTATAGCAATTTAGGTGATTCTTCCATTCAATTTTCCACTCTACACCATTTCTTTGGAGGATCACGTGATTGTTGCTGGACGGGGACAGCAGGCCTCAGTCTGCTTTCAGCCCTGCGAGGGAGCATGTGCTGGAGCTTTCTTTGCCTCACAGAACTGTGGCTGGCAGCAAAATCTGTCTCACCATATAGGACTTAGTGTGGCAGAAGAAGTCCAGCCAGTTCCTGTTCCAAAAGAACATGAGAAGTGGGACAAACAAAAAAAAATGCCCCCTCAGTTTGGACTGACATCCATGTCACTGATTTGCGCTGCCTCAAAATCCATGGGATCGATTGGAAAACACCACCCATTTTTCTTGAAACTGACTTTCTAACAGCTACGGTTCCCTTCCAGTTATTTGTTAAGAAAAACTAACTTGCTTATAAAGCTCTGTCATATACAGAGTTGTAACTTAGTTGTTTATCATCTCAAGTGATTTTCACCACCGCTCTTGAACTTCTGAGGCTGTTTTCAAAATGTTTTGGAAGATATCTGGAAATAGCTATGTTACTGATAATGTTTTCATTGTAGAGGATCTTCTCTGTTTGTGAAGTCTACTGCTATAACTATTGGACACCTTCTCTAAGCTCCACTACAGTGCCCACTACTAGCGCTCCTCATAATTCATTAGCTGGATAACAGTTATTAATGTTATTCATTTGTGTGTTTGACATCCTGCTGTTTGTTTTTGGAGTTCCACCAGGAAGGTGTGATGTGTTGTAGGCTGGTTACCAGCTCTGTATGCCAGTGATGGAAAAGAGTATTAAAAGGCTCTTATCTCTTGTCCAAAATAGTTGCATGCTTGAGTAACTTTGTGGAGTTAAATCTTGTAATCATAGAATGATAGAATGGTTTGGGTAGGAAGGGACCTTAAAGGTCACCTAATTCCAACCCCCCCCTGCCATGGGCAGAGACACCTTCCACTAGACCATGTTGCTCAGAGACCCATCCAGCCTGGCCTTGACCGCTTCCAGGGATGAATTCTGATTTATGCTGGTGAAAGCAATAAAAACACTGAGCCTGAGGTGTCTGAATTACAGAAATTGTAAGGCCTTGATTTGTAGCTAGGATAACAATTAAGGATAGTTGTTTATCCTTCTAAAATGATCTTTTTGTGGGTAGTTTTGAATTACTAAGTCAGTTCTGAATTCAGATTGAACTTCTAAAATAAGCGTTTCCAAAGGGTGGTTGGAGTTAGCAGTAAGGAAGACACATGCTCTTGTGTGCATGGAGAATGTCCATGAAAAGTGAAGTGATTGAGGAGAGTTAACCTACTAGATTGTGCTCAGAGGAGGGCAACCACTGGGCTGGACCATTAGTATTTAGTAGACTGGATTTTGAGTTAAGCATAGTTTCATTTCGTTAACATTGTTAAAAGCATCTAGGCTGGGTTCCCTGGTCTTCCACAGTCCATCAGGGATCTTGTGCATGTTGGTGGGAAGAGAGTCCAGCTGTAAAGGCCCTGATTCAGTAAATCAGTTTATTTTCATGAGAGCTAGACAGTAAAATGATTTTTATCCCTGCACTTTCATTATCTCTGGTGAAATATGTTTCTGTGCTTAAAATCAAAGTGCCGTGTTGAATGACAGTCAACATTTAGTTGGATGTTTCCCTGATCAAAGAAAATAAAGATTTGTAACTTTGAATCTTGTCTAAACAAAGATGTTTCAGACTCCTTACAAATTAGTTTTATATTCTGCCCCTTGTTTTGTTTACTTTGCTTTCTTTCACTCTAAGGATCAAATTTTAAATTCGATAATGTTCTTTAGAGAATGAGATGTTTCCTATTTAGTGTTTCAGCACTAAACTCAAAATAATCTTTAATGTTAAAACCTTGAGATGATATTTCAACATAAATATAATATATTTGGTTTATTTGTATGTTTATAAAACTGTTGATTTATAAAAATAATAATAAAGAAAGATGCTTGGTGTCCCTCTTGTTTTAAAAGAAGTGTGTACAGAACTCCTCAGTTAAACCATGTCATTCTTGTCGATAGCTCCATTGGTTTCATCCAGCCACAGTGTCATGTGTTGGTACAGCACATGCAGGTATCATGGTTTTTTCCTTCACCACCTAAAGGATCTTTACAAATGAGGGTTATCTTCTGCAGCTCACAATTAGATCCCTGCTTGAATATGGTAAGTTTTTACTTATGACTTTAGTTATACTATTCCCATAGACCAGTAGAAGCCATATATTCATTTTTGTGTGCATTTAAATGTCTCTCTTATGAATGTTGCTACTTGTTTGTCTAGAAATATTACTGATGGTTTCACAATATGTTTTCAAACTGGCCTCCAAGGTGTAATTCTCAGGATTTACACGGAAGTCAGATGACATCAAATGGTAAAATGCTAGAGGTACCTTGTTTGGTTATACTTTTTGTTTGTTTTTAAGGTCATCTCAAAAACTTTTAAATTATTAGGCTTTCTGGGTATGCAGCAAACTTAGTATTGACCTCAAATTCTGTTGGCGTACTCTGACTTTTAAAAATGAAATTAATGTGTGTCATAATAAGCTGCAAAAGAGGAATTTAGAAACAGTGGGAAAAACCTTGACAAGCCCAAAGTGAGAAAACTATTAGGCAATTCTGGAGGGCAGGGGAGAAAATGAGTTTGTTTAGTTTAGTAAATCCTGACTTTATTGAACTTGACATTTCAATTCTCCAAAGCCAGATTTTCATCATAAATGAATGAGGAATGATTCATGTTCATTCATAATGGGCAAAGGCAATGTGATGGTTCCCAGTCACAGGAATGTATGACGCATCCCATTTTAAGTCCTTATTTGCAGTCACTTGCAACTTGCAGAATTTTATCTGTTCAGGCAAAATTTTTCCACCCTGGGAGTCTATTTCAGGATGGAAGTATTTCAGAAAAATTCTATGAAAAAAGTGCGTAAGAGTTCAGAATGGGATTAAGGAAAACCTCTGCCTTGCTAATATATTTTGTGGTTTTGTCTTATTGGGAGTAATTTTATCTCATGTTATTTCGGGGTGATGCCTACACTGTTCAGTTAGTCTTCAGGACACACTTGGTGTTATTGCTTTGCTGCCTGATAACTTGCCATCTTTATCTTTGTGCTTGTGAAAAGAAAAGAGGTTAGTGGCATTAGAAGCCTCCCCCAGAGCCCCAGGAATGCACCCCAAACACAATCTGGAAGGATGATAGCCTAAGTTGGCTCACGTTCCTCTGATCTTTTATTGAGACTGCTGTTTAATGCTAGTTTTGATGTGGACCAGGAACAGCCAACTTTGTGAATACCATTCATCATGGGATTAACTTTCAGGCACTCCTCAGTACCGAGGTGGACTGGATTCAGCCCAGTGAAAAGCCTTACTCCCTTCTGGCCAGCCTTAGGGGCCCTCAACATCCTGCAATTTCAAGGCTTTGGGCCTTGACTTTTGAAGCAACGGTTGCGGTAATAATCTTAAAAGACGCAAAAACCCTTTTGTACTGGGACTCTGGCTGCTATCGCAATTTTCTCTTCAAGCCTAGACGTTACAACCAAAATGTCTTCTGCCTACTCTCTTTTAGGAGGGGATGGTTCTGACTCTTTCGTTCTACTAGATACAAGCAGGAGCTAAACCAAAGACTAGGAGGAATTCCTGTGCTTCATAGATCAGGACCCTGAAATCCGGTAACAGCTTTTCTACCAGGTAAGAAGTTGAAATAAGTCTGAGGTGAATCTTAAAAACACCTGAGTCTCAGATCCTTGTCTGTGCTTGCACCAACTGCCACATGCCACTGATACCTTTCCAGGCATCCAGCTTCGAATTACATGCCTTCCAGGAGCTTTGGTTTGTAGATGGTCTTGTCCATGTTACCGCTAATCTGGCTGTCAGTCTGGCCCTCACCATACGCCTGGTATGGGCTATAGGATCCTGTCTACCAGCCAGTTTTCAGCCCGTGTAGCTATATTGGCCTCACCCACATGGCCTTTATCCAAACCAGTTTGTAATGGTTTTAAAAAGAGAGTCAAAGACACCATGCAAAGGAATTTCTCACTTTTATGTGAGCAGCTACTGGAAACAGAGCAGCTGGAGTCCTGGACTAGTCCCCTAGGTATTAATATGATGCAAACAATGAAAAGAATACTTAATAATTTATAAAAGAATTAGCTACTCGTGCCCATTTAGAGAAGAGAGTTATTTAAAAAAAAATCAGGTTAATAGCTTCGTAGTTTCATGACCTAGCAATTTTTGTGCAGCTCTGGGCTTTTTATTGATTAAAGCCAACAAGTTTTATGTGCTGTGTTCATCCTCCATAACTTTGTGCGCATTTTAATGGACATGATCTTTGTTAATATTGATTGCACAAAATAATATGTTTGAGAGTGCTGTAACAACGGGAGAGAATGCACAGTTGATATTTCATTAGTCTATTAACAGTAGTTAGTCATTATGTAAGAGTACTGAAAGTGTGCTAGATATAAATTTATTGTTGTTGTTTTTTTTTCCACCACTCAGGAAAGAAATAGTGAATGAATTATTATTGCTCTGATCCTCTATAGATGTTTGCAGGTGGTAATCAGGGATGCTGCTTAGGAAGTGTAACCTAAAATAATCTTGTTGCAGTGCAACTCAATTAAGACTATTTAGACTAAGATTTTACAAAAATTTTACTGTTTGTTTCTTGTTTGCAAAAGGAATTTGGGCCCATTTCTGTGCAGCCTTTGTGCACTGTGTGCCTTTAAATATTAAAAGTTAAGAAGAAACGTATTTTAAATGGCTCTTGAAAGGTAACCGTTTAAGAAAGCAATCAATAAACTAAATACAGCCAGATGCTGAACATCTCACTGGAGACTGAAAACGCTAATAATTATGGGAGATTCAAGGATCCCTACAGTATTTGTATGAAATAATAATAGAGTTCAAACTTATTTCCGCTGACCTTAGTGTTGCTCATTAAAGGTTTTAGCAGAGACCTGGATACAGTCGCATTCGAGCGAGGTGTTTGGAATTAAAATACAGATAAAAGGAAAAAGGTTAATCCAGGTCAAGGGAACAGACCAAAACTGGGATTGCATAAGATTATAGTATCTTTCCTCATTTCTCCAATGGTCAACATCAGTTAGTTTTAAGTAACACTCTTCTCTGCAAAATCTCCTAAATGGGAGCCTAAACATAGTATTAACTGTCCATCCTTCGGCTTTGTCAGTATCCTTAATTGCTACACAATCATTTTTGACCTCTAAGAGAATTTTGCTTGCCTGAACCCAGAAATGTGCTAAACGCCACCTCCAGGGGACACAGATATGTAACAAGGCAGCCCCTACTGCTTATTCTGTGCTTTAATCCTAATAGTTCTTCTCTTCTTTCTCAAACTTAATAATGTTCATCACTTGTAGGAAGTGAGTACATCAAAAAGCTATGAGCTTATTTTTGTAATAGTGAATGAACCATGACCCCAGAACTGAACACTACCAACTGCTGAGGAAGTTGGAACTGGATCTGATCTGCCTTGTGGCTGGATGTAATAATAAAACAAAACTAAGGTCTTCGTCCAGCCAGTGGCTCTCTACTCTTCTGTGTCCCATGTAACATTTCCTCAAAATGTAAATTCAGAGCTTTGTGGTTGAGGATGCTGCTGCATTAAAGAGCAGCAGAGAGTAATCAGGAGCACGTGGCTCTCTTCCTCACTTCACTGCTCATGGGGGGGCGTCAGAAAAAACACTCAACAGGTCCTTGCACATTGCTACTTGGGGGAGGAAAAGAAAAAAAAAGGAGAGAGACCAAAAGAGAGACAGAGAAAGGAACATAAAAATTCTTACCTGTATCCTATTAGTTCTTACTGTGGCATGGTTTTTCATCTCTGGAAGAGATTCCCATAGAAGGGCTATTCTTATAAACAAATCTAACATTGAGTTAGTGGATTTGGAATCAAGCCGATTGAGATTTACATTTCTCGTTGCTTCAGAACCAGATTAAGACCTAGCTCGAGCGGGCATTGCTTTAACATTGTTAATGTTGCCTCATTTTATATCTGAATCTATCCCCACTCTCACATTATTATACACACAGGGTGGCTACTGTGCATCCTAACTCACTCCATGTTTTATTTGAATGATATTAACTAATCTTGGTAAAAAACAGCCCTTTGTCTCGAGCCCATTCACTGTAGTTTCCAACTCAAACACTAAACCAGTGAAACTGTGCTAACCTTTTGTGCAGAGGTGAATTCACCTTCTGTTTATGTGTGTAATGCTAAGCAGACCCAGATCTAAGACTTTAGAAATGCTTTACAGAACAGAAGTACTGAAGCTCTACATCAGGAGGCTTCAACAAGCAAAACACAGGTATGTTTGCCTCAGTGTATATTTTAGGATAAGGAGAGCATTAGAAGCATTCAAATGTATCAGTGCAAGGTCTTCTGATCTGCAATAACACAAAGCACGCAGTGTGAAGTCTGGTTCAAGAGTCTGTTCAGTTACAGGTTTGAAGCAGACCTGTAGCATGTGAGCTGGGTTATGCGAATATGTTGTATGCCACCCAGCTTGCTATGAGCAAAGGAGGCAAGGGTGGCTGGGTTCTTTAAACAGTTAGATCTAACAAATGACACATTTGGAAGTCTTAGGAAAGAATGTGTGCTAGAGTGCACTAATACTGGCAAACAACAGAGGAGAAACGGATACGGCCAAAAGTTGGCAGATCTTCCCTTGGAATGTACAGGGGAAAAAAAAAAAAGAAGCTAAGAATAAAAAGTCTAGGTGTTATTCTTTCCACATGTGTTTATAGAAAAGGGATAGATTTCATGTTTCACCTTTTTCCAGTTTAATGTGATTTTTTTTCTTTCTTTTGGTTTGTTTTCTGCTACTTCTCTCACCATCCATTGTTCTATTACAGGTCATTCAGCCTTACATTTGATGGCTTTGTGACCTAGGCCTCTGCTTCCCATCTGCAAAATCAAAGGGTCATATTTAGTCCACTACTAAGCATTCACATTTATCCTGCATGCTACGCATAGATAACAAGCATCCACAGTCTGCTTCTTCAAAAACATGAAAGCCAAACAAATGCCTGGAAGGACAGGAAACATCTTAAATGAGAATGGCTGGCAGGTTTCAAATCTCCTCATCATAAAAATAAGAACGGAATAGGGAGTTTATTTATTCTGCAAATGCTCTAGAAGAGGGAAAGAAGAAACAATGGTTAAAGGCATCGGTTCATTATAACAGGACTTCCTGAAGACAAATCTAAATCATCTCTCATATGACATAAAGTCTTGTAAGCTCTTCTTTATAGACCTCTCTTTCTATCATTTCCATATAGGAAACTACCACTGGCCAATGGGTACATCAGAGGGATATCACAAAGTTGAATCTGGAGTTCAGAGGAGCTAAGCTCTTTCCAAGGGTACAGTGTCTCACTCTTTCCTCAGCCTGTGGATGAATGTGTCCCAAGCTGCATCTTTGGATTCAACCCAGTAACTCTGGGCAGGGCTGTGATTAAGCCACCGCAACCTGTATTCACCCTGGATTGTGCTTTACACGTGCACCCACTGTTGCACTCAAGCTAATAGATAATGTAGACCAAATACCAACACCGTTCCATAGGTTGCCTAGCTGAACTGTATCTCCTTACCATATACAATTTTACTATTTTACTATATTTACTATTTTACATAGCCCCATTGAACCACACAGGTTTACATAGGAAGACCAGTTGCCTTCATCACCATGGCTAAGCACTGACAACTGACAATTTCTCAGATAGGAACTTTAGATATTCCCAGAAATATAAAACATAATTTATTATTTTTTCTTCACAACAGGTGAAAGGGACGCAGCACTGAATCGCTTCAGTATTTCAGATGTTAGATGAAAGTGGCATCCATCTACTGGTACTCATAGCTGCGGCACACTTTTCTTTAAATGTAAAAGGTAAATATTATTTTGTGGATAAATGTTTTGTCAATTATTCTGTAAATAAAAATTGTTATAATTGGTCTTCTTGGCTGCTGGATAGAGAAGTGACGGTAAATCTGCAGCAGCATCTCTGTCTTGCCAGATGTATCAGCACTGCAAAAACTGAGAGGCCTGGTGCAGATCCTGGGGGTTTGGCCAAGCTTCAGAGAGTCATGTGTCTGTGCAGCATCTTAGCTGAAAGGAGCTCACTAAGGTTCCCTTAATTGCCACTGCAGCCCATGGTTGTGTAGAACTCTCCAACTGTTTTTAGGCTTTAAGCATTTGCATTCATTTAAAACTTTCTGTTCTTTCAGAAAGTTTTAAAACTTTCCTGTACTTTCAAACTCCATTTTTTTTAAATCAAATTTCTAGCTAAGGGCAAGCCTCAGCTCTGGGGGCAGAGCAAAAAAAGACCAGATCGAAATGAATGACTGAATGCTAGATTTACAGTAGAACACTTACAAAAACCCACAAAGGAAATCCATTTATTTACTAGCAAAGTTGATCAATTGAAAATTACTAAATGTGGTATTCAAAACTGCCTGTCCAACACGAATTGAAACCCCATTTTTATATGCATTACATTCACTTATTTTTTCTCCCTCTGGATTTTTGCTTCACTCATGAATGAAATTATTAAAAATAGATTTACACTAGAAAAATGATTTTGGTGCTCAATCCTGCCTGCATTCTACCAGAGAAGTCTCTACTGTGGTTTTAGAGAAAGGAAATGTAAGATAATTTAAATTGAATCTTAAAAAGTATTAACCTATTTTCAGGTAGAACTTGCATTTGAACATCAAGGTGCTTTACAAAACAAATGTGCTTTACAAAACTGACACCATTTTGTAGACTATTAGCAATGATGTGTTGTTTTGTTTCTTGTTCTGTATTATTACCAGTGCTCAAGCTGCTTCAGCAGGAAGCCTCAAAATGTGGGATTGCCTCCAGAGCATCACCTAACTCCAAACCTGTAGGCCTGTTGTGTACAGCCTTCAGCTGAGGGCAATGAGGTTTTTGTCTTTATGAGGACTGCAGAACCTGCTCACATGTGAGTTGCAGAATTAAGTGCAATGGGTTTAGGGAAGGATGGAGTTCCAGCTCGAACTGTGAATTTCCTGACTTCTGATCGAAACCAGATGCTTGGTACTGTTATAGCACAGAGTTTTATGGGTGAATACAGCAATATTTTATTTCATAAATGTGTGCTTTACAACAAATCTAATGGGAATTGTAAAGTAGTACCTGACAATATCAATGTTTAAATGTCCCAGCATAGCATATTAAAACAATAGCAATTCTTTGCTCATGACACAGCTGAGGCACAAATCCATATGCTGATACCCTCTGCAAAACGTGTCAGATGGAGGAGAGAAACACGGTCTCTCAGGACAATATTTCAAGGCCAAACGCAGTCTCCTATGGGATATCTTTACAGATCAATTTCTTAGGACTACGAAAAATGAATGTAAACATTCTTGCAAAAGTCTGTCCGCATTTATGGCTTTGCATTATGTATCACCTCTGTCCATTTAAGGCAGAAAGAAATGCCACAGTGTGTCATATGGACTGGATGCTGCCGCTGTGTGTCAATGGGATTTCAAAGAAAATCCTGTCCAGTTCTTTCCAAGAAACATTCCATGTCCTTCTCCAAGGGGAAAATCCCACATGAAGCACTTTTACCCCCTTCTCCCTTACCCCTTCCCCTTTTCTGCCCACCTCTCCTTTTGCTCCCTCTGCTTTCATTGATGTTTCCCCAAAGCTGGTAAGAACACAGGTGTGAGAAGGCAGGTTTCACGCCCGTAAGTGGGATGCCATGTAGGCAGCAAATTTAACACGCACAGTGTTTACTCATGTGGACTCTCTGGTGTCTTGTAGCAGAGCTGAGCACAGGCTACAACCTTCCGCATAAAGCAACACTGTTTTTGCTCCCTCACTCCTCTCCCTAGCTGCCTATTTTAAGGAGAAAAAAAAATAAAAATTAAGATCATCATATATTTGAGCTCTCCATCTCTGGCACAGCTACTCAAAACTGACCCAGAGGTACAAAAGCAAGAGATGGCGAGAGCTGACACAAACCATCCGACACCAATTTTCTTCAGAACAGGCCACCACTATGAAGTGTCTTCATTTCAGAGTTACAGCAGTCACAGTTCTGCAGGTTTTCACCTGTAAAGCTCAATTCCTAAACTGGGCGTTATGCTTTTGTCTCACTTCACAGCTGATATGGCTGAAGTGGAGAGTGCTGGAACGGGTTAGTGCCTACAACCTGCCTCCTGGTTTCTGTGCCAGAAGGTCCACCCTTCTACAGGGAGTGAAAACGAAGGCATTATGGGGATGAAAGTCTGCATCATCCTGGGCAAGGTCCATCACTGTAAGCTTTTAATCTATGGGGAAAAAAAAAAAAAAGTCCTACTACATTAGATCTATTTGGTGTTTGCGAAGACATATGGAGTGAGAATATTGGAAACCACATGCCCGCATTTATCTGAAGGTTGGGGATTACCTTCCTGACGGGTGAGAAAGAAGTTGTCTCAAATCTCATTCAAATGTTTCCTTTGTTTCGGTAAATCTTGGAAGAGAGACAAATTATAGCAAATAAATAATTTTGACATGAAAAACAGTCCAAAAGAGCCCGCAATGAAACCACAAATTCCCTTCAGCTAGGCATGGAGATTAAGTGTGGCTCTCTTGCAAATGATCCGCATGTTGAAATTCCAAAGGTTGGTCTTGCTCTCTTTTTCTCTTTTTAATTGGAAAAAAAATCTCTCCTCGAAGTGGGTTAAAGCAACCCTTTAAAATCATTTCAAACATACGCAGATGTCAGCTTGTTGAAGGTCTTGCTACGAAGTGTCAAGTCGCAGGTGGTAGTAAGAGCAGACCTCAAGGAGGGCATCCTCATGTGCTCGCAAACTCTCTGACTTTTACTGTAACAGACATGGCCTAAGGGACTTCATGCACCAATGCAGTCCAGCAACTTTCTCTTCTGGTCCCAATTTCACCATGTAACTGCTCTTTGATGTTGGACGATGTGGTAAATGCCCTAGCTGTTACGGAGAATTATCCACACGTGGTAATAATGAAAATAAAATGTACAGTGTTGTTGCAGGATGCAGCACTAGCAACTAGCTAGAAAATAGCGTTTCATTTTTTGTTTACTTGACCTCCGCTGATGATGGCAGGCATGTCCTTGGTGGGGAAAAAATCGTATCACTGAAATAGCTATGACAATTACCAAACTAAATGACCATTTGCACCAGCTCATTAGTCCTGCTGAATGTTCTAATGTTAAGCGTTAATATATTTCAGCGAGAATCAGCCGTCCACATATTTTTAATAGTATATACGCTGTAACATCACTGCTCTCAACACTAGAAGGTGACAACAGACTGAGAAAGATAGAAAGCTGCTGTTATTTCATCATCCTCTCCTTTCACAGTGAAGGTCCCATCCCTTTACATGGTACCTTTCGAATTGGAGAGCAGAATTTTGCCTCTTGTCTTGCTGTGGGTTTATTTAAAGCAGATGTAGACACAAAGGGCACTGGTGACGGGCTTTCTGATCACAACAGCAGCACGAGAGCAACTCTGTGTCATTACTTTACTTGTGTTTTCTAGTTCTTCATCATCGTCTCTTAGGATGTGCTGGGGAAAGTAAACCGAAACCAACCCTAAAGTTCCTGTGTAAGCAAAATAGGATGTTAGGTTAAACAGTCTACTAGGACTGACTGAAAGCTCTGCATTAGCGGGCATGCTGCTTGTCGAATGGGTTGGAAATGGTGCGAGGAGGAATCTGCAAAGCACATCGGTACTTCTGTGAGCTCTGTGCAGGCCTCGGGAGGGAGGGAGGGAGCCTCTCTCTTTTATTATCTGATGAACATCAGTCCCTTTGGTCAGACTGCTAGGCGCCTCCTGGAGCTTAACCTCAGATTAACATCTGCTTCATTTCAGTGTCTGTCTGATAGCGATATCAATAAACATCATCATCTTACAGTAAAAACTGATAATTAAATCTGTGCCTGCTGACTTGTTATCTGTTGTGCCCAGGGGGATAATTGCAGATAGAAAAGTTTTAATAGAAATATTTTATATTTCACTGAATAATGAGTATGAAGCTCTTGTAAGCATGATTAGGGATTAGCCACGTATAATATGTGTCTATAGATCACTGAAGCGCAGAGGGAGACAGGCTGAGTGTCCTCATGTCGGTTTAGACCTTCTGTCAGTGGGTGCACCCTGTTGGATTGGGCAGATTTAGACCCTTTGCACCAGGATGGTACCGGCTGGCCTGGCCCCTGCCTCCCTGCTGCTCTGCAAGGTCTGTGGCTACTGCAAAGGAGAGGTTGGAGGGAAATCCCAGGTCAGTACGGAGTCACGTTGCGTGTGTGCCTGTAACTAAGAGCTCTTGCATGGTTTAGTAGGCAAATCCACCGTCAGGCTTTAGTTGGACAGAACCGCTTTTGAGCTACAAAAATACATTTTTTATGACTTCCCTCTAGACTGCCCAATGGTGTCTGGTAAACAGTCTTTTGAGCTGCTGGGATTGCACCTCCCGACAGTGATGAGGAGCAAGAAACCTCCTGAAGGAAAGCACTAGGCAAAAAATGCTTTGAGCGAGGCACTTTCTAGTATTACATGTGAGGCCCTGCTAGCAACCACACCTGCCTCAGCAGGGAGCCTTCGGCAGCTCACCTCGAGCTGGCAGAAATGGCAGTCCTGCCCTCCACATGGTAGTGGCTGAGCACTGTGCTGAAATCGAATGGTGTCGGCCACCATTCTTTGCTCTCACCTGCTTCTGCAGTCCATACAATGCTGAGCATAGAAGACCACAAGCCTTGGAAAGGTTTATGTAGGCATTTAATTTAGTGCACTGCCAGAAGTTTCTTGGATGGTGCTGCAGGCTTGAGTTGAGGGCTTTGGGTTGGTTTGTTGGGAAGACAGAAGGGGGAAAAGAGAGATAAAGAAAAAAAATCATGTATTTAATTTTGCTTTTTAAGCAGCCAGACTACATTTGTGCTTTCAGAAAATGTCACTGTCAGAAAATATAAATGCAAAGGGTGAACCAGAACAAGAGTACAATGATGTAGCTCTGCCATAAGCTAGAGAAAATGAGGCTTCTTTTTTTAAATTTTATATTAAATTCTGTCCTGCTGGTTTGGGAGAAAGACACAGTAGGGATGTTAAACTGGTTTGCATAAGCACTGATTCTTAAATAAGTGTAAGAAAAGGTTAAAATGATTTGATCATGTGCATGTTCATCTTCTTCAGTCTACCTGTTCCAGAGGAGTTTGTGCAACTCAACTGATGTCATCAGTTTTGGAGAGGGCCTGAGGGAAATTATCAGTCCTTGTGCAACTTGGGCACCATGTCACTGAACCTGCTTGAGAGTTGGGACTCGCCTCTGGCATGGTGCGTGAGGGGCATTTGGGGTGCTGCTTCCAAGTAAAGTACCTCTGGGTTTGGGATCTACTCTGCAGCCCAGGTTGAGCTGGTGCTGTAACTCAAAATGTCCCTGAAATCTGTCAGGCTTTAATCTGAAGGCCTGAATTTAGTGCAGTCCGAGTTGTTTATGATTGAGGATATTTCAATGTCTTTGCTAGACATTCCTAAATGATTACGCTACAGTTAAAGTTTATTTAGGTTTAATTAGAAATCCTAAACACTACTTCCCCGCCCAATACCCCACAGTTCTGCACTACCACCGACTCTCATGAGATTAAAGCAGATGTGGGTGCAATGGGGCAGCGATCTAATGTGAGACACCCACAAAAGACAGATCTGAGGACTCATATTGAAGGAACCTTTAGAGATCTGAGACAAGTGCTTCCTACCTTAGCTAATCGCTATCATTAAAACACATGAGTTTATTGTGGATTGATATATACCACATGAAAACCTGATTGGTGGTTAAAATCAAAGGTAATTGGGCATTTGATCTTAATGGGCTATCATTTCAGTTATTTAAATAATTTCTACCTTTAAAAAGAGAATTGTTTGTAGCTCTGAATGTATTCAACACAGAGAGTCATCCAGAGATCAATAACGTGTACTGACATTTTGCATAATGCTTCAGAATGAGGCCCAGCCGGCAGTGAAATGGGGGTGTGAGGAGAGATAATAGGGCACATTAGTCAAAGTCTTCATTGACAGGACAAATCTCCTTTGCTGAGGTTTAGGCTAAAAGCTTTTGCTTCACTTTTCCCATGTGGATAGTCCCGGTGGTTCAGCCACTTGCATTAACCCATTTAGCTGCCCAAACAGGTCTGTTTGTTGAGAGAAGGGAGAAAACCTCACTCTTTCTCCTCTCCCCAGAGGAGAAGAGGGGACACTTGAGCTTTGTTTGGTTTAACCTGTTTATAATTGTATTTTGCATTAGGAAAAGAAACTTCATGTTTAGGGATAGGTAAGAGTGGCAAAGCTTTGGGGAGGCTGTGTGTGGTCTCAGAGGCCTGGATTTCAAGTCGTGCTTCGCTGATAATTCGGTGGTCTTCAGTGATGCACAGAACTGTTCGGAGGCAACCAGGGAGTCGTCCACCACAGTGCTTGGAGCTTGTGTGGACACTCTGCTCTTTCAGCTCTTGGAGAAGAGCTTCTGCACCTGTAACTGGGAATAAAGATGTGGGGGGGATGCTGCACGAATCACAACCCCATCCCTCCCTACTTGCTGAGTCTGAGGCTCAAACAAGGCCTTGTCCTCCCTCTGGGGCCACGTTGTGTGGGCTTGTGATGCCGTGCCATGGCCTTCTCCCTGCTCCAGGGCCCGATCGGCCCTGTGAGGGTATTTAGCAGTTCCTGCAAGCTGCTGTCCAGGTTTGCCCAGCACGCAAGGGCTGAAGGCAGCTGGCCAATGCAAGGTCATGCCACCCATCTTCTCCTCACATGGGGTCCTGGTAATGCAGCAGGCAAAGAGCTGGCTGGTGCGATGGGGCAGGAGAAACCCTAGCAGCTTGGATTAATTGGGTAATTTGTGCATGTTGCTTTGAACATATAAAGAGCCATAAAATGCCAATTAATGTTATGAGGTGCCTAACAGACCTTTTCAATTTACTGTTGCTGTTTTCTTTCGTGTGCATTTGTAAAGAGCTTCTGGCAAAAGGGACTGTTATTGTTAACATTCAGAAAGGAAAATTTTGGGTTACATGTCCAGCACTGTCTTGGAAAAATTATATCTGATAACTTGCCTTATTAAAGTGAGACCAAATTAATGGAGCAGGGCTTACATTAATGGAGCAGAGCCAGCTCTCAGCCTTTGCTCTCCAAGCCCTTTCGAAATTTCTAGAAGTGTATAGATCCCCCAGAAACCTTTCTACTTCCCTAAGTGTATTTCAGTTACATTTCTTAAAGGGATGGTAGCTCAGTGTGCAATATTATTGGCCTATATTTTTATTTATAGAGAAAACGCTTCCATCCGAACCCTTAAGTGCTTTACTGATGTTAATGAATCCTGGCTGGAGAGAAACATTATTTGTATTTATGAATAGGGCACCTGAGGCAGAGAGAGAGAGTGAGCTGTTTTGTGGAGTTAATGCATTAGGTCTGTTGCGTATCCCCCAACAGGAGCCAGCAGGCTGCCGCGAGGAGGCCTCACCCGGCGCCGCCGACGCCTCTCCCTGGGCCTCACACAAGGCTGCAGCCTCTAGGCGGTGGGGCCCCACGGGCTCCCTGGCCAGCTCGTGTGGGTGAAGGGAAGGAGCTGCAGTCGGGCCCCGCATGCAGCACCTCGCCCACGCTTTTCCTCTCCCCCGTGGCAAGGTTTGGTTCTCCTGCCACGCCAGCCTCCGGCCTGCGTAGTGTGCTCGCCTTCGTGGCGGCATGGACAGCATTTGATTCCGCGAGGGGCAGCAGCACCCTCTTGGGTCGCATCAGCTTTAACCCTGCTCTCTCCCAGTACACAGTGCTCTCACACCTAAAATACAGATGACAAGCTCTTTTAGTTATCTAGCTTCTCTGCAGATTTCCTGGTGCGTTTTCGTTGCTTTCTGGTTGGGCTGCAGCTTCCACAAACAGGCACGGTGGACAAAAAGTCACTCCTGATACCAGGAGTGGTGCCTAAACTGGGAGCCCCCTGAGGCCTCCTGCTTGACTTGGCCAAGTTTGCTGCCATCTCTCAGCGAGACAGGCACACATCCACACTGCTGGCAGCCTTTGGTTGCCAGAAAAAAGTGCAGAGGAGAGAGAGGAGCTGTGGCAGCCCCAGCCCAGGCCCTGTGTGGATCAACAGGGCTGAACCACTCTGGGCCCTGTGAGCCAGAGAGCGTGTGTGTAGTCAGGCACTTGTTCAGCGGCAACGTCCTGAAGACGAGTGTGCTCTCCAAGCCTTTTTTTTTTTTTTTTTTCCTTTCTTCTTCTTCTTGAAGGGTATCTGAGGGAGCTGGGGCGTGTGTCTGATGTTGGAGACGTGTCAGGATCACAGCCAGTGAGTGACTGTTCAGCAAGGCAACGGCACAGGTTCTCTTCCAACAGGGGCTTTCAGTGAGGTGGTGCATCAGAAGGCAATACATCTTTATATCACTGTTACTGAGGAAGTATCTATTTCTTTTCTAGGTCCTGTCTCTGGTTTCTGGATTACCACTGCAACTTTTGCATCTGAAGCTTAGCCTGAGTGCCAGAAAGACTGCTCAGAGGCAGCAGAAGGATCACTACAAAGGTGGAGACCTCTCAGGTGAGTTTACTGATGGCTTTATGCTACAAACTGTTTCCTCTCTTGTTTTCTTCTACATTTTTTGCAAGTGATAAACATGTCTGTTATTGACACCTAGCAAGTCAAAATGCACAAATTCAGGTTGCAAAACTAGGTGATGGACTTCTGTGAAGCTGCATAATAAGGTACTATTAAAAACCTCAGCCTGAAGTGCTGCCAGACAGTGTCATTAAACAAAGATCTGTGAACTAATTCATGTAACTTAAAAAGAGTGTTTCTCCTAAAGCTCATATTAAACTTTTTGGGAAGAACTATGAGAATTTGGCAATTTGATGCATCTTTGAGAATGCGCGTAGCAACAGCTTTGATATGCTTGGGAATTTGTGCTGATTTTTTTTTTTTTTTTTATGAAAAAGAGGTATCTACAGCAATTTTTTTTAGTTTTGTTTTCGTACAAAATTCCCAGTGTGCCAGAAGGTACTGGAAAGGTGTGAAAACCAAGTAAGGATCTGCACAAGTTCTTCTTCATCTCCAGTAGTAAATACTCTCCCCAAACTATCAATTGTGAAAGAATTTCTTGAAATGTGCACAAGAGGAATAGGGAATAGAGCAATTGTTTGAATGTGACAGATATAAAGGTGAGGAGAGAAAGAGCTTATTTAATTTCCACACTGAAATATGTGACTTGAGAAAAGAAATGAGGATTTAGGGGGCTTAGTTTAGAAAGAAGTTATTTTTCTTACAATAAAATTTGATTATTCATATTCAAAAAAAAATAAAAAGTGTTTGCCGCAGTCATTTCTTAATCTTACAAACTAGTAGGAAATAATTTGGGTAACGTGAAAACAGATAATACAGACTATATAAACTGGCCTATCCACGAGCTATATGCACTCACCTTTGAAAACCTTGTCAAGAGATTTTGGAAGGTATCGACGGCATCTATAAACCACAAGAGGTGGTGTGGCAGTTGGGGCTGTGTGTGGCGCTGCCCTGAGTGGTGGCCAAAGGCTTTGGTGAGAAAGCAGGACCCTGCTGAGCCTGAACCTGGATCATCTGCCCATGGGCAGTCTGGAGCAAACTGCAGCTCTGATAAAGCTGTCTAACGCTCGCTGTTTAGTTCGCCTAGGTATTCGGTGTCTCTTAAGACTTCAGTGTGTGTTTCTTGCAGAGAGACCAGGAGATTGGACTCTAAACTCTGTTGGAGAGATGCTAGGTGGTTTTCATTTTACATAGGTTAAATTAGGATATACCAGTTGTTCTTCAGACTTCTATTCAAAAGTAAGTACATTTAAAGGAAAAAAAATGTAGCATTTAAATAAAGGAGAGCAACGAGCATATGTCCAGGGGCAGTGGCACCTCAGATAAGTGCAAAGGCAAGTCTAGCAGAGTGCTAGCATGGATAGCTGGTTTCTTCATGTGTTAGTTTTGCCCAATGCTTGATATTATCAGGAATCCAGGAGATGTTTAACCTGAGCCAGTAGAATAAAAGATATATTGGAATATAATGCTGATAGGTGTTCGGGATCTCGTATCCCCAAGTATATTGGGAAACAGTGACATCAATCAGCACATAACAGTAAACACAGATCTATTTGCCATGTTCCAATAGCATATATATTCAGTAATAACATATATGTCAGGACAGCTGGGTTAATCTTTTCACCTGGATTTATGAACCTGTTAACAAGCCTTCCTACTCTCTTTGAAGGAGGTTGGTAAAAACACCATAATTTAATCGTACAGATTTTGGCTTTAGCACTATCAATGAGAGGCTTTGTGGCTGGCTGAGGGTGTACAGCCGTGTCCTTGAAAGTGGGTATTGCAAAAATATGTATGCCATGAATTAAAAATTGAGTGAGTTCAGGCAGCTAGTTTGTCTGCTCTCTGGTAACAAACTCTATAGGGACAAATATTTGTTAAGAGTTAAAGTCAAACTCTGACGCAAAAGTACTCAGCAAAACAGAAACATATATTTGCTACATAACTATTTTTGCTCTCCCAGCCAACGGCTGGAACCAGTCACAAGCATGATCCATCATAGCTGAGTAAGTCTCAGTCTGGAAGATAAGTATTTGTTTACAAACAGACTTGGTAGATAATTATACATGTACTTCTTGAAATAATTGGTAAATTAAACATTTGTGTGGATGTTTGCAGGATGGTGCTTACAACTACAGTTTAAAGAGCAAAATAATTCTTTCTGGAATGGTAGAACAAGAAATACGTTTGAGGAAATTGCAATTGGTCTCAGATATCCTGCAAATTAAAAGAGACTGGATGCATCCATCACTGGATGCATTACTCGTTGAGAATGAGTTGTTCCAGCTCCAGGTGTGGATGGAAGACTGAATTTAAACTGATGGAAAATTACACAGAGCCATAACTGTGAGGTTTAAAATTCAAGTAGGTGAAAGCTCAGAAAATGAAAAAAAAAGTTATTTCCACATGGCTGAATTGAGATAACAGCCCAGAATGAGTTCACTTTGACACAGCCTTGGTCTGAGCAGGTAATTGCTTGGAGGGAGTGAAAAAGCCAAATCTTCAGAGTGCACAGGAAGAAGGAGGAGACAAAAGGATAAAGTTAGCAGCACGGTTTCAGACTTGAGCAAACATTTTGGAGTTCAGGGAGCTGAGTTGTGGTGGAAGCTTTGGGCAAGGCCTCTTCTGCCTGATTTTTCATTAGTTTTCCATTTCCAGGAATTTAAAGACAGCAGTCAGGAAATGGGACGTTAGCTAACATCTATAACCAAAGCTTGTGAGTTTTTGTCGTTGTTTTGTTTTTGTCGAAGTTAGTGAGCTTTAAAAGTACACTTCGAAGAAGATTTTACTAACTTGTGTGTTTTCCACCTGGATCCTGAAATCAGACTGGCAGGGAGAGATGATATCTGCAGCAGTAAAGCAAGAAACAGTACCTGCTCTTGCCCATGTGGAACACACATCCCAGAAAATAAGTCGATTCAGGGCTCAGATTTTTATACTTATTTACAATGTCTTTTTCATAGGAAAGGGACATTATTAATCTTCATTGCTTTCCAGGAAAAAGGAAGTTTGCTGAGTGATGGTTCACTGCAAATAGTTTGAACAGCTGTACAGACTGCTCCTTCTCTTACCTTCCTTTAGGGTATGATTTCTTCCTTCATCTCTTTCTAAGTCTCCAACCCTATAATGTTCTTTGCTGAAACTGTGCCACCTCTTCTACACTGATCACTCTCTATTACAACTTGATGCCTCCCTGCCATTTTTACCTGCACTAAAAACGTCAATTAAATTCCTTCCTCTGCTAATGAGTCCGTATGCAAAGCTATTTATAGGTGTAAGCCTTTCCTTGAGTACCTTTGCCTCACGTTCTTTTCACTTAAACCCTTACAAAATGACAGAGCTCCTTCCTCCTCAAGCGTATGTTTCACCTACTTTTTATTCTCGCTTTCAAAAAGCTTGGATCCCTTCCTCTCCAGTTCGTCGCGTTGCTCACTGGGTGTGCTGTACTTTCTGTCTTTGTGAGATGACGTCACACTGCTCCAGCAAGCCGTATTTAGGAGAGATTTGTTGCAAACTAACCGTAGCCCCTGTGTTTATTTAAGTTGCTGTTGTGTTTGGTCTCCATCGAGTCAGAGCAAGTGGCTGCTTTACTGCTTCTCACTTACGTGCTTGTGTAAAACGTCGTTTTGAGTACGTGTTGTAAAACATTGCACGGTGAAGGTAATCCGTTTGGTTAGTTCTGAAACAAGAGACTCGTCTCCCTGGCCATAAGGAAGGCTCTCACACAGGCTGTGTGAGTGACTGCTATGGTCAGGCTGGATGCTCAGTGCGTGGTTTTGTACCCTAGTTAAGTGCCTGACAGGAAAGCTCACACTGACACTACAGCGTAACTCGGTTTACTGTGAAGTCTGGTGGTAATGCCATCAATTTTTGTCCAGCCGGCACTCACGGGTCTTCCATTTCTTGCACGTTAGAAGCTACCCTGCTGCAGGCAGCCGCTTATTGATAAGAGCTGTATAAACTCGTGTCCTGATGCGGTACGGAGCACCTGGATCGGCGCCACCCCTGGGGGCAGCTTTGGCACGGGGTGTGGGTCCCCTGCATGGACAAGGGGCTATTGGGAACCTTTCCTTGGAGCCAGGATGCAGCTGGAGGAAGGCAACCCCTCCACCTACTTGTCCATTTTGGGGCAGGGGAGGGAGGGATGATGCTGTAGGTTTGTGAATCACTCACATGTCCGGCTGGTCCAGCAGAGGGTGCTTTGACACAGAGGAGCAGCGGCCTCACGCGTGCGGTTCCTGGCACCCAGGTGCGAGTGCTCCGGCATCAGAAAACAGCAGTCTGACCAGAATTCACTTACAGCAGTTAGGAAGTAAGCACGGTGATGGGTTTATTAGATCAAATTTGTGGTGCAGGAGGCTTTTGGCATTTCTCGTTTGTGCCTGGACGAGGCATCTCAAGGCAGCAGATGCAGAATTGTTATGTCTGATAACAAAACGTTCCCCCTTTGCCTCTCCATCTTCCCAATCATAGGATGTTTCAGTAAGTGCTAAAAAATATGCTCACACTGAAGGATAGCGCCAGGGATACGATCTTGGAGGAATTATTAATCTAAAACCTCAAAAGGTTTTAGAATTGAATTTACAAGACACCTGGAACTGACCCTCTGTAACACAAAATAAGCTTTATTTATTACTTTGAAATGTCTGGTTTGATTTTTAAACTAGTGGTCTGCATATAGAAAATTAAAGCTCTATGAAATGAAATCAGGTCACTTGTGCAAACAGGGCCTTGGTGATGAAGAGAAGCTTATGACCATGCTTTTGACTGCTCAAACTCCACTCCTTGCAGCCAGTCCCACTGTGTAAGCATGTTGCCTTTCCAGGTTTCATTTATACGTCCCAAAAACACGTGTCAGACTTGTAAATGTTAAAGTGCGCACTCTAGAACAATTCCTCGCTCCTCCTCTGCTCAGCCTGCCTCTGGGCAGAGCCGTGGGCAAGCTCTCCCCTGGTCATGACCAGGCTTTAGAAAATAGCCAATTTTTAAAAAAATAATAAAATAAATAAATAAAAGCCAAGCTGTTTTATTTCATGCAGAGGTAGATCTGAATCATGACCAAAAATATCTATTTTCAGATATTTCTAGCGTGATTGAAGGTTACGTACAGGCCATTTTAGAAGCAGAGTGGGAAATGATGGCTAATTTAAGATGGGTTCTGTGGCAGGGAGACACTAGTTATTGAAATCCAGATGGGACTCCCACTGGCTTTGCATGCCCCTGTGCAATGTGTGTTTTAATCTCCTGCTGCTCGCAAACCATTCATTTTCTATGATTTTTATATACTGCTGCATATACAACTGTAAGTATTCTAGGCAGACTCAGCTTAACATCCTAATTGTGCTAATATTTTTGTACTTATTGTTGTTTGAGTTACTTGTTTTTCCTTGCTATAAATGCTCTTTCATTTGAACTGGTTTGCAACCTGCATATTTCTTTGTTCTGCCTCCTCAGATATTGCCAAATAGCATTCAACAAGGGTAACAGCAAAGCATGCCATTCATGCCCCTCTGCAGACACTTGCACTGGTCCTTGCTTGGGAGGGAAGGATCCAGGATTGCTCCCTCCTTCAGAAGAAAAGAACTACTTAATCTTGCTAAAATTCCGTATATCATTTACATCATCGTTTTAAACATGCTGCAAAAAGAAAGGAATCACTTTCAGTGAAGCCACTGGGTCAGTCCCAGGACTCAGCATTAGCTCTGGGTAAGTCTCTTTTTCTGGGCAATTGCTCTCTTTCTTCTTCTTCTTCTTTTTTTTTTTAATTTTAATTTTTATTTTTATTGATCACTTACAGTCACATTAATTCTTGTTCTTGTTTACCACATTTTATGTTAGCGTAGTCATTTATTTTCTCAGTGACCTTAACTCCTGAATCAATTTAACTAAGTCTTGCGACAGGAGTTTTGTCTTCCTGTGCTGTAACTCAAATTAAAAGAAAATAGATCATTCACAGACAGCACAGGTATTGCAGCAGCTTGTTTCATTTTTCTCTTTGGCAGAACTGAAAAACTTACAAATTCATTAGCCTGGAATAGACAAGTGATGTACAAAAGGATTGGCAAACAGCACAATTTCACAGAGTCAAGGTCCCATAGCACTTCTGCAAACTAATTTCTCCCAAGAGCTTCTCCTTCTCAAACACATTTACATTTGTTTTTGTTTTTATTTTATTACATAAATAAATAAATAAATAAAGAATCCCCACACACACCTCCTGGGAACCCTGCTGGCAATTTCCCACTGCTTCAGAAGGAGGAGGGAAGAAAACTCATGCTCGCTCGAGGGCCAGTTTTGGGCAAGGCCTCCGGTGCCTCCTTGCACAGCTCTCCCCCATTCACTCCAGTCTGCACGCATCTTTCTTGATCCCAGGGACCAGGATCCCTCAGGATTAGCCCCATTTCCTAAGGGCTGCTCTGCCCATTGGGGCTGCTGGCTTGCTGCGTAGTTTCTTCAAAGACAGAGTTTCACAAGGCATTATTAACAGCAGTATGCAATGTTAATCTATGAAATATCAAGGAGTTTTGCTTGAATGTTAAAAACTTTTCAGAGGAAAAGTGTCTCTGGGCATTTAATCCCTAGGGGATGGGAAGAAACTGGCCTAGGAGTCTTTCTGCTCTCATGTACCTTTCTGAGTCTTCTCAGGGGGGTGCTGTCATCTTTCCCAATTTGCATTGGACGTGCGGTTCCCACTGACTCGCTGGCTGACCTGTGTTATTTATGCAGTATGAGCAAAAATTTTGTCAGCCGTGGCTTAGCAGCTGGCCCCAGCTGTAAGGGACTGGGTCTGTTGCTTTGATGCTGCTAGCAGGTTGTGCTGACTTGGTCATCTACAAGTTTACGTGAGCACCTCCTGATCTCCTACAGACTCCTCCAAATCGTGTGTACAACACAGGGAACAACTGGCAGGAAATCACGCTACCAAGGCAGAGAAGCTCCCAAGGCTGGCTCACTGTTGTTTGCACTGTGTAGGTGTTGAGGACTAACCCACAAGCACGGGCGACGTTTGGGACCTGACGTGTTGGTTTGTGCATCAGGTGGAAGAACAACCCCTGGGTTGACCCACCTGCCATACGTCCGATCTCCTCCTGGTCGGCTTGCCGGGGACAACGGACGGGAGGAGTGAGAAGGGAGCGAGGATGTAAAGGTACAGCAGGCGGGAGCACGGATGTGCATTCAAGGTGCACAGTCTTAGTTAGGGCTTGCAGAGAGACCTAAACCTGACGTGCCCATATACCACCCAAGGACGTTTCCACCGTGCTGTTGGCTCTGAGCTGGTACAAGTGTATCTCCTGTGCACTTTCTAACAGGGAGAGGTGCTGGCAGGAGGCTGTAGGAGGGCTTGCCACGGCCAGGGCCCTGCTGTGAGGCCCAGCTGCTCAGGAGCACTCTCTGGCACTCCTGCCGGCCCGCTCCGCCTGCCAGAAGCAGCGCTGGGTGTGAGCAGACAGGACAGGAGCTGGGCTGAGGTGTCACAGCCGGCAGGCAGGGCTTTCCTAGGGACGTGGGAAGCGCTGCTGCGCTTGATTCATGTCAGGCTTGGTAAAATAGGAGTTACTGATTGATCCGACAGACCTCCAGGCTAGCAGCTGAAGAGGAAGTGAGCAGAAGAGGCTTTCTTTCCTGCTACAGACCTTCCCTTTTACACACCCAGTGCATCTACGGGAGCAGGAACTCCAGCTGTGGTCATCTACAGAGGAAAAGCTGATCCAGCAAGCCACTGAGGGAGCTGCTCCGTTGCAAACTCTCTCTGCCCCACAGAGTGATGATTTTACCTATCCATCAGGAAGCAGGCAATTAAAGAAAAGGTCGGAACAGAAAAGTGGTGGTGGAAGGCGTGGGGCAGGCGGTGCTCAGCCAGCGTTTGCTCAGCTCCCTGTCCCTGAATCTGTCATGTTTAGTGCCGGTAACATTGTCCTGCTGAGTGAGGATTTGACAAGGAAAATCGGTTTAGTTAACACTTTTTCCAGCAGAATTTCTTAGAAGCCCAGTTAGCAAACTCAGGAGTTTTCCTCTCACTCCTGCAAGAGGGCAACGGGGCAGCTCTCACTTCGAAGGCCCACATTCCTTTCAGCAGGCTGTCCGCTCTCAGGTGCGTGTCCTACAGAGCACCCAAACCGCTGCTGAGATTTCTTTGGTATTTCACCACGTTACACAGGACAGCCCTACTGGGCAGACCCCTCGTGGTTTGGCTCGGGTTTGGGTCACATTTCTGCAGCAGCGCTGCAGCACCACCATGCGCCTCACACTTACCTCCAGGGGTAGTTGGGAAGCATCACGTAGGTTTTTACTTACAATAGCGCGTACTTGAAGCACGGTGCTCTTCCCACGGCCGCCTGCTCCACGCTGCTCCGCAGGCAGCGTAAGGAAGGAGTGCAGCATTGCACCGTATGGCATCCATTGCTTTTCCATTTTAGCTTCCGCAGCAAGATAAAACCAGCATTCCTTCCCTCTCAAAATGCCTGCTGTCCTCCTCTTTAGGGCTACATACCTGGGTGATTAAAGAAAGCCACAGAGACATTCACTTTCTTCTAGTGATTGTACCTGTATCTCTCTTACGTCCTCATTTGCAGTCACTGCCTAGCTCCCACCTGCTCTTAGCTCTTGTCTAGAGAGCAGGAATCTGGGGGTCTGGGAGGGTTTTCCCCTTATTAGCGTGTCTGAAAGGGTTGTCAAGCAGGTATTTTTCCTCTGGCAGCTCTGCAGCTTTTGGCAGCCAGGCACTCTCCCAGGTATTTTGTCCTCTTTCTCCCAGGCATTTTCTCTCCCATTTTACCCATTCCCTTGTTGAGCACTCAACTCAGGGACTGCAGCGTACCACGCTGCCCTGTGGAAACACGCTCCAAATTACACCTCATCCATGCCCTCCACACTGCAGGTTCATTGCAACATGGTGCTCCTGCTGGAAACTTGCTTCTTTTTTTTTTTTCCTCCTTCAAATTCTGTCCAGAAAACCTCAGTTAGGGTTATCTGATCGTGCCATTTGATCTCAGAATACAAGCTAAATGTCTCCAGTGAGCCCATGGGTCACATGTCCTGCATCAGCAAGGGTTGTTTATTTTGATTTCTGGGCTCAGAAAGGAAAACCAGTACTTATCACTGAGAATCTTGTGCAGGAAAAGGTCTCTTTCCCATGGCTTCTCCAAAAAAATATTTAGCATTTAATTTAGAGTTGTTTTTTTTTAAATTGTCTTTGTGTTTTAGAAGCTAGGCCTCGCAGAAACTGTTTAGGCATCTCAGCACCTCATCTCCTCCCAGACAGAAAGGAAGGAAGAAAAGGAACACAAGAGGAATCCTTTGCTTCCTCCCCACTGAGTATCTGCGTGCTTCCTTCCATCAGTGCTCACCTTCCACGAACACTCCTTTGCATACTTGCAAGCTCCTGCAGATGCAAACATGCGCAATCCCTTTCCAGAGCCCGAGGAAGTGGTGTTCCCTCTCTTCTGCGACCGTGATGAGACAGAATATGAAATGACAGCAGGGCAGGCAAATTACAAATCCTTTGATACCTGCTTCAGAGGTTTGTGCCCTGCTTTTCTTGGTCTATTCTTGCAGAACGGCCTGGGCAAGATATTCTTTTCCCCTGCAGTAGCAGCCCCAGCCCTCCTGGCTCCTCCAAAATAACCACCTTGGGAGAGCGTGGCTGCAGCACTGACATTCTTGCCTTCCAAGTTGTGATAGCAAAACCCTAGGCAGGTTTGGAATGGTGGTTGTTTTCCATTCTTTTATAAACAAATATCCTTTATTAAAAATTGATTTCTTTAAATCCTGATGCCTGAGGAGTGGGAAAAGGAGTTAGCACAAGAACAAAGCAAAGCTTCCATTAAAGTTCAAGCCCAGAAAGCTGAAAACACAGTAACTTGGGGTCTCGATTTGGGATGAAAGCTGTGATCTTTTTTTCTTTTCCTTAAATGTCAGATTACAGAAAGTTTTTAGGGAAAAAAAAAATCTTTTTTGTGGTTTCCAGGTCTAGCAGACAGAAGGAAGCTAAATAATCCCTCATGCAGTGAAGCTCCATGTCTGGAGAGAGGGAGCTTGTGTGGAGCAGCATCCACGGGTCAGCCAGGTGCAATCCAGACGTAGGCTCACAGGACACCGCAGAGCCCTCTCCCCCTTCTAAACGTGCAGACAGCAGCATCCCAAGTGCCTTCACCTCTCACGTCCCCTTTTTGGGAGGATTGGCAGCAACCGAGAAAGGCAGGTCAGCAAAAAGCCCGAAGGTGGGCTGAGCATCCATGGCCATTTTGTGCTGCAGAGCAGAGGCTGGCAATGCCAGCACGGTCTCCCACCATCCAGGAGCGATTCTTCGAGGCATCTCTTGTAAGTGTCTGCTGGGTGACCTCCACATGGAGCGAGGACAGCCGCCTTCAAGTGAAACCTGAGCGAGGTAATGAGCAGCAGGAGCTTTGCTAGAAGAGGAATTGTGCTTGGAGGATGAGATCACACAAGCCCAGTAATTATGTACTACCCTCTAATTAGGACATCAAGATGTGCATTTTGTGGCTTTGAAAACAAGTTTAAGAAGTGCTAAAGTAGTAGTTACTCCAAAGTTTAGGATTCATAAAGTGGCCCTGCTGGTGAAATATATATATATATGTATATATATATATGGAACAGTTTGTCTCTCATTTAACCATTTACATGACCGATGAAGAGACCAGCTTTAGTTAAAATACCAAAACATTTTCATTTGGGTCTTTCTATGTACTGGCTTTAGAAGTTTTCCTTGTTGGTAATAACTGTAACAATATCTGACTCACGCTGCAACTGAGGAAGATGCTTAAAGAAAGAACTGATGAGTCACTCGTTAATGAATGCTACTCCTTAAAGTTTTATAATTTAAGTTGACTTCATCATTTTAATTATTCCTCTCTCTACAGAGTTGTAATCGTTGTAAGGTATACATTGCTTAACAGTGTAAACAGTCTGCGTGAATTCAAGGAAGACTATTTGTACCGCTCTTGTGCAATTTATGAGTACTGCCACGGACGTGAATAGGTACAGGCGAGTGCGACTTGCAATAGCTCAGCCAAGCAGCAACGGGACTGGAAGTTTCACACTCGAAGCCCTTGTAAAGAGTTATGGAAGTCAGTGAATAATACCACTGTACAGTTTTGAACAAGTGAAGGCTTGTTCTGCATCTAAATGGAGAATGCCAACAAAAAGAGTAACAGATGATGAATTAAAGGGATAGCTAGCAGATATTTGAGCAGAACTTTGCAGGAAATGTTAAATAGATGAATGTTAAATGCATACTTCAAGCTCTGGAGGCCCATAAAACTACCACCACTGCCTTGCCCAGAAGGTGGCTGTCTTATGTAGGCAATTTCGGTAAAACCAAGAAAGTCTGAAAATTTCAATGTGTTTACTTCAGACAGATGGTGAGGACAGAGATAACTGGGTTTGGTTCTGATGTAAATGGGGCCATCGGTGTTGAGAGCTCATCAGTAACTGCACTTCAGCCCAGTGTTACCAGAAGGGGGGGAAAAAAAACCTAAAATCTATCTACAAACATACTGTGGCTAACAGCAGGATCACAACTGACCAGCTACAAGCACTAACACACATCTCACCGCGAAGATGGGCTATTTATATCCTACATCCAGAGTTTGGGAAATGAGCTGGTCTGATACATTGCAATGCTACACTCTCGGCTCTGTTGGCTTCTGCACGTGCTAAGTCTTTGCTAGTTATCCTGAGCACTTTCATTTCATTGATGTATTTGCAAAGGAAGGTCTACATAAGTGCAGTGCAGCTCTTAAAACTGCAGAGTCTGCCGTCCTGTAGCATTAAGCTTATCAGTAGGGCTGAAGGGCAGTTTACTTAAAACAATGGTCTGGACTTTTTCTTTTCAACCGATGTTATTGTTTCACTCATTCAAAAAGTAAGTGACACCTGCGTAAAAGCAAGTTGTTCATGTCTGGTGAGCACCCATCATGCTGCAGGCTGTGGGTTTTTCACTGCTGAGTTATTTTCAGCATATTCACAGAGCAGTGGCAAGTGCATGCTGCATGCTGGCTTGTACAAGGCCTTTTGAAGGTAGCATCCTGAAAAAAGTCGTGTTTTGTAAACTTACTTTATACTTTGGTTGCAATTTCACAGCTCTGCTTGCAACAAAAATTCAAAGTCTGCAATAGATACTTGCAAGCCGTGAACAGTAACTCTAAATGCCCGTTATATGTTCCCTTAAAAGCCTTCTGACTTTAAGAGCAAACTCAGGTGCTACCTTTTAGGAAAATAACTCCAAAAACTTTTGGACACCAAATATTCACCTGGAAACTTTGTAATTAATATATTTTGGTGTTTCTGTGCATAAATGCACACATACTTTTGATAGGTTTTATTGATCTCTACAGAATCTGAACAGTAAAGTTAGCTAGTGCCAAACCTTGCATGAGGCACTGCATGGGTTGGTTTTTCCAGGGTGTGACAGAGACTTTGGGTCGGATTTTTTTTTTCTTTTTTCTTGTTGTTGTCATTGTTATTTTCTCTTCAAAGCTCTGTTACCCGTAACTTTCTGTCTGCCAGGGATTGCTCTCTGATCTGGGCACTTGGAGCAGGGCAGGTGTTCCCAGCCTCTGTATGCAAATCCACACATCCCACCACAATTATATGCTGACTGCAATGATCCTGGCACGCTGCCACCTCTCATTTTAGGTATTCTTCTTCTGCTTGAAGGAACAGGTTCTGCCTGATTTAAGTCAGACAAGCCCAAGATCAAGCAGAGAATATATCGGCTCGAAGGTGTCCACTTGGAGAGAGAGATACCGCAACGGGAGCAGACATTCTGGAAGTTTGTTCTGTGAGTACAGTCATAATTACAAAAGTTTAGCTTGCACAGATTTCTGCCCTGCCCCACCAGATGTGTCACACACCTCCTGGATGGGTTTTCCTTATGCCTGCACGATGCTGGGACCAGCACAGCTCCTGCACCTGCGCTCTCTGGCTCCAGCTTGCATCATTGCCAGATGCGGGGTAAATGAGGGGATGTTTACCTGGGCCTTCAGCGATGTTAAGTCCTTCCAGCCTAAGTCTCAGTGGGCAGGAGGAGCTGTGGGATCAAGTCAGACGCAGCACAGGGTTACGTTCATCCCCATAAGAGATAACAGGCCTGAAGTGCTTTTATCTCCCTAGACCTGGCCTTGATTGCAAAATAGAAAAAGTGATCCCAAGTAAACAGTGCTCCCCCCAAAATCTGTGACCTTATGCATCTTACAGACAGATGCTCTGAATGTTCATCAGCCAACATGTGCTGTTTATCTTATGTAGATAAAGCCACGTTGAAAGAAAAACTCAAGTGAGACAGCAGAAGAGGTGAACAGCAAAACCTTTGTTAAGCTGTATTTAGCTATCTGTCTAAGGAGCACTTGGGAGAAAGGGTTTAAATGCCTTCAGCAGTTTCTGTGCCACCATCAGGGTGTAAATTGCATTGTACAGCAATTGTACAACAGCATTGTACATCTCCCCAGCCACCCCAAACACAGGGCTGAACCAAACCTAGGATTCCCGGTACTTTTTGTAAAATCCCAGAGGAGAAAAATACCGACTTCTGCCCCCCACCCCGCAAATCCTTTATCTGGGACCTTCAAAGCGTTTTTAGCAGTAATAAATTACTCTATATGACATACTCCAAAATCAATATTTTCTATTAGTTTCCTTTATTTCCTTTACCCACTACCATTTTGAAGGCTAGATGAGTTAGATGTAAGATATAGAAGAAGCCACATGGCTTGTTTTTAACAGGTGCAGCTAAATCAGCTAAATTTCTGTATCATTTGACACTGGAGCTCATGCAGTAAAGCATTGGTGTTTCATCATCTTTTTTTTTTTTTTTTTAGGGAAATGCAGTATCTCTGTGAATGGTGAATTATTATAACAGCGTGATCTGAACAGGCAACACCACGCTCTGCATCTTCGCTCTTACCAGAGGCTCCAAATGGCTTTATCCAGGTAGGACACAGGGAACCCGAGTGCAATTTTCTTCATCATCTGCCCCTTGGCTTGGTGGAGGTGCGGGCAGTGCTGGGTGCCGTGGCTGAGGCTGTGTGGCAGGAAGGATTTAAGCAATGATTTCTTCATCTCGCAGCCCCACGTGTGCCCATCATGGGCTCCCCCCATGCTTTTGCCCTCCTGCCTCCACCTCCAGCTCGCAGTGCCTTTGCTCAGGAGCCTGCGGTGGGGATGGGGGCGTTTCGGCAGGGATCTGCTCTTCCCAGGCGCCGGGGAGAACATCCATGGGCAGCGGGAAGGGACCACGAGGGCCGGGAACGGCGATGGGTCTGGTAACATGCCTGGGTAAAAGTGATGCTCACACAGTAAGGGACACGTGAGGGCTCGGATTTTGTTTCTTACGGGAAATGCAGAGATTAGGATTTCCAAAGTGTAAGTGTAAATAAACAGGACATTCAAGCACTGACTGAGCTACGCTCAGATCATACAGAGTCACGCACACACACAAACACAAAGAAAAAGCAGATAATGCTTCTGCTTGGCACGTGAAAATATGAACTGGGCAGAGGTTTGCTGGGAAGCGACAGGCAGAGTAGCCACGTTGTAGTCCCATAGCCAGGGAACGGCTCCTCTTCCTCAACAGCTGGACTTGATGGCAGCATGGAGATCTGAGTGGGTGTTACGGATTAATAAAACACAGAGAGGTATTTTGTTTTGAACCAAAAGTTAAAATTTTATTTGGAATATCAATATACCAAAAAAAATAAAAATAAAAACTTCCTTTTATGTAGTGAAATAGCCATTTGAAAATGGTAAAATAAAGATATTTCTCATACTATTCTCTCCTAGCTATTGTACATGTATTTTTTTTTTTATTTTATTTTTTTTTCTGAACAGAAATCTAGCTTGAGCTTTAAGGCTCCTTAAAGCCTAAAGCACGTAGTGGCTCTTTTGAGAAAGCAGATAAGTCAATCAAAGCTGTGTTTCTTCAGCAGACAGGCCTGTTTGAAGCTCTCCAGAGCCGGACAGATGTGAAACTTCTCAGGAAGCTGCTGTTTCAGGGGAATATTATTTTTTACCCATTGGGAAATACTCTCTAATCCCACTTCATGCAGCATTTTATCAAGCTTTATGATGCACTGGGGAGGCCCCTGGTCCCCCTTAGCTGTAGCGCTCTTGTGCAGAGCTGATCCTATTTGTGTTTAATTTAAGAAATCGTATTCTACTCTGTGGTGGTTGCTCTGCTAGAAAATAAAGCCTGCAACAAGGCACTGATCCTGCCCTTGCCCCTGTAAGCAAAAGGTTTCTGTGCCCGTGTATGGCTGCACTGACCACAGTGGAGCATTTGTGGTAGCAGGACAGGGAGTTGTCCTTTAGCTTGCTTTTAATAAAATAAATGGAATGGAAACTGTATTGAAGTAAAAGCGTGGAAACAGACCAACAATGAGTTGTAATTCTTCTCTTTTAGAGGACTCATGGATGTGAGGCTGGAAAATATGACTAAGGACTGACATCAGGGTCTGAGTGATGCCCCGAGTGATTCGTGTCACCATTAACCAAACTCAGGGGGATTTAGGTCTGGCATCGCCCCTGCCACTGGGCTGGGATGGGCCAAAGCAGAGCTCTCTGAAAACACTGGGCATCTCACCAACAACCTCATTTTCAGGAGGTATTCGGCCAGGTCCTGAGCTAACGTGGTATGGTCTGCAATCTGCTGAGCTGTCTTCCTTGACCAAAGCCATTTTTGTAACTCAGAGCGTATCTGCGATTATGATTTATATATAAATGCTTCTGTTATTCGTTCTGAAGCACAGCACAGCGTGCAAATACTGGAGATACGATTGCACTAATGTGTTATATCTGGCATGTGCTTACAAGGCTACTGTTTCACGGTCACAGTAATTGGTGCCTTATACTGCCTGATACCCAAAAACCTGATACCGATCCCTGAGGTGTCGTCATTCCCAACTAACCCATTCTCCCAAGCTTTTCCTTAAGGGAGAGAAAACCAACATGCGCTCAGGCCTCTGCTCCCCCGAACCAGCCACAGCTTTCAGGTCAGGAGCAAGGTCTCGTGCCGCAGGAGGGTCCCTCTGCCTCCAGCCTTCTCCCAGCACAGCCCTGCCTCCACTCAGCCCAGCCTCGCCGCAGGAGGAGTGGTCGGTGTCAGGGGCGAGCCTGGAAAAGCTTCCTCAAGGGTACCGAGCAGCTCTCCTCTGCGCTTTCCTGCAGCCTGCGCTCCCAAAGGAACGGACTTTATCCCTGCCACTCTGCTGGGCTTTTCTGAGTGATTCCTTCTGCACGCTCATGCCCTTATCTGGTGAGTAAAATGCTTTTATTCGTTTCCTGTGAAGTCTGGTGAGAGATGTCTTTGGGAAGCAGCCACTCGTGTTATCAGTGATCCCAGACACACATCACTTGTGACTCTGAGTCAAGGTTTGTCAGCATGAGGGCTTTCCTTCTCATCACGGGCACAGCTTGAGGAGGCTTCCGAATTACCCAACTTCGCGTTGTTTCCCTAACTAGTTGAAAATATTTTCCTTTAAATGTTCACTGCACAGAAGCAGTGCTCAGGAAGAACCAAATATTGCTCGTAACTGCCTAAGCACAAACCTGTACCAACTGCACTGTTTTTATTTCAGTGCACTGGATTAGTGTGTCAGAACACAAAACACAGACCCTGGCCCTGGCAGACTGACCTTATCATCGGTGTAACTTTCCTGACTTCAGCAGTGCACCCCTTAACAGCGTTTCCAGCATTTGTGCTCCTTGCCACTGGCCCCATAACGTTTGGTATGCCGTGTGAAGTTTGCATTTCCCAAGGTGTGTGTGAATGCAACACAACTGCAGCTTTTCTGAAAATCAATAGGAAAAAAAAAAAAAAAGAGTCCTGCCAGGGGACAGAAAGGTGTGAAAGTGTGACCTCCCCCCCCAAGGCTCAAGCCATGGGAAGTAAGGAGGACCCAATTAGCTGTGTTTAGGTTGGAACAGCTGGAATATTATGGAGGTGTCACTGCCTTAGGGTTGGCTGCCGTGCTGTTCAAGTACATGTGAGTGGGTTAGATGTGATGTCTAAATATCATGCATGCACTTTTTTAGGAAAAAAAAAAGGAAACCAGTATGTGTTGGCTTTGGTCTCCCTCAGCTTCCATAATGCCAGTTGCTACATCTGACTCCAGTGGAAAACACTGGAGGAAGAGCCCTATGGTATGGGACGGCAAGGGCACAGAGCTGTGGGTGCTGGGATGCCAGCTCCTGAGGCAAATGGCGGCGTGACACCCAATTTCTAGTGTGATGGGAGATGAACCCTGATTTGTCCCTTACGTGTCTGATCTTGCTGCCCCTTCCCTATATGTGTGCTCGCCTGCAGACTTGTCCTCCCCTTGGACTCCCACTGAATTCAGCACCAGCTTCCCCTGCACATCTGGAGCACATCTGTACTGCGTCTGGAGGGGGCCTGGTGGGCCGGTCCCTGCACTGGAGCCGCTGCCCAGGCAGTAAAGAAGGGACAGGGCCCTTGGCATGGCTGGGGACACCTCCAAGCCCCCCAGGAGGCTCGCAGGGAGGCGGGCAGGTCAGGAACAAACAGTAGAGAGGCACCCATGAGGGCTTTTGGAGAATGGGCTAACGGAGGGTGAAATGCCTGCTCCACTGAAGTCAGTGTCGGCATCTCCAGCGTTTCCATCAGGTATGCACAGAATGCTTTTTGTCTGCTTGTTTTTTTTTGTTTGGTTGGTTTTTGTTTGTTTGTTTTGTTTGTTTGTTTGTTTCTTATGCAATTAAGGAAAAGGGTGTATGAAACATGGTGGGTTGTTTGCGCACTCATGAGCAACCCACCCTGTTTTCTGCCTGCTCAACTTTGGCTGCAGCTCTTTACCTAGCTACGAGTTGCTTCGTACTTGTAAAGTTTATTGTTTTTTTAAGCTGTTAACTGCAAGCCTCCAGTTACCAGGGGATGTGTGCAGCTCTGTGCATGGCACAATGGGGCCTCTACCAACACTTCCCATCTAAAGGTAGGTGACTCTAATTTTGCCTTTTCCCACTGTTACTCAGTCTTCATAACCCGCTTCTTAGCCAGGGCAAAATTAAGCGTGAGGAAAAAGGCTTATTCAGCATTATAATTATCTACTCCCAAGCTGTAAAACAAAATGGTTTACACATTTAATTGGCGTTGTCTAATATTTCCATGTATACAGTAGTCCTATTAATGAATATCATAGCTTCATTACGGAATATCACATTTTGCTATTTGTTGTGTACCATAAAAATAACGTCAGCACATCAATAACTTAAATAACACAAATGTAAACTTATTTTCTGCTTGTCGTAATTATGATTTCAGCCTATGGAGGCTTGTTGATTTGTAAGACCATTCACATAACATGGAATGTAACTTTATTTGTTTTTCTTTTGTATATAATGAGACACCAAAAGCCCTTGTCATCTCTTAACAAGATACTAAAGCAGCTCTGTTTCATGAATGACAGCACAATTAAAGCTAAAAATCATAATTAAAAAAAAAAAAAACAAAACCCTTTGCACTGTACAATCTCAAATTAAAGCAAGGAAGATAATGACAATCTTTTGCATTAGCCAGGAAACGTGATTCTCTGCCACTGGGCTTTTTTTCTTGTTGACAATTCACAGAATGTGTATATGGGTGTAGTTATAGGTGTGTATATCCTACGCAGAACAGCAGTCCCTATTTTGTTGATCTAGTTCTTCTAATTGTTTAGTTAAGCTACCTAACTGATACAATTTAGAGTACTACATTAACACATTTAACATCAAGTTTACATACTTGCGTCTTTGAAATACTAGGAACTTTTACACATTTTATTTGGCTTCGTAAGGACTGGAATATCACAGATAATGCAATCTACTCGTCTTTGAGAGAATATGGCTGTTATCAACTAGCTCTCTAAGGTTCAGAGTGAAATACGTTTCTCCTTATTTCTGTAGCTGACTTCAGAGAAGAAAAGGGTCTCCTTAAGTGGTCAGTCTGATGTTACAGTACAGACTCTGCAGAGAGAGAGATACACGTTTAGTGAAGGACGATTCCCTCTGGACATTAGAGCTAAGCCGTTGCAGCAAAATCACTCCATTCAGACCGATTTCCTATACAAATCTCAAGAAAAACCTATTCCGAGCATCTTTTGTAGTAATATCTCCACATGACCAGAGGAGGGCTCTTGGCACATCTTTGCCCAGCCTGGCAGGTCGCCTTGCCTCTTCCCAGATCCACAAAAGCGCACGGCGAGCATCCGTCGTACTGCTGGCTCTGCTCTGAAATCAGCGGGTAGAGACGTCGCTCGCTGCTCGCCAGCTAGGCTGGCTTCTCATTTCCCCCATTCGATTCCGTGTCGCTGCGGGTTAATTTGAGATTAGCGGATAATTCTTAAAAATCATGGTCGGGGAGTCGCCTCCCCCTCCTTCCTGAACATTCATCTGCTATTAGCCCCTGGTAATTAAGCAAATATTGATTGATTTAACCCTCTATGACTTATCCTGCTGCAGAAATTCCTTGCCTTTAGCTGAAAAATGCACTTGGAAAATGCACTCGCTGAGATATGTATTGCAACAGTGCATCTTTTCACATCAAGCTCTTGTACGAGTACTGCTCCTTCCTGCCACCCAAGCGAGGTGACTGCCTTCCAGCTCTGCTCCCCTGGCACAGTACAGAGCGGAGAAATCAATCTCGTTTCGCTTCCGTTCACAACCACGATGATGTTCAACCACTTCTACACAGGTGTATGTGACATCCTTTTGGGTTTTGTTTTGGCTAAAGGTATTAACCTTTTACGGAAAAGATTTTAATTTTGCAATCCTACTGGTATCGTAGATAGATTTTTTTTGTCACCTCTCTGCTTTGTTTTGTTCAAGTTTAACACTGAAAAACTATTAGAAAGGATTTAGAAACTCGATTTTCATAATAAAAGTCTCTCTTCCATCCTGGGGAAGCTTACTTTATGTACTTTTCCCCCCTCAACATTATTCCTTTTCTCTTTTCTTCTTTTTCTTTCCTTTTTTTTTTTTTTTATTTTTTCTATTTCTCCTTTTCTCCTTTCTTTTCGAGAGCAGACAGGTACAAGAAGGAAGAAGTCTTTCATCAGCAGTCCTTTGAGATAGAGTAGATTTCAGTGAGTCCTCACCATGGTAGGATCATAAACTTACTGGGTTAAACCAAGCTAACTTTCCCTAAGCTGCCATGTTTGATCTGCACCATACATATATGTGTATCCTTGTGCCATTTTCTTTTCTTATAATTTTGTTTTTCTTGATGACCCTGAGCTATGGCTTCTGTCTCATTTCTACCACTAGTCAACCTTCCTTGCTTTTGTCGTTTTGCCGATATAGGCCTCGAAGAAAAAATGGCAGAAGAGCACAAAGTAGCTGAGGTACATGAGAGAGGACCAGATGATGTTCTGCACGTGGGAATGGCACTGGCCATGCTGCATCCAGGAGAAGACCAGGTAATTGATTACACAACCAACCAGCATCTGGGTGATCTGCGACAAGGTGATGAACATGGCAAACTTGCGTGAGACTCTGAAGCCAGCAGCCCGCAAGGCATAGTAAGAGTACATAACGGCGTGCACTCCATAGTTCATGGTCATAAACCAGCCACCGCCAGCCACCATGTCCTTGTAGGAATACCAAGAATAAAGTAACACAGTAATGTGATGGTACCAGTGTAAGAAGATGAGCTTCTGTTTCCTAAGAATAATGAATATTGTATCTCCTGTAACAAAAAAGAAAAGAAAAAAAAAAAACAGAAGAAGAAAAAGGGAGGGGAGGAAATGAGAAACACATTGAACAGTTCCACAGTTTCTGAATTCTGCAAGGCTCTCTTCCCATTGCTCTTTCTGGAGTATACACTTCTGGAGCACGAAAAAACACCTCAGCTATTGACCTCAGAGCTTGTCTAATTTGACAGCCTACTCGGGTCTTATTTCTCTGTGATTTATGCCAAACCAGAGTATCCCCATTTTGTTGTGTGGACAACCCCTGTCTGAAGACTCCACAGGTCTTTTGCTGTAAACACAGTCTGTGAAAGCCTGAAGTGACGCAGGTGGATGTACGTGCATCACCTCAGGCTGTCAGACTGTCCATCACACACTGCGACTAGAAGAGCAAAACAGAGAGCAGAAAACCCAAGGTAGAAGCAGCAGTGTCCTGCCATTCAAGTGCCTACCTGCATACCAATCCTAATTAAATTTAACAGCGTCTTTTGAGTTACTATGCAAAAAGCTATTGCATATTCAACCTGTATTATTGAAAGGTACGTAATTGCCAGAAAAAATGCTTTTAGAAAGTAATTTGTTCACGTTGAAATGCATATCCTTTTCTGCAAATTTGTGTTACTGTTGTAGAAAAGTAGATTTTATTCCAGATTCCTGCCTTTTTCTTTCTTCTGCTTCTTGTGATTGCACTCAGCATCCCAAATAGATACACTATATACGTATGCTATTTGTTTGTTGTACAGTGATTCCAAAAAGATCCCTAAGCTTTGAATCAGGGGCCTTATTTCTACATATATGTATCCCTGAAAATCCAAATTATGAATGACAGTGATGGTTGGAACTGAAACTGCACTGTCTGCACTAGGTCTGCAGTAAGCCATAATGCTTCTGTTTATCTCATTAGCTGCAAGATGTTGATTCACATTTTAATAAGTAATCACATGATCAATTTATTGTTGACGTGCAGTTCTAGCTGACATTTTCTAGTTTCAACCAAACTCGATTTCAGTGGTTTTGCAGTACTTTAAGCAGCAGGAAACCAAAGGGTTCTGACACAGCAAAACAACCGGTGTCTGTCCCCTCACTGTGTTTATGCTGATGAATTGCCGTGCTGTAATTTGCTGAATCAAATTCTCTGCTGAAAGGTAAAGACTTAGTTTTGCTGTACACCTGAACACGGTGAGTTCTGCAGCCCTTTGAGGTTTCGTAAGGGTGTCCTCTGAAAGGAAAGCTGGAGGGCTGCTAAATCACC